>NC_140165.1:37987313-38029813 GCF_963971535.1 Notolepis coatsorum | reverse complement strand
GCACGCACGCACGCACGCACGCACGCACGCACGCACGCACGCACGCACAACACACACACACACACACACACACACACACACACACACACACACACACACACACACACACACACACACACACACACACACACACACACACACACTGCACAAAATATAGCCTACATGCGAGCCACATCTTTGTCTTTCTCTCTATATCTCTCTCTCTCTCTCACACACACACACACAAACTCACTGCACGCATCATGAAAACATCCACTCTTACCAAATAAATTCAGACAGACATATTCTCCCCCTTTGTTCTCTCTCTCTCCCTCTGGTTCTCGCACCCTCCCTTTCTCTTTTTCCCTCTCTCTCTTTCCTTCTCGCTCCCCTATTTATTGTAATTTTCCTTGTATACTATTACTGTAATTATTTTATTTACTTGTATGCATGTACTTAACCGTGTTTTGGTTGCAGCCTCCCACCCATGCCTTCGCTTTTTGGTCAGGCTGCTTTTGTACATAATAATTTGTTTCTACTTGGTTGCATGGGTAAATAAAGGTTAAATAAAAAAACTAAAAAAATTAAAGACCCAAAACATTTTGCGTAATGATCATGAAACCTGGCATCCTCAAGTGAATGCAACGCATGGCTTTACCTTTAGATGAGTTGCAGGTGGAGAGTGTTGGTACTGAACCTCTCAAATGCTGGCCGAACCAACCGGGCCTTTCTTTTATGGACCGTTGCTCGTCTCCGGTGTGAAAATACGTTTCTCAGAGTGAGAAGGAATTCTGGAGAATGAATTCTGGAGAATGAATCCTGGACAATGAATTCTGGACAATGAATTCTGGAGAATGAATTCTGGAGAATGAATTCTCGCACATCGCTGTGGAGCTGCCAAATGTTAAGGCTTGTTTAAAAGCAGTGGATGTGCTGAAAACAGTCCAATCCCCCTCGGTTGGCTGTGATCGTTTTCGTACTCCATCTCAATTATAAATGATTGTGACGAGCTTGTAACGTGCTCCACAGACAGGCCCGTAACATGCTCCACAGACAGGCCCATAACATGCTCCACAGACAGGCCCGTAACATGCTCCACAGACAGGCTCGTAACATGCTCCACAGACAGGCCCGTAACGTGCTCCACAGACAGGCCCGTAACGTGCTCCACAGACAGGCTCGTAACATGCTCCACAGACAGGCCCGTAACATGCTCCACAGACAGGCCCGTAACATGCTCCACAGACAGGCCCGTAACATGCTCCACAGACAGGCCCGTAACGTGCTCCACAGACAGGCTCGTAACATGCTCCACAGACAGGCCCGTAACGTGCTCCACAGACAGGCCCGTAACGTGCTCCACAGACAGGCCCGTAACATGCTCCACAGACAGGCCCGTAACATGCTCCACAGACAGGCCCGTAATGTGCTCCACAGACAGGCCCGTAACATGCTCCACAGACAGGCCCGTAACGTGCTCCACAGACAGGCCCGTAACATGCTCCACAGACAGGCTCGTAACATGCTCCACAGACAGGCCCGTAACGTGCTCCACAGACAGGCCCGTAACATGCTCCACAGACAGGCTCGTAACATGCTCCACAGACAGGCTCGTAACATGCTCCACAGACAGGCCCGTAACATGCTCCACAGACAGGCCCGTAACATGCTCCACAGACAGGCTCGTAACATGCTCCACAGACAGGCTCGTAACATGCTCCACAGACATCAAGACAAGTGCACTTGAGTAATTAACTGTGAGTAATAATAATAAATAATAAATAAATTTTTTATAGCGCCTTTCAGGAAACCCAAGGTCGCTTCACAGTCAAGAGGGCTAGGGAAAGGGGAAAAGGGGGGGGGATGAGGGCAGGTAAGGGATAATGGAACCTAATCTAATCTAAACTAACTAATGAGGAAAAGCCTTGGTAAAAAGGTGCGTTTTGAGAGCTGTTTTGAAGGTGTCCAGGGTTGGGGCATTGCGGATTTCACGGGGGAGAGAGTTCCAGAGGGTAGGGGACGCCACGCTGAAGGCTCTGTCACCGAAAGTCCGCAACTTGGTGCGAGGGATGGAGAGGAGACCCAGATCAGAGGATCGTAGGTTCCCGGATGGAGTGTGCTGGTGGAGGAGATCAGACAGGTATCGAGGGCATGCGGAGGGACTTGTAGGTGAGGAGCAGGAGTTTGAACGAGATGCAGAACTTGACTGGGAGCCAGTGGAGGTGGATGAGGGTGGAGGTGATGTGCTGCCAGGGAAGTAGTGCTCGTTGGAACTGTGATGTAAATCCCCAAGCAATGAATCGATCAATTGTGCTGTAGTACAGTTGGGTCAGTGAACGTCTTCGGTTCACAGCGGGAGAAACAATTTGCGTAGGGGGTATACAAAAATAGCAGCATTGTGAAAATAACGTGAGGGGAGGAAAAAAGTGAGATACAAAAAGTAAAATGCCTTGGCCTGCCCGGGTGACGCCCAAAGTAATTATCGTATGGTCCCTTAGAGCTCAAAAATCTGCATTGGTGGTGAAAACGTGGTGTCCGTTTGTTGCCACAACTCACAATAAACCAGACCTGCACAACCCACACCTACATGCAGCAAGCGCTTCTCGTCGGTGGCATCGATGCGACTGTTCCCTCCTGCAAGCATTTAGGTAAATGAAAGAGCAGTTCCACTCTGTTGAGAGGCAGCTAACGCTAGTTGTGTTGCCAGTTAGCTTAGCAATAGCTCTGTGCCGTGAGCAGTGAGCTCCGATGATCCAAAACAAAACTAACTATCAGCCTTGATGTAATAATAATAATAATAATAATAATAATAATGCAGGACCTCTTTTAGGGGGTCTTTAATCGGCATGCAACAAACTGGACATGCAATTGGAGCAGCACACACACACCGGGAGATCTCTCTCTCTCTCTCTCTCTCTCTCTCTCTCTCTCTCTCTCTCTCTCTCTCTCTCTCTCTCTCTCTCTCTCTCTCTCTCTCTCTCACTCTCACTCTCTTTCTCACTCTCACCCTCCTCCCTCTCACGCTCACCCTCCATTGAGAAACAGGCAGCTACTTGCTTCGCTGCAGCCTCATTGATTTCTGATTTATATTGTGTGTATTTTCTCGAATATACAAATCTGATCCAAGACATCTCTAATGTCTGTTTTGAAAAAAAAAGTCTAATTGAATTGCTTAATTGAAATAATTTAAAAATGCCTTTTTCTTTTTTTTTGTATTATCCCTTTGGTGTAGGTATATCACACTATAGTGTCATTCGAATGCTGTCCCCTGCTGTCCCCTGCTTTTCCTGCCTTTCAGGACTCTGCTTTGTTCTTTTGGGCCCTTTGAACCATATCATCCATGTTGCCCATAGACAGGCACGCACGCACGCACGCACGCACGCACGCACGCACGCACGCACGCACGCACGCACGCACGCACGCACGCACGCACACACACACACACACACACACACACACACACACACACACACACACACACACACACACACACACACACACACACACACACACACACACACACACACACACACACACACACACACACACACACACACACACACTGCTAAATACTTCTCTTCTCTTCTATTCTGCTCTCCTATCTTCTCTTTTATTATCCTCTATCTTCTCCTCTCCTCTATTCTCTTCTCCTCTCTTCTCTTCTCTTCTCCAAGTGCCTCAGTCCCAAAGAATAGATCCCAACAGAAAGTGGACCAACCAGTCAACAGACAGGATGGACTGGTCTGAATTTGACGAGCTGTAATTCTGCACAGAAACTTGGGATGGAAAGATATGAGGTGAGTGATGACATGGCTAAAGTTTGTCATAAGTCAATATACAGTATTTGTGTGTTTTTATGTTTAAACATATATATATTTTTTTATATATTTTTTTTATTATTTTTTAAACAAACACATAAACATAAACATAACAACATAAAATTAGATATACAAGCATTAATTAACAGTGCACATCCAATGCAATCACCATTTAAATAAATGTATTATACAAGATATACACCTAATACTTGCTATCTAATACCCTATACATTATGCTCTCGCTCGCTCCCCCCCCCCCCGTTGCCCCCCCTTGGTTAATCCCCCATTATCATTCGCTCCTAACCAGGCACTACAATTCATATGCTAGCTTTTATTCTCTCCACCACTTCTAACCACCTTGTAATTTTGGATTCACTAAGACCCAAAATTCTGTAGATATTTCTAGATAAATCACATCGAGATATGTAAGAATCCAGACCTTCCGGCACATTTTTTCCGGTTGAAACCATCAAGTTCAAGTTTCTTTAATAGTTGTCATACAGAAGTACAGAATACTTTCATACAAAATGCTTCTTACTGTTACGCTCCAGAGACTGTGCTAGACAAGATAGTATCAAATAACATAGTATAGCATGTAATTTAGAAGAAGAAAATGAGGTCACAGTGTTCGGTATAGACATATGTACAATGTTCTGAGTTACCATATAATATACAATACTATGCAGTGTACTAATGTACAGTACTATATAGTGCAAAGCAGAAATGGGATGAGGTACAATTTAGGTACAATTTACAGTAAGGTGTACGAGTTGTAGTGCAATCCTTCATCAATAAATATAAAGTGTGGGGAGTGGGTGCTACAGTGTGTTTGTTTAAAGTGGGTGTGTGCTATAAAGTGTGTGGAGTGGGTGCTACAGTGTGTTTGTTTAAAGTGAGTGTGTGCGTGTGGATGTGTGTGCTATGTGCGTTTGGTGGTTGTTGTTGTGTAGTGTTCATTGTTCGTTTAGCAGCCTGATGGCCTGGGGATAGAAGCTTCTTCTGAGTCTTTCTGTGCTCGCCTTGAGACTCCGGTATCGCTTGCCTGACCGCAGCAGTTCAAAGAGGCAGTTGTTCGGGTGACTGGAGTCTTTAATGATTCTCTTAGCCTTGCCCTTGCAACGCTTGTTGTAAATGTTCTGGAGGGTGGGGAGCCCCCCTCCAATTGTGCGTTCGGCTGAACGTGTCACTCTTTGTAGTCTGCTTCGGTCTTGTGCAGTGCTATTCCCAAACCAGGAGGTGATGTTGCCGGTCAAGATGCTCTCTATTGTACATGAGTAGAAGTTCTTAAGGATCTTCTGACTGACTTGGAACTTCCTTAGGCGCCTGAGGAAGTAGAGGCGTTGTCGTGCCTTCTTCACAACACTGTCAATGTGTGTGGTCCATGTCAAGTCCTCGGATATGTAGGCTCCGAGGTACTTAAAGCTGTTGACTCTCTCAACGAGTGCCCCGTCGATGCTGAGGGGGCTGTAGTCCTTGACCCCCGACCTCCTGAAGTCCACAATCATCTCCTTTGTTTTGCTGACGTTCAGGGAGAGGCTGTTTTCCTGGCACCATCCCGCCAGGACCTTGACCTCTTCCAGGTAGGCCCTCTCGTCGTTGGCAGAGATCAGGCCCACCACCACTGTGTCGTCAGCAAATTTGATGATTGTATTGCTACTCCGCTGAGCCACACAGTCGTGTGTGTACAGGGAGTAGAGGAGGGGACTCAGAACACAGCCCTGGGGGGCCCCTATGTTGAGGGTGATGGATGAGGAGGTGCAGTTGCCTGCTCTCACCACCTGGGGTCTGCCAGTCAGGAAGTCCAAGACCCACTGGCAGAGGTCATAGTTCAAGCCCAGGTCCCTGAGCTTGGCTATGAGTATGGAGGGGACTATGGTATTGAATGCCGAGCTGTAGTCGATGAATAGCATTCTCACATAGTTCCCCTGCCTCTTGTCCAGGTGTGATGCTGCTGTGTGCAGCACATGGGCTATGGCGTCCTCCGTGGACCTGTTGGGGCGGTATGCAAATTGCAGGGGGTCCATGTTGATGGGGAGGGAGGAGCAGATGTAGCCCTTTACTAGCTTCTCGAAGCACTTCATGGCTATGGAGGTGAGAGCTACAGGGCGGTAGTCGTTGAGGCAAGCAGGCTTGGATTTTTTGGGTACAGGGATAATAGTGGACTTCTTCAGGCAGGTGGGGATGACAGCCTGTTCTAAGGACAGGTTAAATATGTCAGTGAATACTGGGGCCAGTTGGTCGGCACAGACTTTTAGGACGCGGCCGGGGATGCCGTCCGGACCTGCTGCCTTCCTGATATTCACTTTTTTAAAGATCCGCCTCACCTCATGCTCTGTTACCCTGAACACTGCGCCTCCATCAGCAGCCGACCCCCCCCCCCCCCCATTGCCGTGGCTTGTGAGCTGGTGTTGTTATTACCAGCATCAAACCTCGCATAGAAGGTATTGAGGTCATTTGCTAAGGAGATGTCACTGTTCAGTTTGAGGGAGGCGCCTTTGTAGTCTGTCATCGTTTTGAGCCCCTGCCACATAGCTCTAGAGTCAGCTTGTTCAAACTGGAGTTCAATTTTATCCCTGTAGCGCCGTTTGGCCTCTGACACTGTCCTCCTTACGTTGTATCGCGCCACCTTGTGGTCATTCATGTTGCCTGCCACTAGGCCGTCGTTGTATGCTTTGGTGCACTCTCTCAGAGCTTCACGGACGGATTTGTCTACCCAGGGTTTTTGATTTGGGTAAACTCTCATTTTGGTAGTGGGGATTGTTTCTTCCACCAAAGTACAAACATAGTCCAGCACTGTCTCCGTGTAGACATTAATGTTATCTGTGTCGCGGAACACATTCCAGTCTGTGCAGTCAAACGCAGACTGGAGCGTCTCCTCTGACGTCAAATCCCATTTCTGCACCTCTCGCGAGACTACAGGAGTACTTTTGATTCTCTGTTTGTACATTGGTGAAAGAAAGATGGACGCGTGATCTGATTTACCAAAGCCACTATCAGAATGAGCCTTGTAGCCACCTTTAAATTGCGTGTAACAGTGATCTAGGATGTTACCGCCTCTGGTGTTGCAAGTCACATGCTGATAGAAGTCAGGTAATACCTTTCTTAGATTGGCGCTATTGAAATCACCCAGCACTAAAATGGCGGCGTTAACGTTCGCCGCTTGTAACCTATTTACCTCGTCGTGGAGTCTGGAGAGCGCGACGTTGTTACTGGCTTGCGGTGGAATATACACTCCTACAAGGATGATCGCCGTTAACTCCCTCGGGAGGAAGAAAGGACGACACTTGATGGTTATATATTCCAGGTCTGGGCAGCAGTGGTTGGATAATTCCTTCACGTTAGTTGGATCGCTCCAATTGTTGTTAAACATGAAGGCAATACCTCCTCCACGTTGTTTATCGGACTCTGCTGTACGATCCTTGCGGTGTATAAAGAAGTGTTCGGCTGGTTGGATTGCGTGGTCTGGAACGTCCGGCGTGAGCCACGTTTCGGTGAAGCAGAGAACGTTGCAGTCTCTGACGTCTCTTTGGTATTGAATCCTTGCTCGGATGTCATCCAGTTTATTGTCAATTGATTGTACATTGGCTAGCAATATACTGGGCAATGGCGTTCGGTGGCGTCTGGATCTCAGCCTGTTACGGATCCCAGCTCTCTTCCCACGCCGTCTGGTTCCTTTGTTCCTGGGATCAAGGAACAAAGGATCTGGTCCCATTCTCCGGAGAATCTCCTCAGGCCATTGTTGCGGTTCGGAAAGCTGGTCCAGTGAGTAATCCAATCGGTAAGTTTCCCGTAATCCGATGTCTATAAGTGACTGACGGTCATACACATTAAATGCACCTACTGTTGGTACAGACAAAACTCTTAAAACTATAAATATTAACAAAAGTAAGCACAGTCTCGACGGAGCGAACAGAAATCGTGATGCTATCAGCTTTTTAACCGCTGTGATACCAGATAAAACCAATCTCTTTAGCTGTATAGGGACTGCAAACTCAAAAACATCATTCAACAGTAATACAGAGGGGTGTACAGGTATATTCAGAGTTAAGAGATTTGATAATTGCTGGGTCACTTCTTTCCAGAATATCTTAACTGGTGGGGAGTCCCAATACATGTGCATAAATGTACCCTCATCCCCATTTGTACATAAGGTGCATCTGGAGTCTTGTTTAAGACCAATTCTGTTCAGTCTTATAGGAGTCAGGTATGTCCTATGAATATAGTTAAGATTGATTTGTTGATGGTCCGGGTTATGTGACGCAAGTCGAACATTTGCCCAGGCTTCTTGCCAATCAAAATTTATTTCCAGGTCTGGTATATCCCTCCTCCAGACTGAGTCTAGGTGGAGGATTTCATACGAGGACGTTAGTAATTGATGATAAAAATCTGATACAAAACCTCTCGATGTCTCTCTTTCATAGAAGAATTTGTGGTATCTGTGGTGTACAATTGGTATCCTTAATGGGACACCATGAGCCTTCAAACTAACAATAACTGTGCGTAAAAATAATAGGTGGAACTGGTGAGATACATTTTTTTGTGTATTTCCTCATAACTACAACTATATATATATATATTCTATGCTCCCATTTTCAAAAAGAAAATGTCAACTTTCTCTTTTTCAACCTAAAGTTGAACCTAAAATATATTTGGATTTATATTTATATTTATATCCTTTTTCACTTGACAAATAGGGTATACATTTGCAGGATCTTGATTAATATTTGATCTGCAATCCCTAGTTTGACAGTTTGATCTGAACTTGGCACTTACTCTATGGTATTAACCCCCAAAGGAGGGGATAGGTGTAGTTTGACATCTAGTGGCTGAATGTTATCTATAGCACCTTTAAGTAGCCCATGTGCTCCTACACGCATGTGTGTGTGTGTGTGTGTGTGTGTGTGTGTGTGTGTGGGGCGTAGCTGGGGGGGGGGGGTAGCTTAGGATGATTCCAAGGGCCCAGCACTGGGGGGGGGGGGCCCAAAAAAAATTTTTTTTTTTTTTTTTTTTTTTACTAGACATCACTCAGGTGTATTATTGATGCTCTCATTGATACTATGTTTCTTTCTGAAGTGTGTGTGTGTGTGTGTGTGTGTGTGTGTGTGTGTGTGTGTGTGTGTGTGTGTGTGTGTGTGTGTGTGTGTGTGTGTGTGTGTGTGTGTGTGTGTGTGTGTGTGCGTGTGTGTGTGTGTGTGTGTGTGTGTGTGTGTGTGTGTGATATATAGAGAGAGAGGGGGGCTTTGGTAGACTATTGCATTGGTCCATTCATTGAAGATAAACGCAATGCGACATCCTTTACTAGGCTCACCCACCAACAGTGCAGGTGCTGAACTGCTGATCCGAACGTATAGGTGAAAACCATATTAATGGCAAAAGAAATTCCGCTCGCGCGCTTACGCGCGCTCGCATTCACTGGGGGCCTACAAACACATTCTTTCATGGGGCCCAGAATCTGGAGCTACACCCCTGTGTGTGTGTGTGTGTGTGTGTGTGTGTGTGTGTGTGTGTGTGTGTGTGTGTGTGTGTGTGTGTGAGTAAATGTCTGTGCATATGTGGTTGCATGTGTGAGTAATAATAGTCTTGGTTTCCTGTATTGATACAAGGCTTCCTTCACACACTCCAAATACACTCCAAATTGACCTTCCTTCCCATGTTTGACTACAGCGATAAAATGGCATCAAAGGGCATCGTTAACAAGCATGACACACTCCACCACTCTGCAATCCGCTTTGCCACATGCGCACCCTTCACTACTCATCACCGTGATCTCTATAAAGTAGTCCACTGGCCCTCCCTTGACAACACTGAGCAACCAGTTTATAAATCAACCCTGGGAAAGACTCCTCACTACCTCTCAAACCTCTCGCACATCTCCAGACAGCAATTTCCGGTTAAGATCCAGTGATTTCATGATGCTCAACATCACAAAAGTCCACGTCACAGGCCTCGACTTCTTCCGTTTCACTACAAAACATAGGCGAAGGAAGGCTCCACCTTCCATAAAGTTTGGGCTAGGGCAAATCTGCAGATATGTACAAATAATTCAAATTCAAGTAGCGGTTATCAGTGAGGCTATCACAGTCATCCGGATCCTTGTCGCAATTGTATGGTTTCACTTTAAGAGTGTTGCATTGTGGGGCAACAGTGGCTCAGGAGGTAGATCGGTCGTCTGGTAATCAGAAGATTCCCGGTTTGAATCCGACTCCTCCCGGCAGCTTGTGGAAGTGTCCTTGAGCAAGACATTTAACCCCTAACTGCTCCCGATGAGCCGGGTGGACACCTTGCATTGTTGCCTTCACCGTCGGTGTGAATGGGTGAATGTGAGGCATAAGTTGTAAAGCACTTTAGATAAAAGTGCTATATAAATACAGGTAATTGGCGGCGGTTTTTATTTTGGGTTGCTTGAGGGGCCATCTTTGTTTTTAAGTTTGTGTCCAGGAGGGAGAGTATCATGTCAGCCGGTATCATTGTAGGTACAGTTGGCTGCAGATCAAGGTTCGAGGTCCTAGTAGATTCAATCGTTTTATTTCAAACCACAGTGTTAGTTTGGCTACATTTACCATTGTCCGGCAAAACAACATTTGAAAATAAATGAAATGGGAAAAGAGGCACCCCCCCCCCCCCCCCAAAAGTTTAAAAATAAAACAGCCAGAAACTATACACTGTTTGAAAAGGAGATGGAAGCAGCAAAGCTTATATGTTTCCATCCCCCATCAATAACTATATACTTCAGCAAGTATATGACACGATTACCAATACATATAATACAATACAATTTGCAAATACTTCAACTACACACAACACAATCACACATGCACACACACACACACACACACACACACACACACACACACACACACACACACACACACACACACACACACACACACACACACACACACACACACACACACACACACACACACACACACACACACACACACACACACACACACACACACACACACACACACACACACACACACACACACACACACACACACACACACACACACACACACACACACACACACACACACACACACACACGCTAGACTATACTCTCCTGTCACCCTTCAAATCATTCTCATATAATATACGTTGGTCTTCCTCCCTGGTATATTTTGTGAACACCATCATTTTGAACTTCCTCTTTAATATATTTATGGATTGACTGGATTTGATCTCCTCCTCCAGATTATTCCACAAGGTAGTAGAGTAATAATGACGCACTTCCTTAGATATGTGATTTGAATGTGCATGTGTGTCTATCTAACGATGATAACAGACACTTACAGGCTGTACCGAAGATCATGATCTATGTGGTTGCACTTGAGTTGGTGTTAAACTAGCACAATGGTTCACTGGCGCAAAGAAACTCGAAGATTTTGAGACAATGACCCCACCGTTATGCTTTTCTGCTAGCTGCTAACGTGATGAATTAATTGGCTTAGCGGGCGCTTTTATTTTGAAGGCAAAACTTCTCCACAGAAAGTCTTATTCAAGCTTACTTATAGCTTGACACAGCTACAGATTTGATGCTATCACTATGAAGCCACATACAGTCAATTATCTTCGGTACAGTGTGTAAACATCGTTAGACACACATGCACATTCAAATCACATTATATCTAAGGAAGTGCGTCATTATTACTCTACTAGGACCACAAACCTTGATCTGCATCCGAATATATCCTGTACCTACACCATTTTCAGTCTGAAAAGACAAATGCCCGTAATGCAAGTCCATTATGTTATATAGCCTACTGTGAAATCATTTTGCCAAATAAAACCCAGCAGCCCGGGAGAGAAGCGGAAGAAAAGGACCAAGTCAAGTTAGGTCATGTGTTCCTTTATTAATCCCTTTGGGGAAATTCAAGTGTCATAGCAGCATGGGGGGGGGGGGGGGGGGGGGGGGGGGTGTACATGTAGAATAGATAGTAATAATAATAGAACATAGAACAAAGTGCAAATTAATAATAATTATAGTGATAACAGTAGTAGTAGTGAACAGTGGCAGGATTCATGTGTTCATATGATGGTTTACATGGTCCAAACCGTCGTAACGCACTGTGCCAGAGTCCGTGCAGTGTTTATTATTAGGAGTCAGATAATCCAAACAGTTCTCAAGTTCACCAGCTCTCCAGCGATTGGCAGCAGTCTGTGCCCACAATTGTGGAGCCTGATGGCTACTGGCATGAAAGACTGGCCGAGGCGGTTTGTGGTGTGTCGTGTCTATGGTTGGACATGCTCCTCATCTTGGCTAGCTCCCCATAGAGGGGATGGGATGGGTGTTCCATTATAGAATCCAGTGTTAGTCCAATTGTAAAAGTTGCTCAGATAGCAAAAGTCCACTGCAAGACAAGTTACAAGCTGAAGTACAAATCTCCTGTCTCCGACTGGATTACTTCACCAGATCACCTGACATGGATTATTTTTTATTTGCTTTACTGAAAGGAAAACCGTGTGGAGGCATGAGGTAAGCTGACAACAAGTGATGTTACGATTAACGTTGCACGATTCAAGGCGGCTCAGTTGGATGTGGTGAACGATAGATAGCTTGTGTGATGTTATGTTATGTGAATATCCAGGCGTGCGTTCCTGATATCAGCTGGGGTTGCACGCACCTAATGGCGCCACGTGCACGCACGCTCCCGGCGCGTGCGCACGCTCCCGCACATGCGCACGCTCCCGCGCATGCGCATAAATGTCCCCTCGCTTGAGCACAGACTACAGACAGTGCCTAATTGCCTCTACGAATGGAATGTAACACATAAGTTAGTTGTGAATGTATCTGAGAACGTATTTAACACACCTGACGACCGGTGCTATGATATGCAAAGTAGCCCAGGTGGGTATTTATAGCGAGTTGGCGAGTGCAGCGCATTCCTGTGTGCGTGCACGCGCTTTGGCTCAAATCTGACCCTGCACGGAGTGCAACCCCGTCCCAAGAGCAACGCATGCCTGTGAATATCCCAAGCCACCACTGGGTGATTGAAGGACGCTACGTAACGGCCCAATGGCTATTATATTTGGGCGTCCGCTTCCAGACGCACCTGTCGCTAGAAGGCCATCAAGACCAACTAGCGAATCATGACATGGTGCGCGTGTTGAGGAGGGTGAACAAAATAGGGCCCAAGGACACCCTCTCACTCTCTCATATCAGGGGCGAGGAGACAGACCAGTAAGCAGAAAAGACGCCCGGCAGAATAAGTGGAAGTCAGAGAGAGAGTGAGGAGAACCGAGAAATGTTTGTTTGATTAGAAAATAAAGCAAAAGTAGGCGGCTGGGTGGTGTAGCGGAGATTGCGCTTGTCACCAATGCAAGAGACTCCGGTATCGAATCCCAGTCTCAGTATTGCCTTCGGCTTGGGCCGGCCGTCGTACTGGCTCATTTGGCAGAGTCAGCGGGTGGAAGTCGATGGGAGGGGATTGGACGTTGTGGACAGCGACCTCTACAGGTCGGTTGGGAGACGCCTGCACAGCAGAGACAGGAAGTGGCGAGGGTAGTGTGAGCCTCCCATGCGTTACACCTCGCCAATGAGAGTCCGCGCTGGCAGACGAAAAGATGTGACAGGCTGCCTCCTTGTGTGCCGGAGGGAACATGTGATGCAAGGCTTCTATCCTATCTACAACCGACCAGTGGGGAGTATAGTCGAGCAACGTTCAAGACAGGGGAGGGGAGAATTGGATACACGAAATTGGGATGGGAGAAAAATAGAAAATAAGGAGAAAAAGTGGATAAAAAAAAAATAATAAACTTGTTTTATTCTGCCACCCCTACACCTAGAATTGCCACAGTTGGCTGATTGTTGGATGTGGCCAATGTTGTTGCTTTTCCCGGGTTTCACTTTTTGTGCAATTGGTAACATAGCTGACTTGCTTGTTCCGGGTCAATTTCCTTTGCAGTCTGGGGTCGTAGGAAGCCAGTCCTGGTGTCAAAATGTCACAGAGATAGGAGAGAAAACCACAATTTGTGAGCCTATTTTCTTTCTCCCTTTTCTCTCGACACACAACTGTACAAATATTATACAAATTATTTAAAGGGGTCCAAACAGCGAGACAGGGCAGTCCACAAGATGGCTGCCTCCGTTTAAACATGTAACCATGGGGCGTGCCTGTTTCCAGCACCGAAAGGCCAATAAAGCCGGTAATCTCAAACTCTACAGTGCTCGCAATATTCTAGATTCAGAGGGGTTGGCATTTGAGTGTAATCTTCAAGTGCATGGTGAAATATGTGTGGGGTCTACCGTTCAGTTTCAATATCGGTTAGGATTTGGAATATCTTTTAGTGCGTGCCAGGCATAACAGATCAATTTTATAAACTTTGCGCCTCACGCCCAACTCAGCAGCCAGCTATGACATCACTTAATATGTTCAAACTGAAATCTGCAAAAGGTCAACTGCTGTACGTGCTGACCAGCCCTCTCCTCTCTCTCTCTCTCTCTCTCTCCCTTTATGATTACACAAGGAATACCCAATGACTCACCTTCTCTTGTATTTTATTTTATTTACCTATGCTGTCATTTGCCTTTTTTTTTTAAATATTTTTTTATCTTATGTGTGTCGTTTGTGCGGATTGTAAATGAAAATTGGTTCTCAACTGACTTTACCTGGTTAACTAACGGTAAAATAAAATAAAATAAATAAATCTGACTTGACTCTATGTGAATTGACCCTGTCTGCTCATACATACATGCTTAACACATGTATAAGTGTTAACTCGCCATGCGTTGGACGCCAGACCCGAGATATCTTGGGTTTTGGTAGTTTTTTCTTTTATTCAATATTTATATTCATTATTCATCCACTGACCTCGGTGTTGCCATAGGAAAGGATTTTGAGATTGCCAAAGTGCATTACAGGCCGCATCCTGCCAGATGGCAGTGTCGCCCACCCTTTGAAACCTTATATCTAACCCTGTGTTACACTCAAATGTCTCCGGGCACTATATTTAGACGGAGCAGAGTAAATTGCTTCATCCGACCACTTCGAAACACATCTGGCACACTCGATCCATAAATTGTGCCAAATTATGTAGGGGACCAGATGGACACCAATACTGGATCAGACAATTGGAATATTCTTTTTGGAATACCCCCGACCAAAGGTAAGGACTATCTGACATAAATTTCAGCTTGATCCAACAATGTTTTCATATCCATCCAGCTGATCAGCATCTGTAGTGTTCAACACGAATGCCGTTACTGGCCATCAAAGCATAAAAAACTACCCTACCCCCCCTTTCATGCATTCATGATGAAACATAATACCTATTATATACATTTGATTTGGAAATAGCAGCGTGTCCACGCAAGAAACGCCAACGCTTATAGTAGAATACACGTAGCGCCCTATAACTCGCTTTTCAGGAATTATCCTGGATCACTCCTAAACTATACTTATATTCACCACGGGATAACGCACAAACATATGCATGAAAAAATGATCTCTTTTTCGCATTTTCAACGGAAGAAAGTCACTGTCCAAATGACTATAGTATTGTCTCCATAGCTATAATATAGAATATAGATATAGCTCTCCAAACATAGTGACGCACAGTGAAAATATGTTATGGAAACGTGGCACGTTAGCCACAACGACCAGACTAATCCCTGGCGCTGAATGTGTTAAATCTGTGCAAATGGACAGATCTCATAAGGTGACATAATAGTGTACTGTAAACATTTGCTTTACAGTATTTAATTTGTTGAACCATTCATGACACACCTCGCCATGCCACTAGCTTAGGAGCAGTGGGCGATGATTAAACTTAAATGATAACAAAACATCACACTTTTAACTTGCTGTGATGGGGGGGGGGTGTTGATGACCTGAGAGGTGATGACCTGAGGGCTTGGACTAAGGTCCTTTGCCCTCATCGGCTAAACTCTTTTATGACAATCGTTCTCATTGCAGTCTAAATATACCTAGTACACAATGTAAAGAGTCTCAGCCGAGAATGCCTGAGAAATTGTAAAATTGCTTTTTAGACAAACATCTGTAAAATATCTGTAAAGATTACCACTGGCAGCATAGTAAAAATAGTAAATTGAGTCATTCTGGGTCAAATCCATCATATCGTACGGTACATGAGACTCTCCACCCACAGATCCATGACGTTCATCACAGGAGCCTCCTACCCTTCACCCCTGGCATTGTCTCCCTTGTTTTAAATCAGGACTTTTGTGTCTATCCAGGCTCAAGTGCCACTTCCTATTTTAGCGTAAATGCAGCCACACAGTTAGAGAGTTCGTTTTCATGTTACCGTGTGCTCAGATGTGGTCTCTGGTAACTTCTCAGCTGTGATAAATCAGTAGCATGTGAACACCAGGCGGGGGAGGTTCAGGGGGTCGACCGAGAGACCCCCATAGCCCCTATTTGTCTTAGCGAAACAGAGGACCACAGGGAGAATCAAAGCCAAAGTAAAGAACCAAAACTAGATTTAAAAACAGATTATACCTGTTTACTGATTTATTAAATATAGAGGACCAAGGCTATCTGTTTACATGAGCCAAAATAGAAGACCAAATCTAGATTTAAAGTCAGATTATATCTGTTTACATTCGAGAAAATTGAGGAATAAAGATACATGTTCTGCTAAGCCAAAATAGAGACTTAAAAGCTATAGATTCAAAGATATATTCTACACATTTACATTAATAGAGGCCAAAGCTACATTGCCAGATTCCATATATAAATTGTGTGTGTGTGTGTGTGTGCGTGTGTGTGTGTGTGTGTGTGTGTGTGTGTGTGTGTGTGTGTGTGTGTGTGTGTGTGTGTGTGTGTGTGTGTGTGTGTGTGTGTGTGTGTGTGTGTGTGTGTGTGTGTGTGTGTGTGTGTGTGTGTGTGTGTGTGTGTGTGTGTGTGTGTGTGTGTGTGTGTGTGTGTGCGTGCGTGCATGTGTGCGGATATTAATTCTATGAAGATGTTGGGTGGTCTTCTTTGTCTGAGAGATGTGATAGACATATGTATTTGATATTTGTTTATCTACAAGGCCCTTATTGAGAAACTGCCATCTTATATCACATCTCTGCTAGACTGGTCCTCAGGTTGGTACAGTACCACATCTTATATCACATCTCTGCTAGACTGGTCCTCAGGTCCGTACAGTACCACATCTTATATCACATCTCTGCTAGACTGGTCCTCAGGTTGGTACAGTACCACATCTTATATCACATCTCTGCTAGACTGGTCCTCAGGTCCGTACAGTACCACATCTTATATCACATCTCTGCTAGACTGGTCCTCAGGTTGGTACAGTACCACATCTTATATCACATCTCTGCTAGACCGGTCCTCAGGTTGGTACAGTACCACATCTTATATCACATCTCTGCTAGACTGGTCCTCAGGTTGGTACAGTACCACATCTTATATCACATCTCTGCTAGACTGGTCCTCAGGTTGGTACAGTACCACATCTTATATCACATCTCTGCTAGACTGGTCCTCAGGTTGGTACAGTACCACATCTTATATCACATCTCTGCTAGACCGGTCCTCAGGTTGGTACAGTACCACATCTTATATCACATCTCTGCTAGACTGGTCCTCAGGTTGGTACAGTACCACATCTTATATCACATCTCTGCTAGACTGGTCCTCAGGTCGGTACAGTACCACATCTTATATCACATCTCTGCTAGACTGGTCCTCAGGTTGGTACAATGGTACAGTACCACATCTTATATCACATCTCTGCTAGACTGGTCCTCAGGTCGGTACAGTACCACATCTTATATCACATCTCTGCTAGACTGGTCCTCAGGTCCGTACAGTACCACATCTTATATCACATCTCTGCTAGACCGGTCCTCAGGTCCGTACAGTACCACATCTTATATCACATCTCTGCTAGACTGGTCCTCAGGTTGGTACAGTACCACATCTTATATCACATCTCTGCTAGACTGGTCCTCAGGTTGGTACAGTACCACATCTTATATCACATCTCTGCTAGACTGGTCCTCAGGTCGGTACAGTACCACATCTTATATCACATCTCTGCTAGACTGGTCCTCAGGTTGGTACAGTACCACATCTTATATCACATCTCTGCTAGACCGGTCCTCAGGTCCGTACAGTACCACCTGTGGTCTAATGACTTCATGGCTCCCGTTGCAGGTCCCTCCAGTTCATACTGAGCTTGGACGATCTGCCTTTAGGTTCTTTGCTCCGTCCACTTGGAACTCGCTACACAAGATACTTAAAAAATCAAGAACATGGTAACCCTTGGTTATATTTCATATACTGACATCGCGTCTCGCTCTGCCATAATGAGATGTCATCTCCATGAACTTATTGTGCACGTGAAAAAGTTGACACATGCACGTCACTTGCACGTGACCACGCCTACTCCCGTGTGTACCTAGTACAAAACACAGGAAGTGGTCATGCTCACGCTCTTCTTCGTCTTTTTCCAAGCGTGAGACTGTTCATATGCATTTCAACCAGTGGAAGCTATTATGAAGCGAAAAGGAGAAATCAAACAATGTTGGACTTTCGCCGGAGGTTCGCCAGCCTCCCGCACCCTCCTCAGCGCGTCCAGACAAAACGGCGGCCCTATTCTGGTCTGTCCTCGATTCCTGGCAGTGGACCGACGGACTCCGCGCGGCGGTCGGCGGTCGAGCCACGTCGCGCTCAGGTAGGGCCGACACCGGCAGGTTTTGGTACTAGCATGTTCCCTACTGCTCGTTGTCCCGTGCGACGACCGGGCGGGGTGATGGCGCGGGGGGCTGTGTATTTGGATGAATGTGGTCAACATGACACGTTGTTAAATGTTTTTCCAATTATCATGGCGCGCGCAGCTACTGCTAATTCTCTTGCCTCCGGGACTCCGCTCCCATGCGTTTCGCGGGGACTGTCTCCAGTTTTCCCCCTGCTTAACCCTTACATTACTTTAGGTCAATCGGTGTCTAATGTTGGGGGTTTTAGCAGCAACTAATAACATTGCTCAATTGGCTGCTTTTCTGTCGAAAATTGTGTCGGTGATGGGGTCTTAGGGCCAGCCGATGTCAAAACCATCGCGCAAGGTTTTGAGGTTATTCAGCTTTTGACCCAGCCGCAGGCAATAACCACAGGGAGAGCTAGGATGCTGTCGACTCTTGTTCACAGACATCTTTGGTTGGAGCAATCTCCCCTGGAGGAGGAGAGGAGAGTTCTCCTCCTCAGGGCTCCTCTCTCCGTGGATGGACTTTTTGGTCTGTCAACGGAGGCGTGCGAGGTATTTGACCGGGGCCCCATGCCGCCCCACACTGCGCAGCCAGAGGTGAGAGCACGGTCTCGCCAGCGGCTCCGGCGAGACCCCCGACCGGCGGCCATGTGTCCCCCGCCTGGGATAACCTGGAAACAAAGAGAACAGGTTATCACAGTGCCGACAGCCTCGGCGGCCGAGGGATCGGCTGTATTAGATGGGCACGCCCTAAAAAAACGTTGCCATCTAGCTGTGTCTAGCACGCTCTCCGTTCACTCCCCCCACTACACTACGGGATTCAGGGCTCTGTTGTGTCCCCTCTGGCTGCGGGCCGTGTTCTTCCAGTGAAGCGCAAGCGGCCTCACATATCACTTCTCATGAAGACAGGGGCTGACACCCAGCTGCTAGCTAGGCCTGGGTCTGTCTATGAGAATGCTGTACTGTCAGGAGGCTCCCGCACCACACGTCCTGCGTGTGTGTTTGGCGAGCCTGGTGTTGTATGTGACGACGGAGCAGGGTTCCCTGTATCTAATTTTTTTTGTCAGAGTGGGAACTCTAGGCCCAGGAGGTCGCAGCGTGGGTTCCCCCAGCCCCGCCCTCGCTAGGCCGGGTATTACGTTAGTGCCTCCCCCGTCCGGACTTCCTATCCTAGCAGCGGTAGTGAGTCAGGCACACGTAATTTTGGGTGGTAGTAATATCACTACAGGGCTACGGTGTGTAGGGACTCACCCTATCGGGCAGCGTGGGGACCACACACCATGCATGTCCAGCTGCAGAACAGGCTATCCCCAGCAAGCTTCGGGAAGATGCTCAGCGGGGGAGCCTCATTCACCGGGGGTGATGATCGCTCCCCCCGTATCAGACCACCCCTTTCTGTCGGGGTCCCCCCTTGGGTGCGATTGCCTCGTTTGTAGAGTCAGGGTGCGATATCCAGATTCCGCGAGACATCTTGCTCGCGCGGTTGGTGAGACCAGGGTTTGCAATGCACAGCGGGAGGGACCGGGCCACCTATCTACGATTCCTAGCGGAACAGCGCCAGTTGGCGGCGGGGGTGCTTTGGGATTTTTACCACGTATGGCTACAGAAGTGCCATATGTCGGCATGGATGGAGAGAACGCTGAGGGCGGGGCTTGTGTTACAGTTTGCACACCCCCACCCTCCGTTTTTGGGTTTGGTACAGACTCTATTGTCAGGGTCCGTGGCAGTGACAGCCCTCGCCGAAGAGATTCCTTCTCTGGTGGCGAAGCAGGCCATCATTGTGGTCCCATGGGAGGATGCGATGAGTGCCGTTCACTCCCGATATTTTCTGGTGACCAAAGAAATCGGGAGGTGTCGGTTGATTGTGGTAAGAAGGTTCAGAATGTTGACCGTTAAACACCTGTTAAGCGCTGTCACAGTGGCAGACTGGTTCACCTCCATAGACCTGAAGGATGCGTATTTTCACATCCCGATCTTCCCTCCTCACAGGAAATACCTACGCTTCCTGTTTCAGGGCATAGCGTACAAGTACCAGAGGCTGCTGTTCGGCTACTCTCTGGCTCCTCGCACCTTCACCAAGTGCGTGGAGACCGCGCTGGGACCTCTGCATCGTCAGGGGATACGAATTTTATTCTACCTAGACAACATTCTGGTCCTCAGCCGGTCAGAGGAGATCGCCAGGTCTCATACCAGGCAGGTGGTGGAATTCCTCACCAGCCTGGGTTTTGCTGTGAACTGGAAGAAGAGTACTCCTCTTCCCAGTCAACAGGTGGAGTACTTGGGCTTAATTCTAAGCTCAAGGTCTATGATGGCAACCCTCTCAGAGCGGCGGCGAGAGGTTATTCTCGGCGCACTCGGGAGGTTCCGTCCTGGCAGGACGGTTACGGCGCTGTCCGTGATGTGCCTGCTCGGTATGATGGCATCTGCTCAAACTCTGGTCCCTCTTGGCCTCCTCTTCATGAGCAAGTGGAAGCAGCTGAAGGTTCCTGTGTCAGTACTGGGGGACCTCAACCACTGGGGGGGGCCTGGGGCCCTCACCAGCGGGGTCCCCATGGGCAGCAGGCTATCACACGTCACAGTCTTCACTGACGCCTCGCTCACGGGATGGGGGGGGACGTGTCGGACCGACGCAGTAGGGGGCAGCTGGCAAGACCATGCTGCCCGGTCTGCACTACATATCAATGTGTTGGAATTGAAGGCAGTGCTTCTAGTCCTCAAGCAGCTCGGCCACCGTGTGGTGGGTGAGCATGTTTTGATCAGGACGGATAGCACGACGTCAGCGTCATATATCAACAGACAGGGAGGAGTAAGCTCCCCCCGTCTCCACCGGGCGGCGGTCGAACTCTGGCTATGGGCGTCTCTCAATCTGCGCAGCCTGAGGGCTCTCTACATCCCCGGCAGGGAGAATGTGGGTGCAGATGTGATGTCGCGGGGCGGTCCCCACCTGGACGAGTGGGGACTACGTCCAGACATAGTCAGACAGGTCTGGGACCGATTCGGGGAGGCCGTGGTGGACCTGTTTGCAAGTCAGTCCTACCAGTGCCCTCTGTGGTTCTCGGTCAGTTGGAAGGACAACCCCTCTCTGGGAGTGGATGCCTTCTCGATGTATCCGTGTAGGGTGACCAGGTCAAAATTGTTCAGTTGCAGGACAGCAGCACTGCTTTTGCGGGACAATGCGGGACACGTAGGTGAGGGAAAAAAATATATGATTTATTTAATTTTTTTTATTGCTAATTAAAATGAAAGAAATTAATTTATTATTTAAATGCCTTTATTTCATATTCGACGCCGACGGTAGGCTATATATAGCAGATTTTGTTATTAATCTGAGAGAATTAGTCTATTATTAATCTAATGAGAACACACAGCCTGCGTTTAACTTTTTTTTCCTTTCCCCTCATGCATTAAACGTGCCCCTGGCTGGCTGGCTGACTGGCTCAGCGAGGCTCTCTCTCTCCACTCTGTAGCCTAGACCGGCTCTACCGGACCCGGTGTCTATGGGGGCAGTGGCAGGCGAGGTGGCGAGCTTCTCTCACGGTTTTCTGGACAGCTTCGGTCCCTCGCTGGCAGCAGGCTTTTGCCCAGAGCGGGACTCAAGCCGTCAACACGGAGCTGCACGAGAGAGCAGTTCAGCACCTTGGACAGCGTGACAAATGCACCCATTTCATTGGCTGTCACTCTGTTAGACCTACACGGCTGGCCCCGCAGGGGTAGAGGTGCGTGTTTCTTCTGACTCACTCGAGTGACACTGACACACTTAATTGGAGCGAGGCATTAAATGAACAACAATTTTTAATAATAATAATTATTATTATTTTTGTTTTTACCATGATATTTGAATTGCGGGACATTGTTCTGTTGTAGCGGGATGCAGGACAAACGTCCCATTATCGGGACTGTCCCGCCAAACGCGGGACAGGTGGGCACCCTATATCCGTGGCCGCCCGGGATTCTGTATGCGTTCCCCCCCATACACCATAGGTCAGCTGTTGGAGCGGGTACGTCAGGAGCGCAGGACTTTGATCCTGGTCGCACCGGACCGGGGCACAGCTGTGTGGTTCCCGGCCCTGATTCAGCTCTTAGTGGCCCCGCCGTGGCCTGTTCCGTGGTCACCGCGGGCCCTCTCTCAGGCACGCGGAACTCTGTTTCTGCCTCCTGTTCTGGGGCAGCCTCTAATGGCTGGCTTGGCTGCTGAAAGGGTGAATCTGGAGGGGATGCGTCTTAACTCTACTGTGGTTAACACCATCCAGAATGCGCGCGCTCCGTCCACTACCGCGGTTTACGCAGGGAAGTGGCGTATGTTTCAAGAGTGGTGTGAGGTTGGGGGCCTGGACCCTGTGTCTTGCCCCCTGGACTTGGTTCTGTCCTTCCTCCCGTCTATCCTGGATAGGCTGTCAGCCTCGACAGTGAAGGTATACGCCGCAGCTATATCTTCTTGTCATGTGGGCTTTGAGGGCAGAACGCTGTTCAGCCACCCTCTCGTGAGACGTTTCCTGCTTGGCGCACGCCGTCTCAAGCATGTGGAACATGCTCTGTCTCCGAGCTGGGACCTCCAACTGGTCCTGGAAAGGCTGTTGGAGGCCCCGTTTGAGCCTCTTGAGCAGTCGCCATTGGATCGACTGTCTTTCAAGACCGCGTTCCTTCTGGCCATCACCTACGCTAAACGCGTGGGTGAGCTGTGTGCTCTCTCGGTGCGGTCAGAGTGCCTGTCTATTCAGGCCGATAACAGTGCGACTCTGAGGCCTAATCCGGCCTTTGTGCCAAAGAATATCCGGAGCTCTTATCGCTCCAGGGATATTGTGCTCCAGGCGTTTCACCCTCCTCCTCACGCTAGTGAGTTGGAGGCGAGCCTTCACCTGTTGTGTCCTGTCCGTGCGCTGATGGTTTACCTTAGTCGCACGCAGGATCTCAGGGCTACCGATCAACTGTTTGTTTGTTACGGTGGCTCTCACGCGGGTAAGGCACTGTCCAAGCAACGCCTGTCACATTGGTTATGCGAGGGCATTGCCCTCTGTTACACTTTGGCTGGACAGGTTCCTCCCGCAGGCGTCAGGGAACACTCCACTTGTGGAGTGGCGGCCTCCACTGCCCTGTTTGGGGGGGCCTTGGTGGAGGACATCTGCGCTGCGGCTTCCTGGTCCTCCCCGGGTCCTTTTGTTAGGTTTTACCTCATGGACATGACTGGGGGCTCTGTCTCCCAGGCAGTCCTGAGGGCCGGGACCTCTCCTGCTCCCCGCCATTAGGTGGGCTAGCAGGTGTGTGTGGGTGTGGACCACGGAGTGCTCTGTCACACGTGGTCCCGCTTGCACTGTGCGTTCTAGGGTGACTGGTCTATTTTTCGCACATTGGTTGTAGTTGACTGCCTCCTCCCCCTCGTTAGGACGGGCGGGTGGACGGGACTCCCCTCCTCCCTGGCAGGGGCTTATGGGCCCTCAGGGGGTGCATTTGACGTGGCCACGCGTCCGCTCTGCCCCTTTGATCTCATTATGGCAGAGTATGACGCGATGTCAGTATATGAAATATAACGAAGGTTATTCTATAACCCTAGTTATATGAATACTGACTGAGCGTGTCGCTCTTCAGCGCCCTGAGGACCCTTGGATGTTTTTTCACGCATGGAATTCAGACTTGGAAGGGCGTGAGCATGACCACTTCCTGTGTTTTGTAGGTACACACAAGAGTAGGCGTGGTCACGTGCAAGTGACGTGCATATGTCAACTTTTTCACATGCACAATATGTTTATGGCAGAGCGAGACGCTCAGTCAGTATTCATATAACTAGGGTTATAGAATAACCTTCGTTATTTTAAATCTATTATTTTAAATGTATGATTCTGTCTCTGTACCTGTCTTGGTAGATTTTTGTATCCTGTATCTTTTATTAACAGTTTTATATACTTGTTCTTATTGATTATATTTGATTTTATTCAGTGTCTCAACATCATTGTAATTGCTTGCCCTCAATGATCTTTTTGAGACAAAATAAGTTTCACTATTTCATTATAACGTGATAAGTTGGTATCACGTTATAACGTGATAACTTATTGTTTTAACATAAAACGTATCACGTTATAACGTGAAACGTTTTATGTTAAAACAATAAGTTATGTTATAACGTGATACTGATATTTTTTTCTGTTTCTGGTGTGGCAGCAATACGCTTCCGTTGAAAATCAAGAAAACTGGAAATGCTCTATTAACTTTCAACATAATTATACATAAACTAAAAAATACTGCAATCAACATACATTTGATTGCAAGAGGTGTATTTTGGTCCAGAGTTTCTGATGTACTCCTACAGACTCAGATGAAACACATTGGCCTATTGAGGAGTAAAAAAAAAAAAAAAAAAAAAAAAAATACCGTAGTCAAACCCATGAAAGTATAACCTTCCCAACCCACAAATCTCTCCCCAGTTCTATAGCATAGCTTGTGTTGTTCAGAGCTCTATCGGTCTCAGTCCGTGGGCCAGAGTATTAGTCAGAGTGACAGTCTCTGCCGCTTACTGCAGTTATTTAGTAATGGCCTGACAGAGAGGTTTATGAAGCTGACTGAGCAGGAACAGAGGTGTGTGTGTGTGTGTGTGTGTGTGTGTGTGTGTGTGTGTGTGTGTGTGTGTGTGTGTGTCTATGTAAGTGTGGTTTTAGTGGGTACATACTTTAATATTAGTTGAATGTGCTTTTCAGATTCAATTTGAGTGAACATTTCTGTCAGTATGACTTTGTAGGTTTGTGGACATACACACGCACACACACGCACGCACATGCACACATGCACACACACACACACACACGCACGCACGCACGCACGCACGCACGCACGCACGCACGCACGCACGCACGCACGCACACACACACACACACACATATACATACACACACAGACACACACATTGTGTCAGTATGACTGAGTAGGTTTGTGGACATACACAAATGCACCTACACACACAGACACACACAGACTGACACACACATACGGTACACATACACACAAACACATACCGTAAACACATTAACATTAACATTAACACACACACATTCTCTCTCTCTCACTCTCATTCCTATTCCCTCACTAATAAATCGTCCGTATTATTACAGCGCTCTTGCAAACTCCCTAAAACCTGCTCTATAGGAAGATCAGCTGATGGTTTTTCCATTACGGCCCGTTAGCGACGCAGTGCTCATTAACGCTGCTGGCTGATAGTAATTAACTACTAATGTACAATTAATTAGTCCCCTGATATGGTTGTGTTTAAAGGCAGCATCTCCCTGAGGAAAAACAGTTCTGGAAGAATCATGCAGACTCTTTCATAAGTGAAGGCAGGATTATTACTTTGCTATTACTCAGTGCAAGCCCTATTTCCTTCAAATGTAAATGTAGTCCAGTGCCCTAATAATGTAGTCAAGAAAAGCTTACAAGTACATTAAAGATGTTGTGGTGTAAAATTATAAAATTATGACAAAAGCGTAAAAAAGCAAAGAATAAAAAAACTAAAGGAATTTAAATGAATACAATTATACATTTTAACTAGAATTTAGCAAAAGGTAGAAATACTACAAAATGGTACAATTATATATATTTATTATACATTTTTCCCAATCAATATCGATATAATGGATATCACCATGCTAGCAATGCAAAGATGGTAATATTATATATATATTATAATATTTCCCCCAATCAATATCGATATAATGGCCCATGTGCATTAGTTTGATTTGCATAAATGCCAGAATGCAAAAATGCTAAAAACTCAAACTGTCAAAAGACAGTTATAAAAAGAAAACAACATACTTATATGAATAGTATTTTGTAGGGATGCACCGAATGGGAAATTCTTGGCCGAAACCGAATACTGAAAATAGGAAACAGTTGGCCGAAAACCGAATGCCGAAAGGCTGAAAATGATTAATATAAGTATATATATATATTTATATATATATATTTTTATTTATATATATATATATATATATATATATATATATATATATATATATATATATATATATATATATATATATATATATATATATAATATATATATATATATATATATATTATATATTATATATATATAATGTATTTTTATACATTTTTTCAGCTACCTGATTATGGCAAAAGACATGATTATGGCAAAACTTAACTTAAATAATATTAATAATCACTATTATGGCTCCATAAAACATTTATTCAGCACTTTTGAACACATACATTAATTCCAGAATGACTGCTGAAAGATTGTACAATTTAAACATTTTCTCTTTGCATACAACAAAATGTGCATTAAAGTCAAGTGCATTTTCTTTTCTCGAAGTGCATTCAGAACAAAGCCAAGGTGCTTTAAAACGGCATAAAGATCTGCATGAAGACACACACACACACACACACACACACACACACACACACACACACACACACACACACACACACACACACACACACACACACACACACACACACACACACACACACACACACACACACACACACACACACACACACACACACACAGTGAGAATAGCTTATAGCTATGAGTCATAATTCACTGCATTCTAGTCTACAAAGAAATTTACATGGAAGGACTGTTGTATTTACTACATCTCCCATGACTCTTAGCGGGGGATGACGTAGCTTAAGAGAGACTAGTGAAAGAGGAATGGAAGCGTTGTTAGCTAGCTTAACGCTAACGTTAGCTAAAAAGGTTTTTAACCGCGATGGGCACATAGTAATGGCTAGAATATAAAGCATGGTAAAGATGCATTTATTGGACGCGTTGCTCGCAGAGTTTACATAGAAACAGCGCGACTCCCAAGAGGAGTTATCACAGGCTGTAGAACACAGGACTGAAGAGCTGATTGATTGATTGATTGAAAAGTTTATTAACAGATTTGTTATGGTTTGACACCGACCCCAAACGCAACGACACAAGAGAGTAGGATTCAGAGTTGCCAAATACGAGGGCTTGTTTATTTGGTACTAAGAATAAGAGAAACAGGGAAAGCAGGTCAAACAAGACAGGTACAATGATCAAGGGGCAAAGTTCTGCTGCTCTGCAGCTTCTCCCGTGAGGGTTGTCTTGGGAAGCAGGTGTTGACTTCTGAACCGCTCTGCAGAATCCTCTCGGCGGGTTCTCAGATGTTGTGGCGAGACCGAGAGAAAGAGAGAGGGAACGAGTCAGTGACAGAGCAGTCTTAAACGAGCAGGAGAACAGGGTGTACAATTCTTCGTGTTAACAACACAGTGAGCACAGTTCCAAACACAGCCCAAGTGAATCTCTTCGTGTTAACAACACAGTGAGCACAGTTCCAAACACAGCCCAAGTGAATCTCTTCGTGTTAACAACACAGAGAGCACAATTCCAAAAACAGCCCAAGTGAAACTCTTCGTGTTAACAACACAGTGAGCTAACTCCAAACACAGTCCCAGTGAATATCTTCATGTAAACACACAGTGAATATCTTCATGTAAACACACAGTGAATATCTTCATGTAAACACACAGTCCAATTGTGAAATAATATCTTCGGTGTGAGCAAACACACAGTGGATATCTTCATGTAAACACACAGTCCAATTGTGGAATAATATCTTCGGTGTGAGCTAGCACACAGAGGGAGATGGTAGATCCCAAAATATCATTCCATAAGGAACAAGCAAAAATAGATAAATGGCTGGGTGAGTGACTGTCTGACAAAAAGGTGGTAGTCTTCAGTGTAAGTTTACACACGAAAAACGGAATAGGTCAAGAACAGTCAAATAGATAACTCACCCAGACGAAATGCGTAATTGGAACTGGAACAACAGTGGAGGCGAGCGCGCGCCACGGGAGCAGGTATCCAAGCGAAGGCTTCTAGGAATTCCTGGAGAACAGCACAGAGAAAAAAAGCAGCAGCAACAGCAAAGGGGAAAAATATCCAGAGACAAATCAAGGCGACAAAACAAGACGATCCAACAACTTAGAGTGGGGAAAAACGGGGTATAAATAATGAGGGATCGATTGATTGAAAAGCGTGGGGAAGTGAGAGAACCAATCAGCGACGTCTCTGGTGACGTCAACGGGGAGAAAGCAGTGACAGCTGGGGAATGTGATTGAAAAGCGTGGGGAAGTGAGAGAACCAATCAGCGACGTCTCTGATGACGTCAATGGGGAGAAACGTGTGAACGAGGGGATAGAACCAATTGACAGAAAATTAATGAAAACAAAGCAAGGGTGGTTAAAGGAACAGAACGAGTGAGAGCTGAACGGACAGAAACCTCACAGTACCCCCCCCTCCACGGGAGCCACCCGGCGACCAGGCCGACCCGGCTCGTCAGGATGGGCCCGATGGAAGTCGGTGATCAAGCCGGGATCCACGATGAGCTGCCGGGAGACCCAGCTACGCTCCTCAGGGCCGTAACCCTCCCAGTCCACCAGGTATTGGAACCCCCGGCCCCGCCGACGAACGCCCATCAACCGGCGGACCTGCCACTGGGGGTGACCATCCACTAGCACAGGAGGCGGCGGATCAGGAGCCGGAGGCATAAGGGGACAGAGGGAGACGGGCTTAACCCGGGAGACATGGAACACGGGGTGGATGTGCATGGATGCAGGAAGCTTCAGGCGCAGGGCCGCCGGACTGAGTACTTTCAGGACCTCGAAAGGACCGACGAAGCGGGGGTTGAGCTTCTTGGCCGAGGACCGTAGCGGGAGGTCCTTCGCGGAGAGCCACACCCTCTGCCCAGGGCGGTAAGTCGGCGCGGGAACCCGGCGCCGGTCGGCACCACGACAGGCGCGCTCAGATGTTCGGAGCAGCGCGGTCCTGGTGATCTCCCAAACTCGACGGCAGCGGTCGAGGTGGACCTGCACGGAGGGAACTGCCACTTCCGTCTCCAGTGCGGGAAAAAGAGGGGGCTGGTAGCCCAGGGAGGCCTCAAAAGGGGAGAGGCCGGTGGCGGAACTGACCATTGAGTTGATGGAGTACTCAACCCAGGGAAGGAAACGGCTCTAGGATGCCGGCCTCTCGGCTGCCACACACCGAAGAGCAGACTCCACGCTCTGGTTCATCCTCTCCGTCTGCCCGTTTGTCTGGGGATGATAGCCAGAGGAGAGACTGACCGTTGCCCCCAATCCTTTGCAGAAAGCCCGCCATACCTGGGAGGTGAACTGGGGCCCCCGGTCAGAGACGATGTCCTGGGGAAAGCCGTGAAGGCGGAACACGTGGTGCGTCAGGAGGTCCGCCGTCTCGGCTGCTGAGGGAAGCTTGGAGAGGGCCACGAGGTGGACCCCCTTGCTGAATCGATCCACCACGGTCAGAAGGCAGGTGTTCCCCTGGGAGGAGGGTAGACCAGTGACGAAGTCGAGCGCCACATGTGACCATGGACGGCTTGGAACGGGAAGGGGCTGCAAGAGCCCGGAGGGTGCCTGGTGAGAGGCCTTGCTGCGGGCACAGACCGCGCAGGCCAATACGAACTCCTTGACGTCGTTCCGCATGGTGGGCCACCAGAAACGACGAGCCAGGAAGGAGAACGTGCGATGGACGCCTGGGTGGCAGGCGAACCGGCTGGTATGGCCCCACAGCAGTACCTGGGACCGGACAGAGTCGGGGACGAAGAGACGGCTCCTAGGGACGTTGCTTGGAGCACGTTGGAAGCAAAGGGCACGCCTCACCACACCCTCGATGCCCAAGGTGATGGCTCCAACCACTCGGGCCTCCGGGATGATGGGAGATGGGACCTCAGAGGGTGGAGCCCCCTTGGAGTGCATCCGGGACAGAGAGTCGGCCTTCGTGTTGCGGGAACCGGGGCGGAAGGTCAGCGAGAAGTCGAACCGACTGAGGAAACTGGCCCATCTCGCCTGCCGACCGTTGAGGCGCCTGGAAGCGCGGATGAACGTTAGGTTCTTGTGGTCCGTCCAGATGGTAAAAGGCTCCTCGGCACCCTCTAGCCAATGACGCCACTCCTCCAGCGCAGCCACGACCGCCAGTAGCTCCCGATTGCCGGTGTCGTAGTTCCTCTCGGCGGGGAGGAAGCGACGCGAGTAGAAGGCGCAAGGATGTACCTTCTGGTCGGAAGGAGAACGTTGGGATAGGACAGCGCCCAGACCAGAATCCGAGGCATCCACCTCCACGATGAACTGTCTCTTGGGGTCAGGGTGGAGCAGGATAGGGGCGGAAGTGAACCTTCTCTTGAGGGAGCGGAACGCAGCGCATGCCGCTGGGGACCAGTCGAACGGCAGAGCGGGGGAGGTCAGCTTGGTAAGAGGCTCCGCCACTTGACTGTAGTTCCGGATGAACCTTCGGTAGAAGTTGGCGAACCCGAGGAAACTCTGTAACTCCTTCCGAGTGGTGGGTTCCGGCCAATCCTCCACAGCCTGGATATTGCGAGGATCCGCTCGGGTCAAGCCCTTCTCAACGATGAAGCCCAGGTACTCGACGGAGTTGGAGTGGAAACGGCACTTCTCCGCCTTGACGAAGAGCCGATTGTGGAGGAGGCGCTCCAGCACCCGACGGACATGCAGGATGTGTTCCTCGAGGGTCCTGGAAAAGATAAGAATGTCGTCCAGGTACACCACCACGAACACCTCCAGCATGTCACGGAGGACATCGTTCATGAGTGCCTGGAATACCGCCGGGGCGTTGGTGAGGCCGAACGGCATCACAAGGTACTCATAGTGGCCCCTGGGGGTCTTGAAGGCGGTCTTCCATTCATCGCCCTCACGAATACGGACAAGATGGTAGGCACTTCGGAGATCCAGCTTGGTGAAGAACGAGGCCTGGGTCAGTGGCTCGAAGGTGGAGCTCATGAGAGGTAGGGGGTATTTGTTCTTGATGGTGATCTCGTTGAGCTGACGATAGTCGATGCAGGGTCGCAGGTCCCCATCCTTCTTACCAACAAAGAAGAACCCGGCTGCCACCGGGGAGGAGGAAGGCCGAATGAGTCCTGCTTCCAATGACTCAGAGATGTAGAGATCCATCGCCTTCTTCTCCGGGACAGTCAGACTGTAGAGGCGGCTGCCGGGAAGGGGAGCCCCTTGGCGGAGGTCGATGGCGCAGTCATAGGGGCGGTGAGGTGGAAGGGCCTGAGCCCTGGTCTTACTGAATACCTCCATGAGGTCGTGGTACTCGGGAGGAATGGACGAGGGGTCCGGGGGCAACTCACCAGCCGGTCTCCGGGGCGGGGGACAGGACGCCGCCTGCAGACAGCGGGCGTGACAGGAGGAGCTCCAGCCCCTGATGGTACCGGAGGACCAGGCGATGTGGGGCTCGTGCAGCGCGAGCCAGGGCCTACCCAGGACCACCGGGACAAGGGGGGATTGGGTAATGAGGAACTGAATTCTCTCGACGTGGTTCCCAGCGATGGTCAGCACGACTGGGCCGGTGCGTTGAGAGATGTCGGCCAGGCGGTGTTGGTCCAACGAAAAGATCTCCAAGGGCCTCACAAGGGCCTCAAGAGGTATGTTGGCTTGGGTGGCAAACTCGAAGTCGAGGAAGTTCTCGTCTGCCCCAGAGTCGATGAGGGCCTCCACCGTGGCCCGTTGGTCCCCCCAGGCCAGGGTGACGCTCATCAGATGGTCAGGTGGTGCGCGGCGCTGGGACTGGGAAAAACGGCTCACCAGGATCTCCCGGGGTCTTGGTGAGCCCGATCTTTTGGCCGGGTAGGGCAGTCGGCGATACGGTGTCCCGCACCTCCGCAGTAGAGGCAGAGACCGGACCTGAGCCTTGCCTGACGCTCCGCCTGGCTCAGATGAGAGCGTCCCAGCTGCATGGGTTCCTCTTTGCGCACCGGACGGGGAAGCCTGTTACCATCAGTAGTGTTGGGGATGGGGCGTCCAGGAGTCCGGGGTGCTTCAGGAGGTGACAGTCGGGTCCTCTCGCGCCTTCTCTCCAGGAGGCGTCCGTCAATACGGATGACAAGGCTAAACAGCTCCTCGAGGGAGTCGGGCACCTCCCTGGTAGCGAGCTGGTCCCGGACTGCGTCACTGAGCCCCCTTATGAAGGTTAGTCGAAGAGCAGGTTCGTTCCATCCACTCTCCACCGCCGCCAGTCGAAACTCTATGACATAGTCCGTCACCCTGCCGCTCCCTTGTCGGAAGGTCCCCAACCGGGCTCCAGGGTCCAGACCTCGGGCTGGATGGTGGAACACTCTGCGGAGCTCCGCCACGAAGTCTGGGTAGGAGAACAAAAAATCTGCTTCCATTGCCCAGGAGGAAGTGACCCACTGGGCAGCGTGGCCAGAAAGTAGGTTGGTTATAAAAGCCACTCGGGACCCATGAGCAGAAAAACGGCTTGGTTGATGACGGAAAACCAACTCACATTGCATGATGAATGTGGCACACTCCTCGGGATTACCGTCGAACAGCCGTGGGACGGAGAGATGGGGTTCCCGAGGTGCGAGATCTGCTGGGGCTGCGGGGAATGTTCCTGAAGGGTGTGAGAGATGAAAAGTATTAACGGCGTCGCCCAGCGAGTTAAGCTGGGCGAGAATCTCGGACTGCTGTCCCGCCATAGCGGCCATAGAACCCTGCATAGGCAAGACCTGGTCCCTGAGGTCTTGCACCGCAGCCGCAGCCCGCTCTAATTGGAGACCGTGATCCCTGGTCAACTCGACTTGAATAGCAAGTGCGGTTCTGACCCTCTCTGTGTCGGCTGGGGTCGTCATATTGTTGGTTGGATCGTAATGTTATGGTTTGACACCGACCCCAAACGCAACGACACAAGAGAGTAGGATTCAGAGTTGCCAAATACGAGGGCTTGTTTATTTGGTACTAAGAATAAGAGAAACAGGGAAAGCAGGTCAAACAAGACAGGTACAATGATCAAGGGGCAAAGTTCTGCTGCTCTGCAGCTTCTCCCGTGAGGGTTGTCTTGGGAAGCAGGTGTTGACTTCTGAACCGCTCTGCAGAATCCTCTCGGCGGGTTCTCAGATGTTGTGGCGAGACCGAGAGAGGGAGAGAGGGAACGAGTCAGTGACAGAGCAGTCTTAAACGAGCAGGAGAACAGGGTGTACAATTCTTCGTGTTAACAACACAGTGAGCACAGTTCCAAACACAGCCCAAGTGAATCTCTTCGTGTTAACAACACAGTGAGCACAGTTCCAAACACAGCCCAAGTGAATCTCTTCGTGTTAACAACACAGAGAGCACAATTCCAAAAACAGCCCAAGTGAAACTCTTCGTGTTAACAACACAGTGAGCTAACTCCAAACACAGTCCCAGTGAATATCTTCATGTAAACACACAGTGAATATCTTCATGTAAACACACAGTGAATATCTTCATGTAAACACACAGTCCAATTGTGAAATAATATCTTCGGTGTGAGCAAACACACAGTGGATATCTTCATGTAAACACACAGTCCAATTGTGGAATAATATCTTCGGTGTGAGCTAGCACACAGAGGGAGATGGTAGATCCCAAAATATCATTCCATAAGGAACAAGCAAAAATAGATAAATGGCTGGGTGAGTGACTGTCTGACAAAAAGGTGGTAGTCTTCAGTGTAAGTTTACACACGAAAAACGGAATAGGTCAAGAACAGTCAAATAGATAACTCACCCAGACGAAATGCGTAATTGGAACTGGAACAACAGTGGAGGCGAGCGCGCGCCACGGGAGCAGGTATCCAAGCGAAGGCTTCTAGGAATTCCTGGAGAACAGCACAGAGAAAAAAAGCAGCAGCAACAGCAAAGGGGAAAAATATCCAGAGACAAATCAAGGCGACAAAACAAGACGATCCAACAACTTAGAGTGGGGAAAAACGGGGTATAAATAATGAGGGATCGATTGATTGAAAAGCGTGGGGAAGTGAGAGAACCAATCAGCGACGTCTCTGGTGACGTCAACGGGGAGAAAGCAGTGACAGCTGGGGAATGTGATTGAAAAGCGTGGGGAAGTGAGAGAACCAATCAGCGACGTCTCTGATGACGTCAACGGGGAGAAACGTGTGAACGAGGGGATAGAACCAATTGACAGAAAATGAATGAAAACAAAGCGAGGGTGGTTAAAGGAACAGAACGAGTGAGAGCTGAAAGGACAGAAACCTCACAAGATTGCAGAATGGGTACAGTACAGTACAGCTCAATACATACAATTGTTAAGGGGATGCAGACCAGAGAAAGACTTTCGTCTTGTTTACATCAGGGTCCCCCATTTTCAATTCATCATAACATATATGACATACATGACATACAGATAGACAGTACTGCTACATCTATACATTTATTACATATCAGATTTGCAAATACAGTACTGTTTGTGATGCAAAAGTGTCCAGAAAAAGAGTGTATATACATTTGTCGTAGAAACTGTACATTGGAGGAGGTTGGGTGGGTGGGGTGGGGTGGGGTTGGGTGGGTTGGGTAGGACACACACACACATTTTACACTGTACATTGGAATACTGACAAAGCCTTACTTGGTCATTTACTGTACAACTAGGTTAGGACATTTGTAGGGGCCAGTTTCGAATTGCAGTCTCACGTAGGTGTTTTTTGAGAGTGTTTTTGAAAGTGGGTAGTGATTCACATTCCTTTACAGCTTTAGGTAGGGCGTTCCACATTGATGTGGCATAATTGCGAAACGTGTTTAGTCCCTTGTTTGAGCCGAATCTGGGTTTTACATGATTTGTGGAGCTCCCTCTGGTGTTGTGATCGTGGTATTCACTGACCTTTGGGAAGTATTTTGACATGTACATGGGTACCTTGGTCGCGTAGTGTATCTTGTAGACCAGGCCCATTGCAAGTTGCTGTACTCTGTCGTCTACTCTAAGCCATCCTAGGTTGTCAAAGTGGGCAGGGGTGAGGTGGGTTCTAGGAGTTAGGTCAAGCAGTAGTCTGACTAGCTTGTTTTGAGATGTTTGTAATTAGTTTTTTAGTGCCTTTGAGGTGCTTTGGTACCATGAGGTGCAAGCATAGTCGTAGTCAGTGTTGTGCTAGTTACTGAAAAATAGTAACTCAGTTACTTTACTAGTTACTTCATTTCAAAGTAACTTCGTTACTGTACTAGTTTCTTACACCCAAAAGTAATGAGTTACTGTGAAAAGTAACTATTTAGTTATTTAAAAAATAAAATAAAAAAAAAATATTGCTCCCGAGTCCCATGCCCCAGATAGTATTCAAAATCGGTTGATCAACTTGACAGTTTCCATTCACATCACCGAACTCTGCTAAGCAATGTGGTCTAGATACAAACACAAATCTGACACAAACAAATGTTGTCCCGAGTCGATATAATAAGAAGTGCGGCGGTTGAAGGAACAGCCTTGATGTCGCCGGAGCGTTTCATTATAACCATTATAATTCAAGGGTACTTGAACTGTACTGCTGTACTGTACTGTACCCATTCTGCAATCTGTTAATAAAGTTTTCATTCATTCATACTACGACTATGCTTGCACCTCATGGTACCAAAGCACCTCAAAGGCGCTTAAAACAAAATTACAAACATCACAAAACAAAATGGTCAGACTACTACTTGACCTGAACCCACCTCACCCCTGCCCACTTTGACAACCTAGGATGGCTTAGAGTAGACGACAGAGTACAGCAACTTGCAATGGGCCTGGTCTACAAGATACACTATACGACCGGGGTACCCATGTACATGTCAAAATACTTCCCAAAGGTCAGTGAATACCACAACCACTACACCAGAGGGAGCTCCACAAATCATGTAAAACCCAGATTCGGCTCAAACAAGGGACTAAACACGTCCCTATGCCATAAATGTCATGTATGTTGTGTATGTCATAAATGTCTATATGAATTGAAAATGGGGGACCCTGATGGAAACAAGACAAACGTATTTCTCAGGTCTGCATCCCCTTAACAATTGTATGTATTGAGCCGTACTGTATTGTACCCATTCTGCAATCTGTTAAATAAAGTTTTCATTCATTCATTCATTCATTCACCATCTTGCAAGTTGCAACGTTGTTTAAGATATCAATCAAAGCATTGCAACGTTAGAATAGTTAGGATATCAATTGTGCATGAAAGGACTATATTTATATTGTTTGATTAGTATTATGAGATTCCCTGCTACAGTCAAAATCCGCTGATCAACTTGAGTTTCAGTTGCACTCACCAAAGTCTGCGGTGGTCGAGATGTAGTAACGTTACGTTAGTCGACTCCAGCAGCGCCTCAAACATGTTCTTTATCTCGTTTCCATGTTGTATATTAATTATCTCTCCAAGTAGTTGCTAAATGGTTTGTTAGTTTGTTACTGCGTTCTTTTTATGTGGATTTATAGCGAGCGTTTGTTTTGTTTACAATAGAGAGGGTCTATTTCTTTCCGTAGCCGCATCTGGTTTGCGCACTTCTGATTGGCCAGTGGCCAGACTCGCCTCGTATCATTCTACGCGGGTGGGGATGAGGATAATAATAATAATAATAATAATCACTACCGCTCGCTATCAATCTACGCCGTATATAACGCAAATAACGCAGTGACGAACCATTCAGTAACGTAAGTAGCGTTACTGAATTTCAAAAGTAATGCGTTAGAGTACTAGTTGCGGCAAAAAGTAACTTCGTTTCTGTAACGCGTTACTTTGTAACGCGTTAGTCCCAACACTGGTCGTAGTACCCTTGAATGAGTGCTCCTGCTAGAGTCTTCAGGGTATTCTTGTTTACCAGAGAGGAGATCCGGTACAAGAATCGCGTTCGTTGGTTGACTTTTTTTATTAAATTGGATGCCATTTTGTCACAGGAAAGATTAGCCTCTAGGATGGAACCCAGGTAGGTAATTTCATCTTTCCTTGTGATAATATTGTCACCCACTGCAACCGAGAAGCCGTCGGTCTTGCTGAGTTTGTTATTTGAACCGAAGAGAATGGACTCTGTTTTGCCCATGTGTAATGATAGTTTGTTGTCGGCGAGCCATATGCACGTTACACGTTGCGCATGTTATGACTCTAGCCGCGTTTTGATTACGTCATCACAACAACACGTTAGGTTACGAACGTAACCCTGTTCTTTGACATTCAGTGATATTTTTTCGTCGCTAAAACCCTTTCGGCCGGAAGCCGAAAGGACCTTTTTTAACCATTTTCGGCCGATAATCTTCGGCGGCCGAATATTCGGTGCATCCCTAGTATTTTGGACCGCTTGGGTTCGTCTCAGTAGAATTTGAAAGTATATTATATGACAGTTCGTTGAAGCCAGCAGAAAGTTGATTGTGGTGAGGTCTGGTAAGCCAGATGTCCATAGGCCTCACACACACACATACACACACACACACACACACACACACACACGCACGCACGCACGCACACACACACACACACACACACACACACACACACACACACACACACACACACACACACACACACATACACGTGCATGAATGCTGCATCCATGTGTGTCTGTGGATGTGTATTTTTGTGCACATGTATGCATCTGTACACATTTGAGTTTTCGTGCGCATGCTTGCGTGCGTGTGTGTGTGTGTGTGTTTCTGTGTATGTTCATTTGTGTATGTCATATGCACAGCTGTTCCTGAGTGTGTCTCTTGGATATGCATGGATATGCATTTGTAGTTGTGTGTCATCTGCATACTGTATGTGTCCATCCGACTGTGTGGATAGTGTGTGTGTGTGTGTGTGTGTATGTGTGTGTGTGAGTGTGTGTGTGTGAGTGTGTGTGTGTGTGTTCCACAGACAGAAGGGTATTTCCCTGGTCTCTCAGCCAGATGTAGACTCTTCTCTGCCGCTCCATGCCAACACGTTGTGAGCCTCTCACACAGAAATAAGACAGAGCTGTCACGATAACACGGTGTGCGTTAGCCTGCTCCAAACACCCAGTCTAACCAAAGAGAAGCCATACTCTAGTGTAGTCAGCAGCTACACTAGAGGCAGTAATAGAGAGGCTTGTTTTGGTTCTGCTTGGACACCTGCCTTTTTCAATCGACCAGTCTCAGCCCATGTATGTGTAAATGTTTGATTATTTAGATCAAATCAAATCAAATCAAATTTATTTGTAAGGCCCGACAACACACGTTAATGTCCCCATGGGCCGTACACTTCTTCTGATGTTGTAGATGTTGTAGATGACGTTTAGTTTAGTTTTATATAGTGGTTTCAAATACAATTTAGAATTGTAATAGTTGTGATACTGTGATTTTTAGGCTATATTTACATTTAGATATTCACTTCAGGTGTAAGACAATTGTTGATAATGAGATTTGAAATCCCTATTACAAAAGGCTTGAGTTACATAAACCCACTCACAATATCGATAGCAGCAGCCCCCAGGAACAGATTAGTTGTTTCATCGGACTGGTTTCAAATGTAAAACTGTCAAACGGTAGCTAATTATCGAGATTGGAATCAAACAAAGTTGATTGAAAACTTGATTGGCAGTAGTCTACATTCATGAGGTCATCAATACAGCGTCTCTCTCATTACAATTGATTATTCAGCAGAAAAGCTAATCGGAATTTTTAATGGTATTAATTTAGATCTCATCAAGCTTCGATCTGGGCCTGTTTTAGAGAAATGGTTCATTTAATTTAATTTAATTCTTTGGTTTAGTATTCTCCTCCCAGTAGAAAAGATTGGTCAAAGACAGTTGATAAACTGTTTATAGACAGTTCTTTCCCCACTGACTCAGTAATCCCCTTGACTGGATATTTGATCTATAGCACCAGAAAAACGAATAATAAATTATTAAATGTTATATAATAATAACAGAACCTGATGCGCAGATAACCTTTTAGGCAACTCTCTGCTTTTCTGTACTAGTTACGATAGAGCCCTTTGTCAAACGGTTTTGTGTAGCACCAAAAGGCCTACGATACAATGAGATGAGATTAGATAAGATACAACAAGATTGAATAAAATAAGTTTGTTGTGATTCACAGGGAATTGGGGATTGTACTGAGTATGTTTAAAACCCATCAACAGCTGTGCAATTATCCCACAACGCCAAGCATCTAGCATCCGCCTTGGCTGGTAACAAGCATCCGTTTAATGTTATCTTACATCTAGCTCTAGGTATTGTTAATCACAGATGGTCTCAAATTTTTTATGGTTAATGTTAACAGCAAAAGAAGCAGATGCAGCGTGGTGTAGATTAGGAGGGGCAGTCGTACTTAAAGGAATGCTCCAACATTATGTGAAATGCACTTACAGAGTCAGACAAGAAGATGGATACCGATTTCCTCTTTGTACATTCAGTAGAAGGTATCTGTCTGCAAGCTAGCCTAGCCTAACTGTTGGCCCAAACCCCTGTCCCAGAGTTTTAAGCTAGGCTAGCTGATTCCTACCTGTTTCCATTAATTTGTGCTAAGCTAGGTTAGCTTGCAGCCGGATAGCTTTCTACTGAATGTGCAGAGAGGAAACTGGTATCTATCTTCTTTTCTGACACTGGAGAAGACGTACATGTAAGTGCATACATCCCATAATAATATTGCTTCCCCTGCTATACTGCAGTTGATCTTATGATCTTCCCGTCCACTCGTGCTGCTTCAGGAGAGTCCGTGGGGTATAGGAGTATATTATATATAGGAGAAGATATATTCGTCTGCCTGTCTGTGAAAAATGTGCATCTGTGAGTACACTTGTCTTCTCCTCTCCAGCCTGCATGGATGTGTGTGTGATTCCGCTTTGTTCATGTGTGGCTTTTCCGTCTCTCTCTCTCTCTCTCTCTCTCTCTCTCTCTCTCTCTCTCTCTCTCTCTCTCTCTCTCTCTCTCTCTCTCTCTCTCTCTCTCTCTCTCTCTCTCTCTCTCTCTCTCTCTCTCTCTCTCTCTCTCTCTCTCTCTCTCTTTCACTGTATACGTGTGTGTGTGTGTGTGTATGTAAAGAACATCCGTGCATATGTGGGAGGATCTGCATGTGTGTGTGTGTGTGACAATGCACGTGTGTGTACGCACATGTGTATGTGTGGGCCTTTTGTGTGTGTGTGTGTGTGTGTGTGTGTGTGCCCATCTGTGTATCAATGCACTTTTGTCTGCATTTCCACACGTGTGTGTGTTCATTGATAGAAAGGGGGACACTATGTATATGTATGCGTGTGTGTGTCCTTAATGGTGTATGGCTGCTATGCACTTGTGTGTGTCTGTCTCCCTTTGTGCGTAAGTGCCTGTGTGTGTCCATCTGTGCATCTGTGTGTGTGTGTGTGTGTGTGTGTGTGTGTGTGTGATGGCATGGGGGACATCTGTGTTAGGTTAACCCGTTGGGATCATATCCCAGCAGGTAGTCGTGGAGGGCCTAAATCATCTGAACAGGCAGAAGCGTGAAATCGTTCCAGGTCCCGGACAGATGAAGCTTAACCCCTCCACCACCACCACCACCGCCCGCCCTGCCCTGCCCCACACCGCCCTCCCAGAGATCCCACAGACCCACCTAGGAGTCCAACTTAAAATAGACCCTGACCATGGCCAAGCCAGACCACAGGCAGAACCTTTGTTTCCCATTGTTCTCTCCCCACCAGCGCTTTAGCCTCCTTCCTGTCCTTCTGCATTTCTTTTTACAGAACATCATCAGAAGGATTATTACTAAATGGACAAGATGCAAAAAAAAATAAAAAAAAATCTATAACCTTTTTATTTTAGGAGGGTGGTGGTGCGTGAGGTCGCCACCGAGGTTAAGGTCAAGGGTCAGGGGTCAGCCTTATAAACTACTTTTTAGGTGAAAATTATGACGAGTGTAGAATTCAATGGCCAGAAGGTTCCAAGTCGTTATTACATCATCATTAGAACGCTCTATTATCTGAGTTCTAATCCATCATCTCATCGTCACGTGGACGTTCTGTACTTTCCTTACCAGATGACACATTTAAGGAAAGAGTTTTTATCTAAACATTCACCTTAATATGTGACCATTTACTGAACCCTGAGATGAGGACATGGGATCATCTGACCCCTCGACCCCCCCCCCCCCGACACACACACATACACACACACACACACACACACACACACACACACACACACACACACACACACACACACACACACACACACACACACACACACACACACACACACACACACACACACACACACACACACACACACACACACACACACACACACACATATATAACAATACACACACACGCATAACAGTACACAGACATAATAGTACACTCACACACACATTCACACACATACCAGTACACACACAAACACACACACACATAAGAGTACACACGCACACGCATGCATACACGCACACACACACACATCTATGGATAGATCATCTCCATAGATTATGTCATTGGAAAATATGATGAAAAAAAATCATCACAGATGAAAACGTCTTTGTTTTCTGCAGGATGACAGGCTTTAGAAGTGTTTTGTTGGTGACAGTCAACTTTAGGAGAGAGAACGTAATGACCTGTTAAGCCCGTAGGTCCCCCTTTAGGACCCCCTGCTTTTCTTTATCATAGATCGATCAATAGAGACCGTATTAGATCCCCAATTATCATATCATGGGGTATCGTTGGAAAGCCACACTCATTGGCTACAACCCTGTCCAAAATCTTTCGAGATCACCAAATGATTGACGGAGCTAGAGCCCCCGGAGCTCAGGGGTGGTAATGTGTACTTTGGCGCCAGTGATGCAGTGGTGGTACCACTCGGTACCACGCCGTCTTAGCAGTTCGCTGAGCAGAAGTGCGCGCACGGATGTGCACGCACGCGCACAAAAATGCGTTCACAACTTTCACTCTACTGTCGCGCCGTGCGCCAAGTACCCGGCACTTATCACCTATCTTTGCATAGCATAACAAAGAAAGAGAAGTGCAAGACCAAAATACAAGCCCTGTGGGGGGTTTGCTTGAGCTGGTCTGTGCACACACGAGGGAACATGTATGCGCGTGCGCGGGAGCAGTTCTGGCGTCCAGGCAGTTCTGATATTACGACTGCACCCCTGTTTGGCGCACGCCTCACATATCGGCATGTAACTCGAGAACCGCTGAACGGACTTTGTCACCTGAAAGGGCAATTGACAGGTAACAAATAGGGCTTTAATTCTATCTATATATTGTATTAAAATAAATGCACACATAAGCCGCTAGAGCTCGGCAAAGTGGCGCGGCGC
>NC_140165.1:37969813-37982313 GCF_963971535.1 Notolepis coatsorum | reverse complement strand
ACGACATACAGATAGACAGTACTGCTACATCTATACATTTATGACATATCAGATTTGCAAATACAGTACTGTTTGTGATACAAAAAGTGTCCAGAAAAAGAGTGTATATACATTTGACGTAGAAACTGTACATTGGAGGAGGTTGGGTTGGTGGGGTTGGTGGGTGGGGGCTGTACATTGGGGGGGGGGGTTGGGGTAGGGGGACACTGTACACTGTACATTGGGGGGTGGAGAAAAGAAAAAAATAGGGAAAAGATCGTCCTAGACCAGTGGTTCTCAACCTGTGGCCATGGAATGTTTTGTGAGTTACATATCTAGCAGCCAAGGATAGTATTGTTTGTCTAGCAGTGTCAAGCTTGAGTGTTATACTCTGAGTACATACTGTAGTAGTATAGTTCCAATGCCGATTACCCCATGCTGCTTATTTCCGTACTTAAGAATGTATAAATGTTACATAGGATTTCGTTAATGTCTATTTTGTAGACAAATGTTTCTTGCACTTTTTCTTTGGCCAGGTTATTGTCATTTTGTTACTGTGGTTTGAGTTGAAACAGTAGTTTATCCTGTGCTGAAAAGTCTCCATTCCAATAGAGGGAGTATATATTTGTGTTTATTTTATTATTGTTTCACTGCCTTTTCCACAGTTCTTTCCTCATGTTAAAAGGATGACACAAAAAGCCAGACCGAGGGCTTGTTTCAGTTTTATAATAAACAATCAAACTGAGCAATTTTTTTGCCTGCCTATTTGTTTGGTGTAAACTTGATCACAAAGTAAAAAAAAAAAAAAAAAGTAGTGCCGATGTAGCTAGCTATTTTAGCCATGTTCTTGTAGTGTAGCTTGCTACATTTCTCTGGGGATAGCTTCCATTGTAGTTTAGCTATATTTAATCGAGAGTAACTTGTAGTGTAGCTTGCTACATTTTCCAAGTAGCTTGCCCATCACTGGGCCTACATTCACACTGCAAACCTTAATGCTGAATTCTGATTAGATCCAATTCTTTAGTTTGGCTGTTCACATTCTTGATTCCAGTGTGAAGTTGAAATGGTCACGTCGACAGGCTGCCCGGGAGGAGCGGGAATCAAACCTGCCCGACTGCTCTTACCTCCTGAGCCACTGTCGCCCCCACATGTTGCAGTGGAGGCCGACTCATTTGTGAGCAGATGATAACAGGGTCGAGGAGGAGGTGAAAGAGAGCCATTTATTCTTTCAATATGCTTTCAAACACAGATGGGTTAGGATTTGTTCCCTCAAGTTTAGCCTGTATAGAAGTATCACCCCAAATATACCTTGCCTCACTGTCCCTCCACTGACTACCTCCATCACAGCTGTCTTCCTGATATGACATACGGTCAGCCTGAGGTCACATTGCAAAACATCTGACCTGTATCTGATTCATGACCACATATGAAAGTGGCCCAAATCTGAATAGAAAATATCAGATTCAATGTGATTTGTGCTGTTCTACTGGTATCTACTGGTACTTTTAAAATTTGTATATATATATATTTTTTTATATATACTGTATATATATATGTATATATATATATAAATAAGTAAATGGCACATACAACAGTACTTCTTACAACATAGTGGTACTTGCAACTATTGATTATGTGGCATGTGTTTGACAGTGACGCCTAAAAACTCATGAATAGACTTACTTTTGCAGCTGGATAATATTATCGTGCACAAGACGTTCTGATTTTGGATTTGGTTTTGGTGGTAGGACATATCAAGTGTACCTCGAGCGCTTCATACTATTTCGAAACCATATTAAAAAAGTTTTTTGCTGACATGAATTATTTAAATGGATGTGTCCTGTGGTCGCTCTGATTTAAATGAGGACATGGCTCATATGTTTTACTCAGGGTGGAGTGGGGGATTTTGGGGGGGATTTTTTATTTTAATTTTATATTGATGTAATCTGAGTATAATTTTGCTTCTTGGAGAATGCCACATACAAGCCCCTAGAGGGTTTTTAGGCAATTCTCCTTCACATCTCTTTCTGTATTATATGTAATTGTTTTTATATGTGTAAATAAACAAAAGAAATAAACAAAGAGTGATTCGTCGAGTACGTACCTTGTGGTCCTCTTCAGCAATGCCCTGCTTTAATGACCACACCTTCTCACCTGGGAACAGTAGCGTGTAACACAGTCTGTTGACCACTGAGCAGCTCTGCTGGAGTAGGCAGGGATTAAGTGCCTTGCTCAAGGGAACTTCAACGGTGGGTGTTGAGGGAGGGGATGTTTGTTGGTAGATGCTAGATCCCATGGCCCGGAAGAACATTTTTACATTTTATTTGTCATTTGTAGGCAGTGGACGTGGTTATGGTTAGGGAATAGCTTTATAAACAACCTTTTAACTAGTGGCTTTGCAGCTCAGTCAATAATAATAAATAATTTGTTACATTTATATAGGGCTTTTCTAGACACTCAAAGCGCTCCCCACAATGTAGGGTGGACATTGCCTCCTTCACCACCGCTGTAAACCTTGGGCTACGCAGGCTCAATGGCTGCCATACACTGGCACAAGGCACACATCACACTACACAATGGCTGAACGGCTCAGGAGACAGGGATTGATATCAGCCAATTAAGGGGAAGGGATGATTAGGTGGCCTTGATGTCAGAGACCTGATTGGGAATTTGGCCAGGAACGTCGGGAAACCCCCTACTTTTTATGATAGGCATCCTGGGTTCTTTAACGACCGAGATTCAGTCAAAAACGGACAACTCCCAATAAAAGGCAGGTGATCTAGCATCTACCATGTGTGTTTGACTATGTGACACTACTGATAAGCTAGCTTACAACTGACACGCTATGTTTGCCAGTTATTTATTCATGAAGCTCAAACTTAAGACAGAATCAGATTGGATGTAATGAATGGCCCTCATCTGTGGCCTGCTATGAATAACGTTGGTTGGGAGGGAAGGGAGGGGTTAATTACATTGTTTCTCTGATGTCTTGTCTGTGTGTCTGTCTATGCTGTAACGTGATAGTCTTATGTTTTCTTTTTTGTAACGCAGTATTGTGAGTTCCAACCCAAAACACATTTGTGATTTATCTTATCTTATCTTTATCAATTCCTTACTCTAAAAAATACCTATATATATATTCAACCTTTAGCCAGGTTGGTACCACTGAGATCAATGATCGCAAGGGAAACCTTGCCAAGACAGTTGCATAAAAAGGTACAGACAACATTTCTCTGCATCCTATAGACACAACACAACACAAATTATAAACAAGCACATCTTGTCCCCACCAGAGCACCTGTGACTGAGCGAGTGAGTGAGTGCATGCGTCTGTGACTGTCTGACTGACTGACTGACTGACTGACTGACTGAGTGAGCAGATGAGTGCCGGCAATTTGCCGCATGTAGCCCACAGCGGCGTGTGCTGTGGGAAAAAAATGAAAAACTGAGAAAAGAGACTGACATGAGTGACAAATCCCCCCCAAGAATGCCGTTACCAATAGAATCATCCACCGCTGGAACTTAACTTCAACACATGCTTCGAATTCAGTCACTGAGTCGTCCAGTTTCAAGTCCTCTTCTGCAGATGATGTCCCAAGCAGAGAGAGAGAGAGAGAGAGAGAGAGAGAGAGATAGAGAGAGAGAGAGAGAGAGAGAGAGAGAGAGAGGGAATGAGAGAGAGAGCTAGTAGAGCAATCAGTAGACACACACAGAGAGAGAGCACTAAACCTTTCCTCGCCCATCTTTCCCCTATTATCTATTATCTGCACTGCTAGGGAGAGAGAGAGAGAGAGAGAGAGAGAGAGAGAGAGAGAGAGAGAGAGAGAGAGAGACAGAGAGAGAGAGAGAGAGAGAGAGAGAGAGAGAGAGAGAGAGAGAGAGAGAGAGAGAGAGAGAGAAAGCGAGTGGGGGGCACAGTATGTTGTGGTGTAATTTCATTATGCAGGCCAGATGATACAGCCTGGTCACAGTCGTGTATATGACCACAGATGGGGATGAGGGTAATTCCTTTTACAAACAGCGTGACAGGAAAGATGGCACCCAACTCTCTGGGATTTCACGTTTGTCACGTTGGCGGAAAAGGCGTCATCCGCGTGGTGAACGGGCCTTGGCAAGCAGCGCGCCGTGCGCAGACATGTGCACGTTGACACACTCGCTCACTCCACGTACACACACACACACACACACACACACACACACACACACACACACACACACACACACACACACACACACACACACACACACACACACACACACACACACACACGCGCACACACACATCTATCATGTGCTCTTAACCAGGGACTTAAAGGGGGATTTCAAAATAGTTTATGGTTCTGTTGTGGACATGTGATAGTTAATACATGAAACTTAACACACTCTGTGTCTTGAGAGCTCAGCTGGAACGGCACTGTAGCTTTGAGCTCAAGGCAACAGTAGACTTGAGTGTAAATCTTTGTATCACCAACATAACAAGTAGCTAAATGATTAAGTACTGAGGTGCCCTTGAGCAAGGCATTTAACCTAGTCCCCCTCCCCACCAAAACTGCTTAGTAGAAGACATGTACTGGGCAGCATCCAGGTGTGAATGTGTTAAAGGACATCACTGAGAAATAACATACATGCTTAGGAAATCTGGCGGTAAAAAAATAAAAAATAAAAAATATATATAAATATTTTCCTCACACGCACACCCTTTCCTCATGCAATCCTTCCCCCACATACACACCACACCATTGACCATCTACACACACACACACACACACACACACACACACACACACACACACACACACACACACACACACACACACACACACACACACACACACACACACACACACACACACATACACGCACGCACACACATTGTCCCTGTCTCTCTCCCTTCTGTGTGTGTGTGTGTGTGTGCCATGCTCATGCAGTGAGTGACGCTGCCACACTGTATCCATCACGGTCCGTATCGCGTTCCCCCCGGGTCCAGAAGGGGCCGCGTCCCGATCCGTCTGGAAAAAGGCCCTTATGTGCTGATGAGCTGGTGAGAGATATTTATGAGGATCCTCATAAGCAGCTCACAGATCACTAGCAGATGACTTCTCAGCTTGGAAACTACAGACGACATTACGTGATGCAGATCTAAATGGATAGAAATGTAGGAGATAGAGTGGATAGAAAGCAGGGACACTACATTTACTGCAGATAAAATGCTTTTTTCGTAGTTTTTATTAGAATGTCATGTTCTGAACCCTTCGGAAATGACACGCTATGTGATGTACCCTAGATGTAATGTTTTTCTATGCATGGCGAATTGCTGCCACTCACATTTTTGTAGAACGCATGCGCAGAGATTGCGTATGTGCTTCTAGTGACTTTCTCCTGCGCTGGCGCTAACATAGTGTGGAGAGAGGCTTGGCTACGCTAGACCTTTCTCTGCATCTCCCAGAATCATCCTCGAATGGCATTATACCCCGTTTTCAGTTGCAAAACAAGCTTTTCGTAACGCTTTGTAATGGCTTTTGTGATGTATGTGGCTGTGGGTGTTTTGACTACCTCAGAAAAAATAAATAACGCACATCCTCCGTTTCTTGGTGCTGAGCCAAACTGTAAAAAGAGTAATACATAAAACAAAGCGGGGCTCGCAACTCACTTGATGCTCCAAGGTGTTTTAATTGACAAAATAATAGCAGTGGATACAACGTTTCGACCGACCCTTCCGGTCTTTTTCAAGTATACTTGATATACTTGAAAAAGACCAGAGGGTCGAAACGCACTTCTTAAGGTGACAGCTCAGGCCGCTTTGGTGGTTGTTGTTATTTGGCAATAAAGCTAGCTACAGCCATGGTCTGTGGTACCTGTGAACATCGTATACCGTGTGATTAATATGCTACCGTGGTCCGGGATCACATATATAATACTTTGTTATGGCTGCTAAAAAGCAGTCTGCGCGCACGTGGGGTAGTGATGGGAATTTCCGTTCACGAGCGCATTCACGTCACTAAATAGAGCCATTCACATGTGTCGTTCACCGTTCATTGACTCTGCGCATGTGCGGCGCACATACTAGTCCCAGACAGTCCCACTCAAAACATGTTCTTATTATAGTTTCACATGGTTAGTCATGCACTTTCATAGTAAAGAACTAAGTGGTAAACTCATCACGTCATTTACGCTTCTATTAAACACAAAATGTAGAATTTAGAACGCACTTCCGGCGACGTGTTCACCAAACTAAGCCGTTCATTTGAACGGATCGTTCACGACCGACACATCACTGACGTGGGGATGTGCAGGGATCCAAGCGTTACCAGAGGGAGCTTCACTTCAGCTCAGCACGGATAACCCTCTTCAACTTTTACTATTGTTATTTGTGTGCGTCAGTGATTAAAGGAACACAGCAATATTATGGGAAATGTGCTCACCGTATTCTCCTGACTCAGGCAAGAAGATAGATACTAATTTCCTCTCCATAGGTTCAGTAGAAAGCTACAGTATCTGGCTGCAGTATTGTCGCGTGCTTCTGCGTTTTCCCTGATTGGCTGCGACGCCCATGTGACCGCGGCAGCGCGAGAGAGCGGCAGTGCGGAAATAGGCTGTCTATTGCCATTCTCTAAGACAAACTCTAACCTTAACCAGCTCCTTAACAGCGCCTAAACTTAACCCTTCTAACCTTAACCAACTCCGAAACAATGCCTAACCTTAACCTTAACCATAACCAACTCCGAAAGAATATTGCCATTCTCTAAGACAAACTCTAACCATAACCAGCTCCTTAACAGCGCCTAAACTTAACCCTTCTAACCTTAACCAACTCCGAAACAATGCCTAACCTTAACCACAACCAACTCCGAAACAATGCTTAAAGTTAACATGCCTAAACTTAACCGGCGAAAGAATGCACGTTAAAAAAAAAGAAAAATAAATAAATTTAAGGGAATCAAACTTGTCACCAACGGACCGCAAGATCCACAGCACGGCGGCATACCAGTTGAGCTAAGCGTTGAATGAAAAACATCAGGGATTACAGCTACATAATGCCGCAAGCTCTGTCGCGCCGCGGGCCGTGTCGCAGCCAATCAGGGAAAACACGGAACCACTCGGGAGCACTCTTCCGCTGGGAATAAAGAATAGGCATACGGGCCACTAGTCTAGTTTAAAAATCCGGGAGAAGTGTTTTTGGCCAACAGTCCATATCCACTTCTATTCATTTGTGCTAAGATAGGCTAGCTTGCAGCCAAATATTTTTCTACTGAACGTAGGAAATTGGTATCTATCTTCTTGTCGGACTCTGGAGTGTAATGTTAACTAAACAACTTTCACATTTAGCAACTGGCTGCATCAGCACATAATATTAGTTGCGTCTGGACAGTTTTGTGCTTGTTTGTTTGTTTGTGTTTTTTTTGGCTGCACTTTATTCGGACTGTCCAATGTCAGCTTACTCAGCTTACTATCAACTGTCAGTTGAGTGTCACTATGAAGTCAATTGAGTGATAGGCCTCATAGCCTCTCCACTGTGGGAATGGAGTGAAAGACTGTATGCCAACCAAACTTGAGTTTTTAATTTGAGTTATGAACTTTAGAAAAGGATTATTTTCCATTCAATATCTTCAAGGAATCTATATGCATACAGCCAAAATAAATTACAGTTTGAGATATTGATACTATCTTTATGTAGACGAATATAAAAAAAAATAACCCTATGCTACGTATGTCCAACCATATGCATATGCATATGAACGTTGCATATATTTCTCAAACTAAATCAAGAAAAAAACCACCTATACCCAAAATAATAATAATAATAGTTCATTTATTTTGTATAGTGCTTTTCAATGACCCAAAGCCAAAAATTATGAACATGATGATGTATTTATAGACATCATCCCAAAATCCCGACCCCCAGGTTGAGAACCACTGATCTATAGCACCTTTAAACTCTAATGTTACAACACTGGTTTTGGGTTTGTAGCGGATGAGAGTTTATGATGACGACGCTGTTCTTGTCCAGTTAACAGATCACTAACAGATGACTCCTAAGCCCTCTCCATGCAACAGAGAAAAAAAATGTTTTTCTAACCATAATCATAGGATAACCTTTTTTTGTGCTACACAGGATGTTTTTTTACGTGTCTGAAAAGAGGGATTCTGTAGCTCCCAAAACACTGAAAGTTACTAGTTAAAGTTCAATATGGTACCAAAAGAAGAGCGTCACCCCTACTTTTACTACTGTAGAAACTACTGTTTCCATGTTGGCACGTGGTAGGAATATCTCCTACTTTTACTACTGTAGTTCGCAGACGACACAGTGGTGGTGGGGCTGATCTCGGACAACGACGAGAAGGCCTACCGGGAGGAGGTTGAGGTACTGGAACGCTGGTGCCAGGACAACAGCCTGCTCCTGAACATTGGTAAAACCAAGGAGCTGATCGTGGATTATAGGAGAGGACAGCAGGAGACACACACACCACTGATGATTAACGGGGCTACCGTGGACAGGGTGAGCAGCTTTAAGTACCTGGGGGTCCACATCTGAGAGGATCTGACATGGTCAACACACATAGACACAGTAGTAAAGAAGGCGAAGCAGCGCCTCTACCACCTGAGACAGTTAAGGAAGTTCAGAGTATCGGGGAAGATACTCCAGTCCTTCTACTCAGGAGCTGTAGAGAGCATCTTGACCGGAAACATCACTGCCTGGTATGGAAACAGCACGGCACAGGACAAGAAGGCCCTACAGAGAGTGGTGCGCTCAGCCGAGCGTACCACGGGTATTGCACTACCTCCCCTGCAGGTTCTATACAACAAGAGGTGCAAATCCAGAGCCTGCAGAATAATGAAAGACCCCCACCACCCCAATAACAGCCTGTTCCAGCTGCTGAGGTCAGGCAGACGCCTGCGAACCCCAGCTACTAGGACAGAGAGGCTTAGGCTCAGCTTCTTCCCCCAGGCCATCAGAGCCTTGAACAATGAACATTGAGTGCCACAGAACACTGAACTATCCACACACAAGCACACATGAGCACACACACGACATGCACGCTGTGCACGCTCACACACTAGCAGCCACTTTAACACTTTAACATGAGCGGGCACACACTCATGCTGCACACACCCACTTATGGCCAAAAGGAAAGGCCACTTTAAATTAGTATAACAACAGTAACAGTGTATTGCACTACCAAAGCTACCTAGCATGTCCTATATGCTCTGTAAATAACTATGTACAGATACCGAGATGTCACACCATGTTACCTGTTACCTGTTTATTGCACAATGTTGTTTTTATTGGATTCTATTATATGTTGTACCACTGTATTGCACATTGTTGCGGGCAAGACCACCCGCATTTCATTGTATACTTGTATGCCGTGACAAATAAAACTCTTGACTTGACTTGACTTGTAGAAACTACTGTTTCCATGTTGGCACTTGGTAGGAATATCTTCTACTTTTACTACTGTAGAAATGACTGTTTCCATGATGGCACTTGGTAGGAATATCTCCTACTTTTACTACTGTAGAAACTACTGTTTCCATGTTGGCACTTGGTAGGAATATCTTCTACTTTTACTACTGTAGAAATGACTGTTTCCATGATGGCACTTGGTAGGAATATCTCCTACTTTTACTACTGTAATAATAAAATAATAATAATGTCTTGAATTTATATAGCGCCTTTCACTTACCCAAGGCGCTTTACAATAAAAAGGGGGAGGGGAGAGGATAATGGTGACCTAAACATAGAAACAAAATACAAAAACAGAACTGAACAAACAGAACAGAACAAAAACAGAACAAAACAAAATAGAACAAAACAGAATGAATGGGATACTCAGGAGCATCAGAGACCATAGGCCTGGGTGAAGAGATAGGTCTTCAGCAGGTTTCTACACTGGACAATAGAATTAGCATTTCGGATGTCCATTGGGAGGGAGTTCCAAAGGGTGGGGGCAGCAACACTAAAGCCCTGTCCCCGAAGGTCCGCAACCTGGCTTGTGGGATGGTAAGTAAGCCTGTGTCAGAGAAGCGGAGATTCCGGGAGGGGCTGTAGGTGTGGAGAAGGTTGGATAGGTATTGAGAGGCAGTGGTGTGTAGGGATTTATAATATGTGAGCAGGAGGATCTTGAAGGTGACACGAGATTTTACAGGAAGCCAGTGAAGGTGTATGAGGGTGGGGGTGATGTACTGTAGAAACAACTGTTTCCATGATGGCACTTGGTAGGAATATGTCCTACTTTTACTACTGTAGAAACGACTGTTTCCATGATGGCACTTAGATGGTGACACTTAGTAGGAATATCTATTGCTTTCACTATTATCGATTCTCCATCATTTGCAAAAGTGCGCGTTCCAAACGATCGGCACAGTCAGTTCTAGTCTTAAAAAAAAGAGAGCAGCAGCTGTCAGAGTGAATTAGTGAGATGACAGAGTAGAGTGATGGAGTGAGAGAGGGCCCGAGTGTGACTTTGTCCTGTGTCATCTGCCATCGAGCTGGCTGTACATAAACCTGTCACGGCAGAAAGAGAGAGGGAGAGAGTGATAGAGAGAGAGAGAGAGAGAACATTCCCATTTTTTCCACCATTTAAAAAAAATCCATCTGGCTTCCTTATGCTGCTTTTTAGGCCCTGCTGGTGACTTCAGAGATAGAGGATGAGCATGAAAGGGAATTACCGCGGAGTCCTCTTTAGCCGAATCCACACAATCTGCTCCAAATTACTCCGAGAGCAAATATCAATTTAAACAGGCTGCCTCAACCCTTCTCCCTTTTTCTCTCTCTCCCGGGTTCACGACTTCCCCCGCAAACAAGGCCAAAAAAGCGAGCGGGGAAGAGGAGCAGCGGCCATTAAAGTCCCCCGGTGATGGATTGAACATGGCACTTATGCTAATTCGCCTCGTTCTTTGGCCGGCTCCCCCGTGCATTCCTTGCCCCCGCCAGGATTCCACGGTGCGGTGTGCAGTTGTGGCAGCGAGTCCCCAAGTCCCTCTGAGACGCTGCCGCTGCCGACTGTAACACCCTGCACCGGGATTACTACTGGGGTAACGCTTTGACGAGTACATGTGTTGGGATTATGGCAATCTCATCAATCATCAAGAATTAGTAACTGCAATCCATTACAAGAAAAAATAAAACATACATAGATAATAGGTCTGATCAGATTACACTGATCAGACCTAAAAGCTAAAACTATGACAAATACATACAAATAAGAGATTATCAACATAACAACAAACAATTTTGACAAACAATATCACTTACCAGAGTTGCCAGAGTTGTACCCTTCCTGCTGACTTGTTGTACAGAACTTGTACAACTTTGGATAAAAGCATCAGCTAAATTACTAAATGTAAATGTAAACATAAACTGCCAACACTAGTTAACCTCAGCCGAAGGGTTGCTAGGATAACAGCCGTATGTTTGAAATCCCTGTCTTTCATTCGCGGTCACATCGGCTTTGTACAAATCAAACAGATTTTAAATTCAAGAATGACCATGAAAACTGTCAATTGGAATCTCTGTGTAACACCGTCCATCAGTTTCTCGATTCAGGTCATTATTATCAAGATGGCGTGTCCCCTCAACACAGATGGATGAAAGACGACATCGATGCATTTCGATTAGAGGTGCAGCGATTTGGGAATTTTGATTCAATGTTGATTCTTGGGATCACGATTTGATTAAAGACTCCATTCATGATCGATTCTGAATTCAATACATGCACATGTTTGATTCTAGATCGCTGTTTTGAGTTACTTTTTCCATTTGACCTCGGTAAGATCTATTTTTAGTCCACTCAATATGAAACATAAATGCAATCAATTGATGCAACATGTTACTGGCAGTCTGCTGCAATAGCAAAGCAAGGCAAAAGAAAAAAGGGATTTGGGGGATTTGGGAATGGATTTTGAATCGGTAGGTGACAGAATCACGATTCTTATGTGAACAGTAACACCCCTAGTTTCTTCTATTATCTAAATACACATCTGTTCTGATTTATACGCCTGAAGTGAGGCCAATTTCACATCAGCCAATGCTGTGTGAGAGGAGCATTTATTTGTTCAGCTTTAATTGTTGGAGCCCCTGGCCCCTGTCAGCAGGGGGAGGCGAGGAAGCGTAGCCGGAGAGAGGTGACACGTTGGCACTGAAACAGGGACAATACAGCACTACGCCTGGGTCTGTGGAGTCAACCCACTGAGAAGTGAGCACAAACGAGATTGAAAGATTTCCTGAGGCAATATCCGCTACTGTTGGATCATTATGACTGAGGTTACCGCCTGCCACTCAGTCATCAAGTAGTATGTAAATTAGTAAATTGTCTGATTGTGTTTTGATAAATGGAATTGAAGTGTGTTTTACATCATACACTGTAGACTGGAGGCCTTTTGTGAAAGGAAATAGTGAACTCAACCTGCAATACTCTTTCTCTGTACTTTTTGTCTGACTTGTATCATTTTCTCTCCCTTTCTCCCCCGCCCTCTCTCCCTCTTTCTCTCTCCCTCTCTCTATCTCTCATACATACAGA
>NC_140165.1:37932313-37967313 GCF_963971535.1 Notolepis coatsorum | reverse complement strand
TCCTCCTCACCTCCTCACCTCTTGTCCTCCTCACCTCTTGTCCTCTTCACCTCTCGTCCTCCTCACCTCCTGTCCTCCTCACCTCCTCACCTCTTGTCCTCCTCACCTCCTCACCTCCTCACCTCCTCACCTCCTGTCCTCCTCACCTCCTCCATGCAAACCACCTCTTGTTATTCCCCCCTCCCCACCATCCCCACCCCCCTTCCCAGAAAGCTTAAAGGAACACGCCAACATTTTGGGAAATGAGCTTACCGTCTTCTCCAGAGAGAGACAAGAAGATAGATACCAGTTTCCTCTCTGTGTTTCCTCTATCTGGCTGCACGTTAGCCTAGCTTAGCACAGTGAATGGAAGCGGACATGACCGGTTAGGCTAGGCATTGTCCAACTAACACCTCTCCCAAAGGCTAACCCCTAACCGGCCATGTCCGCAATAAGTTCCACGTAGATGGGGCAGAATAGGAAAAGGCCATTTTTCCGAGTTCTGTGCGGGCAAATGGTACAGTGAGAGTTAAAAGAACTTGTGCCCGCAGGCCAAAACGACTCCTCCCCATTATAATTTGGATTCGGGGAAAAAGGAAAGATAGTCAGCTTCACGTTGAGCTCCACGTTCTCGTAGCCTTTGTGTAACATTACATGGGCAGAGAGAGAGTTACTCACGGCCACTAGCTCTATCTGGGATTCTGGGAAACGCTGGACCCGGCTCTGTTCGGCCCTGGGAGCTGTCAGATACACTCAGATACACCAAAACAGACTCTGGAAACACTGTGTTCGAGGCCCGGGGGGCGGTCAGATTCAGACCCAAAGTGATTAAACATTCACAAACACTTTTAATCAGTTCATTGTGTATTTTGTTATTGCCTTTACTATTATGTTGAATTGTGTTGTAAATACTGTGTTTTACTTTTAATGCTTCTGTTCTAGGTGTATGGTCGGTCTTATAACATCTTGCCAAAAGGACTACAGTTGCGAATATAGCCAGCTGGCTAAAACTGACACATTTACAGAAATGTTGATTAATGTGTACTGTCCTTTTTTAAATAAACTGAAACTGAAACTGAAACCGCTCTTTAGAGGGGAATGCTTGCTGTAATGAGTTGTCATAAGAAACCGTCTGCCTTCTTCTAGCCTCTCCCCGGGGGGCTGCCTGTGATGCATCCTGTTAAATCCATCCATCCTTGCCAAGAAAGTGGCTTGGTAATAAAACATGAATCCACATTTCTTCCTGATTGGAACAGCTCTAACTTCAGCAGATCCACTAGTTATTGCTCAGTCCACTTGCTGTCATGTAACATTATCTCCATTCGGGACTAGCTAGCACTATACGGTGCTTTGAGTTGATGATGACAACTATTCCAAAATGATGAATTTGATGCCTCTTTGATGCCATCCTGTATTAGCCTGGCGAGCCAGAAAAAGGTGAATCCTGTATAATCTTGTGTGTTGATAGCTATTAGCTAGTATACAGGGGTCAGCAACCTTTACTATCAAAAGTGCCACTTTTCCCCCGTCCCACAAAATAAAATTCTCAGGGAGCCGCACAACCTAATTACCGTTAAAATGAAGATAACACAGTGTATAATGTTTTATATATCCCCAAGCATACCCCACATTTAGCATAAAACGCCTGACAATTGCATACCCAAAGTAATTTGCGATTTATTATACTTAATACTTATAGCACACAGTTTGTTGCATTAATGGGATTATAAAGCAACAAATTTTTTGACTTTTTATTGCTGTTTTTACCTGGAAAACCTCAAACTCTTATGAAGAGGAGAAAAAATACTGGCTGTGTAGACCTATTTTTAAATAAAACACAGAAGAGGAGACAAAACACTGGTGTCTGTAGACCGACTTTGAAATAAAACCCTGAACTATTCATGTATATTTGAGTCCTTCCCTTATTTGTGGAACATTTATAAAATAAAAAGTAGTCCACTTTGAAAAAAGACTACCATGTGCAGGGCCGCCTCAGGGGGTGTGCGAGAGGTGCGGTCGCACAGGGCCTCGCGGGAAGGGGGGCCTCGCAAAAAAAAATTAAAAATTATTATTATTATTTTTTTATTATTTCTTTTATTTTGTTTTATTTTTTTTTATTTTTTTTTGCAATGCCCTCCTTCCTGCGGGGCCCTTTTTCATCACAGACCTAAAATCTAGTTTTGCTTACATGCTTATATATTTCACTTTAGACGTTTGTAGAATAGTGTTCCGGTTTCTGCGGCTCTGCTGCTCTGCAGATAGACACGTTTGTAGAATAGTGTTCCGGGCTCTTCCCGGATCCACGAGGGAAGGGGCTACAGTCAGCCAGGTACAGGATCTATTCAGCGCTATCCAGAGGAGCGAGTGGATGTCTTTTGAAAAGCAGCATGGAGCAGAAGAAATAACACTGTGTGCCATAAGCTTGTTATCAATACCAAGTATGATGGTTATGCCAACTTTGCCAAGACGAAGAGGATGTTCGGCAGATGGACTGAAGATGAAAGTTGTTGCATGTTAGAACCTTCAGTCAGGCTATAGCTATGTCGGCTAGTACTGTAGCAATTAGCTAAAGGCAGGGACGCGTAACTAGCGTTAGCTAATGCTAGCTAGTTACCGTCCCTGCCTTTAGCTAATTGCTAAGTTATCGAGTGCTAACGTGTGGCAGATAAACTAGGACTCCCAAGGGACTGGTACTTTTCATCTCCACGGAAAATGCGTCGATGTCATCTCCTTTCAACTTTGCCATTGATTCTGCGTTAGGGTGAGTTTTTCATGCAACCTATTCTATTCCCGCCGCACACACACACACACACACACACACACACACACACACACACACACACACACACACACACACACACACACACACACACACACACACACACACACACACACACACACACACACACACACACACACAGACATGCTCTCTCTCTCTAACACACAAACACACATGCTCTCTCTCTCCTCTCTCTCTCTCTCTCTCTCTCTCTCTCTTTCTAACACACACAGACATGCTCTATATCTCTCTCTAACACACAAAATGACATGCTCTCTCTCTCTCTCTTTCTCTCTCTTTCTAACACACACACACATATACATGCTCTCTCTCTAACACACACACACACAAACAGACATGCTCTCTCTCTCTCTCTCTTTCTAACACACACAGACATGCTCTATCTATCTCTCTCTCTTCACTTCAAATGGGCTTTATTTCACATTCTTGTATTTCTCCCAGTAGGTATGGGAGTTTTGAGTTATTGTCCATGTTTTCAAAGTCTCTTTGGGTGTTTGCAATTTGTGGGAAGTATATGTCTTGGTATAGTGGGCAGGTTGTTAAGAAGTGGAGCTCGGTTTCCACCTCATCTTGTGTGCAGTGGGTCTGTCTTCGCTTGGGAGCCAGGTCTGCCTATGGCGGCCTTTCTCGATGGCTAGGCTGTGCTCGCTGAGTCTGTACCTAGTCAAGGATCTTCTTAGTATTGGGTCAGTTACAGTGCTCAGGTATTCTGCCACTGTGTACTCTCTGTTTAGGGCCAAATAGCATTTCAATTTGCTCTGGTTTTGGGTTGTTTCTTTCCAATGTGTCTCTCTCTCTCTCTCTCCCTCTCTCCCTCTCTCTCTCTCTCTCTCTCTCTCTCTCTCTCTCTCTCTCTCTCTCTCTCTCTCTCTCTCTCTCTCTCTCTCTCTCTCTCTCTCTCTCTATATGGGTAACGCATGTATTCCCGGTAACCTGCCCCATTTCTAAGCCATATAACCCAGGACGTTATACGAACAACATTAAAATCTTTTCTCATGTCAAGAATGATTGTTATAGATGCCAAAAAAAAAAAAAAAAAAAACATCATGTAATGAGGGATGGCGGACCTCTAAAGTTGACCTAAGTTACCGGGAATACCAATTCACTATCTCCTCCAATTTAAGAGAGAATTAAAATGTTTTTGTTGTTTTGTAGGGATATCATCATCATGTAACATAATACCATAGTTCTCTCCGAGTTATCTCAAGAGAATTCAAATGTAGCTGAATCTGAAGGAAAAATACGGGTAGAGGGATATGAGTCAACATAGTTCATGGCCTTCAATTGATGACAAACAAAAAAAGCTTAATTTTCATGGCAGATGCATGATATGTTTTGGGCATGATCTTGGCACCCCAATGAACAACCAAAATGAGTTTTGTCTTTTGTGGCCAATTATTTTAGGAGATAATTACGTTTCACATATTGATCCCAGGTTACCGCGAATACCTATCCTCACAATTCCAGATAAACACTTAAATCTCCTATTTTACTAAAGATTGGTGAGATTTTATTTTTGGAAATCATAACAGCAATAATAAGGGTTAGGTGTAAACCAGAATTACTAGAATGTGTTGTGTTTTGTCTGTTAAAATGAGCAAAAACAAGGAAAGGGTATTCCCAGTAACTTAACAAACAAGTGCAAAAAATACAGTTCTAAAACAAGTATTTTAATTTTTTCTATATTCAAGAAAGTGGAAAGGAACCCAACATTTTCAATTGTCTGCACACAATCGTTGTTTTGTTATTCCAAGATGGCATTTGAACTGAATTTTGGAAAAAAACAGGTATTCCTGGTCCACCATGCCCCTAGTCAGTCTACACCACCATGCCCCTAGTCAGTCTACACCACCACCATGCCCCTAGTCAGTCTACACCACCACCATGCCCCTAGTCAGTCTACACCAACCTGCGCCTAGTCAGTCTACACCACCATGCCCCTAGTCAGTCTACACCACCATGCCCCTAGTCAGTCTACACCACCACCATGCCCCTAGTCAGTCTACACCACCACCATGCCCCTAGTCAGTCTACACCAACCTGCGCCTAGTCAGTCTACACCACCACCATGCCCCTAGTCAGTCTACACCACCACCATGCCCCTAGTCAGTATACACCACCATGCCCCTAGTCAGTCTACACCACCATGCCCCTAGTCAGTCTACACCACCATGCCCCTAGTCAGTCTACACCACCATGCCCCTAGTCAGTCTACACCACCAACATGCCCCTAGTCAGTCTACACCACCATGCCCCTAGTCAGTCTACACCACCACCATGCCCCTAGTCAGTCTACACCAACCTGCCCCTAGTCCGTCTACACCACCATGCCCCTAGTCAGTCTACACCACCACCATGCCCCTAGTCAGTCTACACCACCACCATGCCCCTAGTCAGTCTACACCACCACCATGCCCCTAGTCAGTCTACACCACCATGCCCCTAGTCAGTCTACACCACCACCATGCCCCTAGTCAGTCTACACCACCACCATGCCCCTAGTCAGTCTACACCACCACCATGCCCCTAGTCAGTCTACACCACCACCATGCCCCTAGTCAGTCTACACCAACCTGCCCCTAGTCAGTCTACACCACCACCATGCCCCTAGTCAGTCTACACCACCACCATGCCCCTAGTCAGTCTACACCACCATGCCCCTAGTCAGTATACACCACCATGCCCCTAGTCAGTCTACACCAACCTGCCCCTAGTCAGTCTACACCACCACCATGCCCCTAGTCAGTCTACACCACCACCACCATGCCCCTAGTCAGTCTACACCACCACCATGCCCCTAGTCAGTCTACACCACCATGCCCCTAGTCAGTCTACACCACCACCATGCCCCTAGTCAGTCTACACCACCACCATGCCCCTAGTCAGTCTACACCACCACCATGCTCCTAGTCAGTCTACACCACCACCATGCCCCTAGTCAGTCTACACCACCATGCCACCATTCTATTATATATGCTAGCCTACCCCTGATAATATTAATACATTTAATTAATGTGTTAGCTTGTAGCTAACGGCCTGGGCCTCCATGTTGTGTTGTTAGCTTGTAGCTAACGGCCTGGGCCTCCATGATGTGTTGTTAGCTTGTAGCTTGTAGCTAACGGCCTGGGCCTCCATGATGTGTTAGCTTCAATTAATTAATTACCGGAATACATATAAGTTACCGTGAATACCTATATGGTAATAGTATTCCTGGTAACCTCTCCTTTTCACAAGTCACCAGAATACATATCAATATCTAAAGTTACCGTGAATACCTATCAGGTTACGGGAATACCTATTTAGGTAACCAAGAATACCTAGGCATGGTATTCCTGGTACCTAAAGGTATTCTCGGTTACCTATAGGTTACGGGAATACCTTTCTCCAGTTACCGGGAATGCTTTACAGATACCTCTCTCTCTCTCTCTCTCTCTCTCTCTCTCTCTCTCTGTGGCCTTGCTCTGGTGGAGGGTCAGGGGCATTGCCGGGTCTGTGCAGCGATAACACTGTATATTGACTGTAGAACGGGAGCTCTCTCTCGCTCTCTCTCTTGCTATATGTTGACTGTATCATGCCCAGCCTCGAGCAGCGCTATTATTTAAGAATATGTTGACTGTATAATAAAAAAAAAACAAAAAAAAATTATATCGTTTTTTTTTCTTTTTCTTTTTTTACCCTTTAGGTACCTTTAAATCTCGCACAGGGCCTCGCATTTCTCCCAGGCGGCCCTGACCATGTGTAGACCTACTTTGAAATAAAACACAGAAAAGGAGAAAAAAACACTGGCATCTGTAGACCTACTTTGAAATAAAACCCTGAACTATGCAGCTCTATTAGATTCCTTCCCTTATTTGTGAAAATCTATAAAATAAAAAGGACATTTTTCATTGTTCGCAAATTTCGCACCACATATCAGGCATACAGGTAAACCTGCATCGTTAGTCGTGAAAGCAAATTATTCTGTCCACGCTGAATTAAACCCTCTATTTTCCTCAGATTTTCCTTTTTTTGGATTTATCCATGGTTAGCTTACTGGGGGGTCGGAAACTCAAGATTAGCCACTTGCAGACGGCAGGGAGAGGCGCAGGGTGTGACGTACTGTATATTTTAGTTGATGAAATATTTTTGTTGACTAAATATCTTAGTTGATGAAATATTTTTGTTGACTAAATATCTTAGTTGATGAAATATTTTTTCATTTCAGTGTCACAGTATGACATCGATCTCCAAAATAAGAAGATTTTTTTTTTTTTTTTTTAAATGAATTAATAAAAAATAAAAAAATTGGGCCAGGGAGCCGCAGCTGATTGGCTAAAGAGCCGCATGCACCCTCGGAGCCGCAGGTTGCCGACCCCTGAGCTAGTAGCTAATAACGGAACAGAAATACAACGTAGATGGTATGATTGCTCGTTGCAGAACGACTGACCCTTCTATCTAGAAATATTAAAACAGAATGGGTCACACAGCCCCAACTTTACCTCGGATGTTATAGAGCACTGGGAGACAACTAGAATCTTTTCTACTACAAACATTTCTATGACAACAGTGACCAATCTTCAGACTCATATCACAGGTCATCAATAATAGTCACTTGTGTTAGTGTTAACATAAAACATAGTTTATACATTTCTTTTTTTTTATTAGATGAAAAGTACAGTATGAGGATGTGGAAATATATTTCATAATTATATGCCAAATTAAATCAATTTGATGCTTTGAAGGCACAACAATTGCATTGCCAATTAATATTAGGTCAGAAAATACATTTGCTTGATTTAACATGACTGCCGGTATAAACCATGCCCACTCCTGGACTTCTATCACAGAGACAGACAATTTTGTTGGTTTATCAGATACAGATAATGAATGTCAGAGATGTAATTATCATACAGCATACTTATAATGGATTTTCATATGAAAATAAAATATTTTTTATAAAAATTCTTTGAAGCAAGAATCATAGCCACGTTAATAACATTTGTAATAAACCAAACCGTTTGTAAATCAGTCAAGATTTCAGCGTGTTAAGAGTTTTTTGTTTGTGCAGATCACTCACCTTCTGCCACGCTGTTTTTCCATCTTTACTCCCTGGCACGAGTGTTATTGACCATTTTGACGATGTTTGCGGACCCATCGTATATATTCTATATTATAGCTAAGGAGACAATGTTAGGGTAGCGTTTAACTTGAGCCCAAGAGCAGAACACAGGGAGAGGAGAATGGAGTGGTTTAGGTTGTTTAATCCAAAGGTACCATGCAGACAGGGTTATAGAATGTACAGGAATGTGCGACAGGTGCGAGCAGGAGCACTCCTCGTGATTTACAGGAACGTGCAGGTGGGTGGTGTCTCGGGAGACAGCCTAGACCGAGCGGCAGGCGATCCTGGGCACAGGGAGACAGGGTTAGGACAAGGCAGAGAAACAGACAGAGCAGCAGGTAGGTTACGTCCTCGTACCTAGGTAGGTGTAGCTCTGAGTGGCCCTGGCCGTGATTGTAACAGACAATAGTATGGCTCATTTGACAGGCACTATTTATAGTCCAACAGGGACAAAACAGTTAATTTCTACATACCTTCGTTTGTGCGCTATACCACGCTAAACATCGCCCCGTTTCACAATAATCCAGGCTGGTTTTCTAGATTGTGAGATATAGTGTGTTTTGTGCGGCGTATGCGTAAATCTCACGGCTGCTCGCCTGAAACCTATATTATTGCCGGGTCAAAGGTAAACACGAGCATGTTTCTTCACAAAGCCAGAGGGCGGGGGGCATTTGCAGACGCTGCGATCATTACAAACGCATGTTTAGGATGGGGTTCGGTAAAATAGACGTTACCTTTGTCAGAAGTCCAGTTTGTCCAGTTATAGCCGGTTTGACTATAGTATTTTTATGATTTACCAGAAGTGCTGAGTCCAACATAGTCTGGTGGAAACGCACCTTATCGTCCATAATCATCATCCATATAATCTATTTTGTCTTCTTCATAATATAGTAATAGTTCGCTCTCCCCCTCTCAAGGAGTTTATCCACGAGAAAAGGAACACTGGATTAGCCACTAGATCAAACACCAGAGGGGATTGTGAGGTCCATTTTAGAAAGACCGCCTTCAGCAAAAATTGTCTATCGATAAAGGGAAGTGGAACATGGAACAGCCTTCCGGTCCCCTTAAGGGAATGTCCCACCCTGTCCACCTTTAAGGGCCAACTCAGGAAATGGCTGTTAGACAGCCAAATATGCACTCATTAGGGATGTTAGTGATGTTGTACTGACTGAATGTCATGTTAGTGTGGTCATGTCAGTGATGTCAGTTTTTATGAATGAACGTTGTATGGTCCGTTTTGTGTTTGTTTTATGTTAGGACTACGGGTGGAAATTAGCCCTGTGCTATTCCCGGCATATTTACGTCCTTATCATGCTGTGATGTTATGCATACACATGTAAATGATGTTCATTAATTTGCATTGTCCTTAATAAACAAATCTTAATTGTCGAACGTTAGTTGGCTGTCCTGCTGCTCGCTCCCTACTAGAGTCCCTAGTGCTTTGGGTGCTGTGGGGCCGCCCACACTAAGCTGTCCCATGCATGTTCATAGGCGATACTGCCATCTGGCCGGATTCAATGGTCATTGCAGGTCCAATCCACACTCACAAGGCCTGCACAAGTGTTTAGTATGAGAAAATAGAAAAAAAGGAAAAAGGAACTAAAAATGAGATATCTCGTTTTTGGCGCTCAACCGCTGGCTCTCAAAAACAAGATATCTAGTTTTTGGCACTGAATGAGTTAAAGCAGTAGTTAACTGTAGCAAGATGGCCGGCAGTGAACTACATGGGAGACCCCGCCTTGCGCCATCTAGCCTTTATATATATCTATGGCCACGATGAGCCCATGGACCGTATATCATTGACAATCATCATTTTAGTGAGTTTTTCCTTACCTTCGCGTGGGGTATGTCTGGGAGTGTTGCATTTATTTAGCATTTATTTAAAAAATTTTGGACCTTATGGTGTTCTTGTTTTGTTCTTGACTTATTGTGATGTTTCTTCTTGACTTGTTTAAAGAAGACGTGTACGGCCCATGGGGACATTAACGTGTGTTGTCGGGCCTTACAAATACATTTAATTTGATTTGATTTATCGCAAGCTCTGCCCTCTTTTCTTGATCCTCCAATCACAACTGTTGCTTCCTTCGACGGAATAGACACGTTTTTCGTCCACGTCAGACTCAGCGTGCGCGCGCATCAAGGAAACAAAAAGGAACATAAACCCTGGTTAGAACAATGAGACTACAATAATGTTTGCATTTGTTAGCCATGCTAGCGATCTAAACAATCAATCCATGCCAAAGCTAGTAATGTAAAAGGTGAAAGATTCACACTCAAAGCCATGCTGATTTGGCAAAATGACATCCAGCCGTTTTTCTTTGAAATGAGTGTCATGGTTTTCTCCATAGAGCCCCGTTGTACTTTTAGTCAGGGGAGTTGTCATGTTTTCTCCATAGAGCACCATTTAAATTTTTTTTTTAGCACCACAGCTCACACAGGTAGGCAACTCAGTCACGTGGTTCAGCAGGTATTGCTGATTGGCTCCAACACTTTGTGTTTACAAACAAGAAACCCCTCTATACAACAACAGCATACTACAACAACAACAACAACAACAACAACAACAACAACAACAACAACAACAACAACCCTATGCTTGCTTGGTGAGAGGACTCATGGTAGGTAGGATCACATTACCCGTTCTCCCCACCGCTGTAATTGAGCATGTCACGGTTGGTTTTCTGATACATTCGTTGAAGGTTACATTAAAGGGTAAAACCGCGTAATGTATGCATGGCTGGATTAGAGGAGCAGAAGTGGTGCCGTGGTAACCAGCGACCCTTTACAGTCTGCATGCATAATGCCATGTGCAAAAGTAAGAGTCAGCACTCTGTTAGACTCTGCTCCCACTATGCTTATTTAGAGATCAGACTGCAGGAGAAAGTGGCCCAAATAAGATTCTACCAGTGAAACTGGTACCTCACTGTCAGGTGAAAAGAAGCGGCTGGCGACTCTATATGTATCGGAGGAGGCATGTGGTAGTCTACACCCTCCCCACGACCAGGACCGTGACACATGTGAGGAATTGGCATAATGACTAAATTGGGGAGGAAAAGGGATACAAATAAATAAAGACATTTTAAAAACCATACCTGTCATAAGGGTATGGCGAGACACGGCCTCAACATTCAAAGAAGTTCAGCTCTGGGAGACAACGCTACCGGTGCTAATGGTGAAGGGGAAGCCATTTTCAAATGGCTCTATGACATGATATGATAACACTGACCCATCCTGGTCTAGAACCATACTGTGCACCCTACCAGAATGACTATTATTCACTTCATGTATAGCTGTTTTTAGAATTATGATCACACCTTCTATAAATTCTCCATTGCGGGATACAGTTTGATTCCTGGCTGCTGCAGGGGAGCGCGTAGTCCGATCCCGTTAATGTCATTCTCTAATTTGTATGATTTTTGAACTCTGTTGCCTATACTCAATGTATACCTACCTACTGCTTTCACTGTCTACAACTGCCCGACACTGTAATCATAGTAATCATAATAATCATCTACTTACCTCATACTATAGTCTACCCATATAACTCTGTATGATAGCATGTACAATAGTTCTGTATATACAGGTATGTATACATACATTTTTATATATTTATATTTACAGCATATATATGTAAATATGTATCCATATCTGTCTGAATATACCTGCATACAATCCTTCTATATACCTACTTATACAACTGCATATACTCTAACTCTGTATGATAGCATGTACAATAATACTGTATTATGTGTATAAATATATATATATACTGTATATATATTCTTATTATATATGCACATCTGTCTGTACATACCTGCATATAATCCTTTACATATTTGTAGATTCTATATCTATACATATCCCTACCTACTCTTACTAGTTATGCTGCCGCCCAGTATGACTACTACCATAGTGTCTTTATACCTGTATCACTGTACATAATAATACTACAGCTCTGTACATACATCTGATTAGCAATACCGTCAGTAGTACTCATTTATATACTGTATTCTATACACAGTTGAATCACCTGTACATTGTATATCACTATTGCACTTTACTGTTACATTCGCACTCTGGTTGGATGTCAAATTTATTTTTGTTGTACTGTACTTGTGCTGTATAATGACTTGAATCTAATCTAATCTAATCGAATCGATCTAATCTAATTTCTAATCGAATAGGAAGGTAGAGCAGGTACGGAGGAGGGGAGGCCCATGAGAGAGAGAGCTCTGGCGGGCCTCGATTCCCGGGCCAGCTGGGGTAGCTGAGGCTCGGTTGTGACAAACCACCACTCTCTGGGTTACGGCTGCCACACATACTTACAGTAACTGTTGCCCCTTCCTGCCTGTAACTCTCCCTGCCTGCTTTCTGTGATCCTACTACTACTACGTCTCTATATCCCACTCCGCTCGCCCGGCATTCCTGGCATTTTTCCATAACAGCTCGGACAGCGTTCGTGCTGGAATCGCAAGGACGGAGCAGGACGTGAGTACCAACTTCACATGCCATCACTACGTCTCTTCAGACGCCCGGGAACAAAGTTGCCTTTCTCACTCGAGCTCTCCGTCTGAGCCACAGAACACTGGCAGATGCTCATATGTGTCAGAAATGGCAACGGCTCGTTCATATACTGTAACTGGTATTTTCTCCCCTTTTGGCTGTTTGGGATTTTTGTCATTTTACAAAAGCAGTGTCTGTATGTCTGAATCTGTATGTCTTTCAGTGTAGTTGGCATCACTTTATAATGAGAGCACTCACTTGGTAGTAATGAACATTTACAGCAAGCGGTGCAGGGGTAAGGCTAAGAGAATCATCAAGGACTCCAGCCACCCGAACAACTGCCTCTTTGAACTGCTGCGGTCAGGCAAGCGATACCGGAGTCTCAAGGCGAGCACAGAAAGACTCAGAAGAAGCTTCTATCCCCAGGCCATCAGGCTGCTCAACGAACAATAAACACTATGCAACAACCATCAAATGCACACAGCACACACATCCACACGCACACACTCACTTTAAACAAACAACACACTGCAGCACCCACTCTCCACACTTTAGATCACCTAAACACACTTTATATTTATTAGTAAAGGATTTGCACTACAACTCGTACACCTTACTGTAAATTGTACCTAAATTGTACCTCATCCCATTTCTGCTTTGCACTATATAGTATTGTATATTAGTACATTGCATAGTATATTGTATATTGTATGGTAACTCAGTTACTTCTATTCTGCATCGAACATTGTATATGTCTATACTGAACACTGTGACCTCTATTTTTACTTCTATTTTACATGCTATACTATTTTATTTCATACTTATCTTGTCTAGCACAGTCTCTGGAGTGTAACAGTAAGAAGCATTTTGTATAAAAGTATTCTGTACTTCTGTATGACAACTATTAAAGAAACTTGAAACTTGAAACTTAATGCTGCCCCTGTTATGGTGATAGGGACACTGTGCCGAGTGCCGTCCTTCGGATGGGACGTTGAATTTGGTTGTTAAGATCCCATGGCGCCCGGCCTATCGCAAAGAGTAGGGGGTTCCCCGACGTTCCTGGTCAAATTCCCAATCAGGTCTCATCAAGGCCACCTACTTATCCCTCCCCCTTAATTGGCTGATATCACATCTCCTGAGCCTTTCAGCCATTGTGTAGTGTGATGTTTGTCTACACACAGTGGTGGTGAAGGAGGCAATTTCCTTTCCCTACATTATTAAGCCCTTTGTGTGTCTAGAAAAGTGCTATATAAATGCAATCATCATTCATATCATTCATATAATGGCCGTGTCCCTGTGTGTTAACCTGTGCACCTTTGAAGGAAAAACATTGGTTTGGCAACGTGCACATTTTCTCCTCCTGCTAATATGGATTACGGATTTATACCTCAATTCATCAATGAAGCAACATCAAACAGAAGTGGAGAGAAGTGAAAACGGATTAAACGAGACCCACAGTGACTTCTACCTTCTCAATGGCTCGGAAAAGAAACATCTAGACGTCGGAACGGCGGCTATACACACGTTACTAACAGCGAGCCCGGTACGTAAAAACGTACCCCCGACTGGCAGATTGGACTGTAGGACCATGATCATCCTGGTTCTGCTACTTTCGGGAGACATTCATTTAAACCCAGGCCCGGTTTTGACCAGAACTCAGGCTAGAAGACTTGGTCTGGCAACGCAAGAAGCGATGGAGGTTCCCATCGCGACCAACAGCATCAACAACTCAACCCGTGGCTACATCCACAGCGCGGACGGCGACTCTCCCCCAATGACGCCGCAGCAGACGAGCACACATGAGGCAGAGACGAGAGGAGGTGAACCGAGGGTCGAAACCATGACGACCAACTCGACGCGGGATTTAAACATCTCGACGCCCGATAGCCGGCTAGCCAGCAGAGCTAACAGCAAAAACATCCAGGAACAACTCTGGAACGAGTCCTTTGTTGTACCAGCACGGCGTGGGACCCGACCCCCCCCTCCCCCCTTCCCACCCACGACAACAAAGCCCCCCCGCCCCACTCAGAGGAACAGATCACAAATGAACAATACTTCGAACCTGCCAACATCAATGAAATAACCAACTCCAATGGACTGAACATTTTCCACATTAACATAAACAGCTTAAAAAACTAATTGGATGAAATCAAACAATTATTCATAAATGGTAAGGCAAACATACTGTGCTTCTCAGAATCTAAGCTTGACGATTCTGTAAAAGATCCAGAGATAGAGATTGAGAACTACTCAATAATCAGGAATGATAGGAACAAACATGGAGGTGGCGTCTGTATGTACATACACAAAGACACCAAATTCATCAACAGAAATGACCTGAATCATAAATCAATTGAAACTGTATGGGTGGAAATCCTATTCGAAAGGGCGAAATCCCTACTGGTTGGCTCAATCTACAGGCCGCCAGATCATAGTGGCTTTTATGATACACTTGACGGGTGTTTAGCTGGAGTTGAGGATTGTTACATCCCAATGTATATATTCCCCAGTGTGTGTCTCCATGTGTGTGTGTTCTCCATTTTTGTTTCCTCCCTCCAGCCATTGTTCCCTCCACCATTGGTCCCTGCCAGGCCTGCCCTCACATTATAGCAACACAGCACAGGTGGATGGTTTTCCAGACTCCAACACTCAATCAACACCACCCAATCATGGATCACCCCACACCTGTTAAAACATGGCTTCTCACTTCAGTCTTTCTCTCTCTCTGGCATGAGGCTAGGCCTAGTGTGATTTTGTAACCTGTAACTTTGACAATATTGCATTTCGTTTATTGGCCTTTGGTGCTTAGTGGAAATTTCCTTGTGTGTGTATGGCCACAGAGAGAGCATTGTTAGTTATAGTTTGTTTTTGTATATATTTTGTCTTTGTTTTCTGTATTATTAATGTGTTTTTCTCTCTTTCTCAGGAAGCACAGATGGGGTGAGCTGCCATTTCCTTTGGATATTGTTTTCTCCTGTTTTGGTTAGGTAAGAGTAGTTTAGGTAATGTAATCTCTTTTACCATAGATTAGATTTGGGTTTATTTGGAGTATAGTGGTGTTTGTTTGTTGTTTTGGCCTGGGCTCACCCCTGAGCTACATGTGCTTCCTTTGCATCTTTCAATAAATATCATTGTTGTTTACAAACGTGGTCCATCTTTTCTGTCAACCAACTGTTATGTTACAGCCCTTTACCCTTAGACTCACAGGGGTCGTAACAAGGATGTAGACAAAATTCTTATTGGAGACTGGAACACGGATATGCAACGAAAAGATGCACCCGTCTTCAAGTCATTCAGTAGGCTTTGTGATCTGCACGGCCTCAGCCAGCTAATCACCCAACCCACACGTGTATGTGAATCAACTCAGACTACCATTGACCTCATTCTGACCTCCGACAAGTCCAAGATCTCCAATAAAGGGGTTATAGCATGCGGGTTAAGTGATCATTATATGATATTCTGTACCCGCAAAAAGCTAAAACAAAAGGCTGGCTGCCACAAAACAGTCACATCTAGAGACCTCAAAACCTACTCTAGCGAGTTCTTTAACCTTGAACTGGAGAGTCTGGACTGGTCAGATGAACTCAATGGTACACTGGTTGAAGAAACATGGCTTGGTTTCAAAACCAAATTTTCAACAATACTAAACGACATGGCCCCCCTAAGAACCACCAATCGCGCTGAGCCGTGGATGCACTCCGAAATACTGGCCGCTATGAAAACCAGAGACAAAAAATGCTCTGAGTTTCGTAAAAGTCAGTCAAAGCTTACCAAAAGCACGAGCAGTGAACTCCAAGCCCACGTGACTGAACCCAAACTAGAAAGAAACAGACTAAGAAACGACGTAAACTCCATGATCAAAACTGCAAAAAAGAATTTCATCAATGACAAAACTGAGGAAAACAAAAACAAACCACGTGAACTTTGGAAATTACTCAATAATCAACTAGGATGCAGTAAAAAACTTAAAACCAGATTCTCAAACATAAACATAAAAACGGACAACACGCTCATCACAGACAAGCTGGATGTAGCCAATTACTTAAACATTTTCTTCACAAACATAGCCACAACACTGGTAAACAAACTACCCTCCCACTCAGGGCTTTATGGGGTAGAACACATAGTAGCTTACTACAAAAACCTAGGGGTCTGCAAGGACGACTTCAAGCTGGAAATGGTAACAACAGATGAGGTACTCAATAAACTGAGCGCCCTCCAACCTAACAAGGCCACTGGCCATGACAACATCCCCTCCAAATTCCTCAGAGACTCAGCAGCCGCCATCACCCCAGTCATCACACACATAATAAACCTCTCCATAAAACAGGGACACGTCCCCAAGGACTTCAAAATTGCGAGGGTGACCCCTCTGCACAAAAAGGGCAGCAAATTAGACCCAGGCAACTACCGCCCTGTTTCTATTCTCACCTCCATCTCGAAAGTCATGGAAAAAATTGTCTACGAACAGGTCGAAAAGTACCTAGCGGAAAAAAATCGAATCTACGAATTCCAATCTGGCTTCAGAACATCCCACTCCACTGACACATGCCTTCTCTATTTGAATGACCACATCAAACAAGAGGTGGACGCGGGCAAATACTGCGGCATGGTCATGCTGGACCTACAAAAGGCCTTCGACACTGTCAATCACTCCATTCTGATTGACAAGCTAAAAGCAATTGGTTTTGATAGTCTATCAGTGAGCTGGATGCAATCCTATACCTTGAGGGGAGGGAACAGATGGTGGAGGTAAACGGTACCCTATCCCCCCCCCCCCCTCACAGTGAGCTGTGGTGTTCCACAAGGAAGCATACTAGGACCGCTACTGTTCCTAATTTATGCAAATGACATGTCGTCAGCTTGTGACTGCAACTTGTTCCTGTTTGCGGACGACTCAGCCCTGCTGGTCTCTGACAAGAACAAGTTACAGGTTGAAAAAACCCTCAGCTCGGAACTAGGCAAAATCTGCATATGGCTCGCTGATAACAAACTATCATTACACATGGGCAAAACAGAGTCCATTCTCTTCGGTTCAAATAACAAACTCAGCAAGACCGACGGCTTTTCAGTTACAGTGGGTGACAATATTGTCACAAGGAAAGATGAAATTAACTACCTGGGTTCCATCCTAGAGGCTAATCTCTCCTGTGACAAAATGGCATCCAATGTAATAAAAAAAGTCAACCAACGAACTCGATTCTTGTACCGGATCTCCTCTCTGGTAAACAAGAATACCCTGAAGACTCTGGCAGGAGGACTCATTCAAGGGTACTACGACTATGCTTGCACCTCATGGTACCAAAGCACCTCAAAGGCGCTAAAAACAAAATTACAAACATCTCAAAACAAACTGGTCAGACTACTGCTTGACCTTACTCCTAGAACCCACCTCACCCCTGCCCACTTTGACAACCTAGGATGGCTTAGAGTAGACGACAGAGTACAGCAACTTGCAATGGGCCTGGTCTACAAGATACACTACACGACCAAGGTACCCATGTACATGTCAAAATACTTCCCAAAGGTCAGTGAATACCACGATCACAACACCAGAGGGATCTCCACAAATCATGTTAAACCCAGATTCGGCTCAAATAAGGGACTAAACACGTTTCGCAATTATGCCACATCAATGTGGAACGCCGTACCCAAAGCTGTAAAGGAATGTGGATCACTACCCACTTTCAAAACCACTCTCAAGGGACACCTACAGGAGACTGCAATTCAAAACTGGCCCCTGTAAATGTCATAACCCAACCCCCTCCAATGTACAGTCATTTACCTAGTATGGTTTTGTCAATAGTCCAATGTACAATTTTGCTTGTTTGTACAGTGTCTCCCCCCCCCCTCAATGTACAGTTTTGCTTGTTTATACAGTGTTTCCCCCCCCCCCCCCCCCCCAACCACCTCCAATGTAAATTACCCAGTATGGTTGTCAATATCCCAATGTACCCAACCCCCCCCACACAACCCCACCCAACCTCCTCCAATGTACAGTTTCTACGTCAAATGTATATACTCCCTTTTCTTGACTCCTTCTGTATCACAAACAGTACTGTATTTGCAAATCTGGTATGTCATAAATGTATAGATGTAGCAGTACTGTATCTGTATGTCATGTATGTCATATATGTCCTGATGAATTGAAAATGGGGGACCCTGATGTAAACAAGACGAAAGTCTTTCTCTGGTCTGCATCCCCTTAACAATTGTGTGTATTGAGCTGTACTGTATTGTACCCATTCTGCAATCTGTTAATAAAGTTTTCAATCAATCAATCAATCAACGCTTCATTTTCAATTAAACAAAGACTTCATATTAAGAGTGCAGAGAAATAAGACTATGTATTATTAGTAGTGCTGTCAGGCGATTAAAAAATTTATCTAATTAATTACAGGATTTGTAATTAATTAATCTAATTAATCGCATTTTAATCGCATAACCATTTTAGGCCTGCTATTCTATATTCTATAATCATATTTCAAATTGCATGTGTCCGGATGGCAGAATTCAGTACTGTATACAAAACCTTCTGTTTAATCATCTTCCATTTATTAATTTGCTTAGATTTGTGAGGTCTGGTCTATTTTAGCATGGTGTTATTCACAGTCAAAGATAAAAAAAAATGTATTGATAATCTCATTTGGTTCATTACAATTTACTCAAGCCTAGTAACAGACACAGTATTTCTGATCCATAGATGTCCCTAGAATCAGATACCAAGAACATGCAAATGGACCATATAAAAAAAAAGTCTATAAATGTGTATTCTACGTTCTTATGGAATGAACGTAAAAAAAGATAAAAAAAATATTAAAATAAAAATCTTTACATTTTCTTTTCATTTTGTGTTAATTTTCATAACGCGATAATTTGCTGTGTAATTAATTAATCAAATTAACGCGATAAACTGACAGCCCTAATTATTAGAAACCGACGTTCTCCTTTTTTCAACAATGTATACAACTTTAAAGTGTGACTGAAAAGTCTGCAAATAGACCTTGTCTAACTCAGGGCGCCCAAAGTCAACAGCGCTGTTGATGGAATGATGAATGGAGCAACTTGCTGTGTACTCTTTTACTCACATCAGTCGCGAACTGGAAGCTAGTGTGGGGAGAGTTTGACCAGTTGCACACTGTGTGGTGCCCAAAGCTAATGTGATGCTTCGTTTTCTGATTTATTTACAGTATGCACATGATCTTGTTAACAGTTTGTCCACACGTTCATTTGGTTTGACAGTTAAGCATAGGATTTCTGTATTGCACATGTTAAAGGAACATGCCAACAAGCGGACAGTGCCGGTTAGCCTTCGGGAGAGGTGTTAGTTGGACAATGCCTAGGTTAACCGGCACTGTTGGCATGTTCCTTTAAGAACACATTTAGAAATGAATAACGTTTCTATACGAGTAGAATGTTGAAACGGGGCTATTCCTGCAACAAGGAAACAGCCATGGCTCTCTCTGCAGAGCATGCGTGCTCAAAGCAGCACAGATGTACATGCACGCTTTCTAAATCCTTTGACGTTCTTTGGCCCGTACAGGGATCTATCCCTCAACCTTGGCCTTATTAGTCCCACATTCTTACTGACTGAGCCAGCCTCTTTCACCAGGCTTCCTAGCAAGGTGATGTCCAAAGTGAGTTCCAAAAAGAATGCCACAGCACGGGAAAGGGTCCGGCCGAGTGGTGCAGCCTCTTAAGGTGTGTTTGAGGGGAGCTTATGGAGCGGGGGAATTAGCTCTGATGCATGCGAGAGGTAGCAGGATCGATGCCTCTGTTCGCCAAGACAACCTTTTCTTTCAAACTGTCAGGGTCAATTCACAACTCCTCCGTAGAGATCATAAACCAAGAAAGGTGTCTTGCTTTCTAACATCTTTTAAAGAGAAATTAAACACGTCTTTGCAGCCATCAGCAGAGGTGAATATATCAACCACTAGGGAAACAAAGGGATGATGTGTTCAGCTTCTCCTTAATAGAAGTTAAAGCTTGACAGCGAAATAAACATACATCAGCCTGTTTGCCAAAAGTCAATTAGCCAAAACCCGGGACTGAACCAGGGACCTTTAGATCTTCTGTCCAACACTTTCTAACTGAGCTATTTCAGCTTCAGGGGGATAGCAGGCTGCTGCTGCTCCCACTGGGCCAGTTGTAAGTAGGGCTTCTGAGAATGATGTGTTGTCCTCTGCTTCTTGGTAGCAGATTAGATTTTTTTGAATGAATGATTTTATTTCAGTCTTCTTTTACAAAGCAATGTACAGTAGTAGGAAATGTATAAGAAAAGAAAGAAAACAACCGAAAAGGTGTAGGCTGAAGCCGAGGCTTATAATGCCTTCCCTTTTTACATTACATTTTTAATTTCTTAAATGTATGTATCGAACTACATATTTTTTATTCGTTGTCACAGTTATTCCATAGTTTTACCTCTTTAACAGATATACATCTGCTTTTTATATTTGTCCTTGCCTTTGTGATATTGAAGACTGATTTCTTTCAGTAACAACATTTTCGGTAAAAGATTATGAAAAAGGAAGGCCCTTGACTTTTTAAAGGAGGCAAGAATGACTATGACAGGTAAGCTTTGAACCAGGATACGGTTCAGCTTGTGTACAGTTTCTCACCACACGCAGTAGGCAGCGCGCGTCAGTCGCATAATCTGAAGGTTGTCAGTTCGAGCCTCACACAGGGCAGTATTTTTTAACAAGAGGCAGTTTGAATAGTATGCCATCTCCAGTGATCGAAGAACAGTGCTTTTCTCCATAATTTTATTGAGTTGTAATCACCACAACATTACAAGGATTACATTTTCAAACTCATGATCTCTCAGTGTGTCACACTAAATTAATCTATGCAAAACGGTTTGTGATGTGTTTGAGATTATGTGAAAGATATATATCTGCATTGTTTTTTTGGTGAAGTGTCCGTTTAAGAACCTGCTGGAGTTTGTTTCTGCCATCAGGATGCTGTCATCAAAAGCTTTTCTATGGGCCATGCAGGTGACACAACAGGCTAAGCACAGTCCTTCAACACATGGGTTACAATCCAGTTTATGACCCCCGCTCTCTTCTCTCTCTCTCTCTCCCTCTGTATGTCTCTATCTCTCTGTATACCTCTCTCTCTGTCTCTCTCCCTCTTTATTTCTCTCACTCCCTCCCTCTCTGTTTCCCCCTCTCCTCTGTTACTCTCCACTGTCCATCATTTAATAAAGCTGAAATACCATGAAATATGACCTTTATAAAAAAGAAGCTGATCACTCAAGCATATAGAACAGCCACCCACTATAAATGAAGACCCCCCCAGTCATAAATAAGTATTACAATCGGGGCGCTCCAGTAGCACACCACATAGCGCGCTGAGTCACGGAGCGGTCTCCCCGGGTTCGATTCCACAACCCGGTGGCCATATGCTGCATGACTTCCCCTCTTCTCATCCCGTTTCACCCTCTCTCCTCTGTCGGTCCTGCGTGGCCAAAAGGTCCTGTGTTGACCAAAAAAGCTGAAAATGCTATAAAAAATATAAAAATAATAATAATAATAATAATAATAATAATAATAATAATAATAATAATAATAATAAGTATTACAATCAAGCCAATTTGTGAATGCGAATTTGTTTACTGAAATGTAAAGGTGCAATCTGTGATCCAGATGTAAACAAATGGCTCACCTCACCAATGAGTGCATGTTTTGTTTACTGTTGTGTAAACAATGGCCAACAAGTTACCGGTATTTCGAGACATGATGAATTTTGAAAGTTTGTAAAGGCTTTTCTTTTTTCTTTTTTTATATTTACGAGGAGCTATAATATCACTTTGATCTGAATCCAGAGAGAGGGAGGGTGGGAGAGTGAGAAGGGGAAGGAGAGAGAGAGAGGAAGGGAGGGAGGGAGAGAGATAGAGAGACAGACAGAAAAATGGGAAGAGAGAGAGGAAAGGACAGAGGAATGGAGGGAGAGTGGGCAACAGAGGACATAGAGAGAGGAGGAATGGGGCGAGCGAGAGAGGAGAGAAAGAGGGCAAGAGAGAGAGAGGAGAGACATAGAGAAGGAATATAAAAAGTAAACAAGCACCTGTCTGGCCCTGTCCAACTTTCAGCGGAAGCCTTGAAGAGTTTAGTATCATACATGTATCTGAGCCAACTATCTGTGTGTCAAACTCTTCAAGACAGTAAGCCAATTTGTATGTGGTCCAAAAATCACAGATTGGGCCTTTACGTGAAATTGAAACATTAGATATATTATTTAACATTCAATTGTCAGACAATATGGAGCTGGACTAGATCTTTTGTTTAGTGTGTTTTGCTTTGCTGTGTGTGGCAGTGCAGGAGAAGACGATTATTTAATTGTATTGTCAATGTACTCAAGGCTATTCAAATCTACTTTTTGCATATCCCTATACACATACACAGTCCCCCACACACACTATGCATTTCATCAGAGAGGGCTGTGCAGGTTTTATTTTATTTCAGTGTCTTGCTCAAGGGCCCTTATGAAAGATGGTGGGCACCGTAGATGTAATACCAGCCACCCTTCAGTCACCAGCTCACAGCTGGAATCAGTGGTAATTTTGGCAGCTATTTTCATTTTAGTTTTAGTCTTAGTCATGTGTCAAGTGCACCTTTTTCGTTTTCATCATATTTAGTCATCTTCATTTATTTTTCGTTTAGTCAGTTTTAGTCAACTAAATGTCTGAGCATTTTAGTCTTAGTAGATTTTGTCCACGAAAACGGATGACATTTTTGTCTATTTTTAGTTAACACATTGGGCGCCAATAACGTCGTACAACGTGTTTCAAGGTCATGCGAATTCTGCCAAACCACGGCGTACGACGTTATTGATATCATATTTCATTTTTTCGCCATGGTATTCATAATTCCCTCACCCAGCCTCGGCTGATACAGTGGGAGCCTGCACAACTCTGCAACGCTTCAATACTGCCGCCTGGTGGATGATTGGGGGAGTTACAACCGGAAATGAACCTCTGGTGATCTCCGTGCATCTGGGAAATGCGTCCGGCACTCACATATTGTTGCGGGACTCTAGACACACATCCGTGTATATGGATCGCTGCCATAACTCAATAATCGATATGATTTGGGCGTTTATTATTATTATACAAACCGGAAATGGATCTAGTAGATCATGTCAAATAAGTGGGATCTTTTTCCTCCAGTCTCATCGGCGAACGGTAAGAGGACAGTAACGCTACTTTCAGCGTGTTTGTTTATTATTATTAATGCAAACTGCTCTGATCAATATATCACCCATACTACATAAAGCATTTACTGACGATCACGGAATTATAAACAACCCCCCCCCCGTTCATCCGCGCATGATGAGTCATAATGTTTAGGATCATGTACAGTTAAACATTTTAATATAGCGTGTATCGGCAACAAATGGCAGTTGATAATCTATATATGCGTTTATGCCTATAACTCACGTTCTAGGAATTACTGCAGAAAACGATAAAAACATTTATATTCTAGACGGTATTTTCGTATGAATCTATGAATGAAAAAGTATAACGTTCCTACATCCTGAACGATAGATAATCGATGTTGAATGGGCCATAGTAATGTCAATTTAGCAATACAATTTTAAAAGTTATAGCCCTGTAAAGAAGGTGAACATATCCATAGGCTTAGAGTGGTGGCAGAGAGTGGTATGAGACGGGCAAACTCCGTGGCAGTTAATGTGTTAATGTACAAAAAAATAATAATTATATAAATTATTAAACTTTTTTTTTCTTTTCTTTTTTACAGCTACTGTTTTATATATACTGTTTTTTAGTAATAACTAGAAAGTAATGGTATTTATTCAACAACAGGTGATTGTATAGATTAGTATTAGTATCATTAAAAGTTCTATGCTCAACTATGCTTCACCCACAGAAAGGTTGTTGGCACATTGGTTCCACACGGACATTATACGTTGTTGCACACTTCCTCCTATCCAGAAGGCTCTGTTTAGGTTAGCTACTGTAGTAGCAGAGGCTCTATTGTGATTTTAAATGCACAATAAATATTCAACATTCTCTCTTATCATTTGGCACTAAAAGCTAAACATTGTCAGCGGTATGGCTGTCCGCAACATGTCATTAATTGTGTGGGAGAGGTCGATCAGTTAGCCACATTAGCGTGAGCTAGCAGGTTAGCCACTAGCTAACGCGAGCTAGATGGAAATACAAACAATGTAACGTTACTGGTGAAAAAGTGATTTACCTTGGAATACTCCTTTGCCAACTTGCTGTTTGATTTATTGATTGATTGATTGATTGAAAACTTTATTAACAGATTGCAGAATGGGTACAATACAGTACAGCTCAATACACACAATTGTTAAGGGGATGCAGACCAGAGAAAGACTTTCGTCTTGTTTACATCAGGGTCCCCCATTTTCAATTCATCAGGACATATATGACATACATGACATACAGATATACTGTACTTTGCTTGCAGGTCTGCAGCTGGATTATGAATAGTCCCAACTTTAGCCAAGGTAATGTTAAGCTAAAACTAGCTTTTCAAATAGCTCTTCAGCTAATGCTAATAACATAGCTCCCCGTCACACTGCTCAACTCGGGACGAGGGCATTAAGAAAAGTTATAATTATTTTGTCTCGTCTTGTTTTAGTCAACAATATCAACATACATGAAGAGAAATTTCGTCCTGGTTTTTGTAAATTATATTTTTGTGTCCTCAGTTGTGGTCAACGATATTTAATAAACTATTTAGTCTCGTTAGCGTGACATGGTATTCAATAACGTGACGTCACGTCTCGTTGTCGTCATGAAAAAAACCTTTGTTGGCGAAGATCTTTCGTCACCATTTAGTTGACAAAATTAACACTGGCTGGAATACACCCTTATGTCGGGGGCGTGGATCGAAACAGCGACCTTTTGGTTATTGGCCGGCCCATGGTTACCTTTCAATTAAAATGGAAATGTATTTATAAAAAAATAGGGACAATGCACATTAACTCATTCAGTGCCAGCGATTATCCTCATCCCTGTAGTCAATGGGCCATGCTTTAAAAGATAGGAATTTTCACTGTGCGTCACGACATTTGCAGAGCTATATCTATATTCTATATTATAGCTATGGAGACAATACTATGGCTCATTTGACAGTCACTATCTCTCATCCATCATGTATACGTTCGCGTGTTATCCTGTGGTGAATATTGTATAGTTTCAGAGTGATCCAGGCTAATTCCTGGAAGCTGAGTTAATGGAGCGCTATGTGCATTTTACAAAAGTCGTTCGCGTTGCTCGCCTGGACACGATATTATTTCCAAATTAAAGGTATATAATAGGTGTTATGTTTCATCATGAATGCATCAAAGGGGTGGGGGGTCGTTTTGTGATGCTCTGATCATCAGAAACGGCATACGTTTTGAATACTTCATACGATGATGGTTGCGATCGATGTGAAACCATTGTCGGATCAAAGTAGGATTGATGTCATATAGTCCTTACCTTGGCTAGGAGTTATTCCAAAATGAATATTCCAATTGTCTGATCGCGATTTCCAGTATTGATGTCCATCGGGTCCCTGACATGAAATGGCACAAAATATGAAGTGTGCTGGACGCGTTCCAAGTTGCTCGAATGAAGCATTTCACTTGCCGGGGTCCAAATTCTCCACCCGAACCATATAAAATGTAACACACAGTGTGAAATAAGGTTTCAAAGGGTAGGTGATACTGCCACCTAGCAGGATTTGGCCGGCATTGCACTCTCGAGGTCTCTGAAGGAGTTCCAATGATAACACAGAGGTCCGTGAGAGTGTATAGAATAGTCAAAAAAAAAAAAAAAAAAATTATGAAAACCCGAGAAATCTCGGGTATGGAGCTCAACCGCTGGCGAGATAACCCGATAAATGTCGGTTATGGCGCAGAAAGTGTTAATGAACATGTATATGTAAACATGCCAGATTGTAGCTATACGCTCATTTCCATCTGTAGTCCCTTTGCAAATAACATGCAATACAAAGACAATGAACAATAAAGGAAATAAACAATGTACATAATCATGCAGTACAAAGACCACATGCTGGACAAAATAAACAACAAAAACAAAAACAAATGTACATAACCTTATTACAACCAAACTCTTTAGGCCATCCTGCCTCCCCAGGGTTTGTGAAACGGTTAGGTTTCAATATTGTACGTCATGCATCGCATCACGTATTCACGATATGACTGTATTTATGAAAAAGAGGAAAAGTTAAAACATCTGATCACACACACACACACACACACACACACACACACACACACACACACACACACACACACACACACACACACACACACACACACACACACACACACACACACACACACACACACACACACACACACACACACACACAGTGGACACTGGTGAAAATAGATTTAAAGTAAGTCCACCTGGCGCTCTAAAACGCCACTATTGAAATGGTTTGATGGCACAGCATCCAGCGACAGAATATGTTCTGCCTGCACTTAAAACCACAACAGAGAAAGCACAAAACTCTAAAACCATACTACACAACCCCGGCCAAAACATGCTTTCAATTTTCTCTCCCCAAAACTCAAACACATGTCAATAAAAACAACACGTCAGGCCGTCCACGTTGGACGGAGAGAGGGGAAAAAAGGGGGGCCCCCTAAATACCTAGTCAAATCATTTTGGTTTTGTTGCTTGTGGCGAATATAACCCCGGATTGATCTGTCATGTTCTGTGTCAGACTGGATAGGCAGAGGTAATAAAGGCTCTGACGTAAAAAACGACTAACCTTCTTACTGACTTTTACCATAATGTACTTAGCTACTAAGTCATCTACTATGCCTATACTACTACCTACTATGCTTGAGTGTAACCCTCAAGTTTGACACTGTTTGACAAACATTCTTACTTATCCTTTGCTGCCAGGGTTGTACCCTTCCTGCTGACTTGGATAAAAGCGTCAGCTAAATCTACATGTAAGATGACATATCTGCATTAGTTTACCCCTGCTTATAAATGTGAATTGGTATCAAATACGATGCAACACATTTTATAAGATGGTTCACGGCTTATCTGCATTTGTTTTAACATAGAACAATGCTCTACCTATTCCACCTACCTGTTTTTGACCAGCTCATGTATTTGCGGTCGTACAGTCATTCCTACTGAGTGTGAATATGTCAAGTCAAGTCAAGAGTTTTAATTGTCACGGCATACAAGTATACAATGAAATGCGGGTGGTCTTGACCGCAACGATGTGCAATACAGTGGTACAACATATAATAGAATCCAATAAAAAAACAACATTGTGCAATAAACAGGTAACAGGTAACATGGTGTGACATCTCGGTATCTGTACATAGTTATTTACAGAGCATATAGGACATGCTAGGTAGCTTTGGTAGTGCAATACACTGTTCCTGTTATTCTAATTTAAAGTGGCCTTTCCTTTTGGCCATAAGTGTGCGTGTGTGCGGCATGAGTGTGTGCCCGCTCATGTTAAAGTGTTAAGTGGCTGCTAGTGTGTGAGCGTGCACAGCGTGCGTGTCGTGTGTGTGTTCATGTGTGCTTGTGTGTGGATAGTTCAGTGTTCTGTGGCACTCAATGTTCATTGTTCAGGGCTCTGATGGCCTGGGGGAAGAAGCTGAGCCTAAGCCGCTCTGTCCTAGTAGCTGGGGTTCGCAGGCGTCTGCCTGACCTCAGCAGCTGGAACAGGCTGTTATTGGGGTGGTGAGGGTCTTTCATTATCCTGCAGGCTCTGGATTTGCACCTCTTGTTGTATAGAACCTGCAGGGGAGGTAGTGCAATACCCGTGGTACGCTCGGCTGAGCGCACCACTCTCTGTAGGGCCTTCTTGTCCTGTGCCGTGCTGTTTCCATACCAGGCAGTGATGTTTCCGGTCTTCAGATTATAATGACTCGTCGTCTTCAGATAACACATACATTTTGAAAACATTGTCCCTCTGAAAATTTATAAAAGTAGTATACAGGAAGTAGTATACAGTATGTATACAGTAGTTCTTCATCTGAGGTATTTTAGATAAGATTAGATTAGATTAATGAAGACTAATGAAAAGAAGTTTGGTATCCAACCAGAGTGCAAATGTAACAGTGAAGTTCAATACTAGTACCAGAACTAGCAAGAGTAGGTAGGGATATGTAAATAGTAAATGGCTGCTTTTTTATATAGCGCTTTACACCCATTCACTCACACATTCACACACCAACAGCGGAGGCAACCATGCAAGGTCCCAACCTGCTCATCGGGAGCAATTAGGGGTTAAGTGTCTTGCTCAAGGACACATAGGCACGCTTCCCGGGAGGAGTGGGAATCGAACCAGGAACCTCCGGATTGCCAGACGACTGCTCTACCTCTCAAGCCACTGTCGCCCCCCATATATGTACATATATATATATAATATCTATAGATATGTAAAAGGATTATGTGCAGGTATGTACAGACAGATGTGGATATACATACTGTATATACGGTAAGAATAAATATATTATAGTATATATACGGTATGTACAGCATTATTGTACATGCTATCACACAGAGTTATATTGGTTATATCCAGGTGTATAAGTAGGAATATAGAAGAATTATATGTACTGCTCCCTCATGTTGTGGTGGGTGTAAAATACCCATTACTTGACACAGCTGTAGCTTGAGTAGACAGATGTGAACTCGATCTAGAAGTTCACCCATCCAACCACTGTATCTACACACAGCATGCTGGCACCATATATCATTAGAGCCCTGCTATGATTGTGGCACTAATATTTAATATATGCTTTTATGAGGTGCTCAATAACACTCTGATCTGAATCCAGAGAGAGAGGGAGAGAGGAGAGAAGAGAGATGAGAGAGAGAGAGAGAGAGAGAGAGCGAGAGAGAGAGAGAGAGAGAGAGAGAGAGAGAGAGAGAGAGAGAGAGAGAGAGAGAGAGAGAGAGAGAGAGAGAGAGAGAGGAGAGAGAGAGAGAGAGAGAGAGAGAGAGAGAGAGAGAGAGAGAGAGAGAGAGAGAGAGAGAGAGAGAGAGAGAGAGAGAGAGAGAGAGAGAGAGGGGGAAGGACAGGGAGGAAAGGACAGGGAGAGAGGGCAACATATGACATAGAGAGAGGAGGGAGAGAGGCTGGCAGGGAAGGAGAGGGGAGGGAGATAGAAAAGGGGGAGAGAAACAGAGAGAGAGAGAGAGAGAGAGAGAGAGAGAGAGAGAGAGAGAGAGAGAGAGAGAGAGAGAGAGAGAGAGAGAGAGAGAGAGAGAGAGAGAGGGAATATGAAAAATATGCAAGCACTCATCTGGCCCTGTTCAAATTTCAGTGGACGCCTTGAAGAATTAAGTGTCATACATTTTCCTAAAGAAATTAGTTTGAGCAGACCTGTCCATGGTGCTGAATTCAACCAAAGTTAGGCAATAATTTCAGATTTAGGAATATTTTTAGAGTGAGAAATTAAGTTGTATTTAATGTTTAGTTAAGAGAATAGAACCGGCATTCTCATATACTCCAGAATAAACTTTTCATTGACTGTGTTTCCAGCGTCTACTCCTCATGAACCTGACGAAATGTTAAAAACTGGGTTCTATTCTCTTTATTGTGATTATTACCTAACCCAACGGATCACCAGAGATGCTGGCCACTAATGCGTTTAGTTAACACCAATTATCTGAAGACGTAAATAGCGTCACTTTAACTGCATGTGGCAATTAGCGCCGATCTTTGTGAATTAGGAGTGTTTTTGCAATGAGGCTCATTTGCATTGAAAGGGGCACATTTTCCGCCCATATTACCTCATTTAAATACCCGAAAATAGCACCGATGCACAGAGACGGAATGGTGATGGCAACACAGTTAGCGCGGTAGTTCACCCTTTGCGCAAGCTTTGTGAATAGAAAGGTTTGTTTTGGGGCTATTTGCACAGGCATTGCGTCAGAAAAATCTGCGCAATCCATTTGTGAATTAGACCCTGTGTGTGTGTCCAAACATTTTGAATCGCATCCACAACTTGAATTGCTAGATATAAACAATTTTAAATACACAATGTGTATACTGTATTTATTTCTATTGCAATATAGACCCAATGCAATTAGATTAAATGTGTGTGAATAGCTTTTCACAAGACCCAATACACCATATGAACAGAATCATCCCATCATCCGATATCGCTCCATCATCTGTCCATCCAGGGCCGTTTCTGACCATTTTGCTGCCCTAGGCCAGAAACCCACTGTGCCCCCCCACAACAAACCCTATTTCCATCATGCTGCAGTTACAATGTTACTACCAAACATAAACACACCATCACCACCACTAATATCTTTAAGAAAAAAAAGATTTGTATTAGAAGTCAAGTCAGGTCAAGAGTTTTATTTGTCACGGCATACAAGCATACAGTGAAATGTGGGTAGTCATTCCCGCAACGATTGTGCAATAATACAAGTAATAAAAATAAGAATAAGACATAGAATGAGACATAACAGCTATAATGTACATAATGTTTACAAAAAGCATGGTAAAGACATGCTAAGGTCCTGCGATGGATGAGGCACTGGGTCTTATGTACACTACTATACAATACTATACAATATACAGTTGTACTATATATCCTTATGCTATCTTGCTATATCCATCTATTTACTATACAAGAATGTCAGGTCCTCTGAGATGTGGACCCCCAGGTACTTAAAGCTGCTCACCCTGTCCACGGTAGCCCTGTTTATCCACAGTGGTGTGTGTGTCCCCTGCTGTGTTCTCCTAAAATCCAAGATCAGCTCCTTGGTTTTATCAATGTTCAGGAGCAGGCTGCCAGCGTGCCAGTACATCAACCTCCTCCCGGTAGGCCTTCTCGTCGTTGTCAGAGATCAGCCCCACCACCACTGTGTCATCCGCAAACTTCACTATGGAGTTGGAGCTGAACCTGGCCACACAGTCATGTGTGTAGAGTGAATACAGCAGGGGCACAGAACACAGCCCTGGGGGGACCCGATACTCAGGATGATGGTGTTGGAGGTCTCACCCCCCACCCTGACCGCCTGAGACCTTTCACTCAGAAAGTCCAGTATCCAGGCGCTCAGAGCGGAGCTCAGACCCAGCTCGATCAGCTTGTCCACCAGTCTGGTGGGGACTATGGTGTTGAACGTTGAGCTATAGTCAATGAACAACAGTCTCACATAGCCCCCCTTCTGGCTGTCTAGGTGAGAGAGGGTGTTGTGTAGTACCTGAGAGACTGCATCGTCAGTGGACCTGTTTGACCTGTATGCAAATTGCAAAGGGTCCATATCACTGGGGAGGGAGGCACAAATGTAATCCTTAACCAGCCTCTCAAAACATTTCATGACCACAGAGGTGAGTGCCACCGGTCTGTAGTCATTAAGACCGGCTGGGGAGGATTATTTTGGTACCGGGACACCTTGAAGCAGGCAGGGACCACGGACTTAGCCAGGGATAGATTGAATATGGTGGTGAACACTGGGGCTAGCTGGTTAGCACAGGACTTAAGTATCCGTCCTGTTATCCCATCTGGGCCAGCTGCTTTCAGGGTGTTCACCCGCATAAATGCTCTTTGCACACTGTGTTCCGTCAATGAGAGAGTGCCCCCCCCCCCCGCAGATCCCCCCCCTCCACGGCGGCCGGTGCGTCAGTGACGTTGTTAGCCGGTGAGCTAGCGTCGCCACTGTTTGCACCAAACCGCACGTAGAAGGAGTTGAGTGGATCCGCGAGAGAGGCGTCGGCACTCCCGATTGAGGGGGCGCTGACTTTGTAGTCAGTTATCGTCCGTAGTCCTCGCCATAAACCTCTTGTGTCATTCTGGGCCATTTGTGCCTCCATCTTGCGCCAGCATATGTCCTCTTAGCAAGCTTAACGGCCTTGCGCAGAGTATAGACTGTAGCCTTATACTCACCCATATTTCCTGACGCTCTGCCTAGGTTATAAGCAGTGGTGCAAGCATTCAGGGCCACTCGGATAGTATTGTCAACCCACGGTTTCTGGTTCGGGAAGATCCGAACCATTTTCGTGGGTACAAATGCTACGATGCTAAACACAATAACAAAAAGTACGCACAATCGTCGCAGAGCTGACCACACGGCGACTAGCCTTGACCGCGCCATCATCATCATAGAACTGAATGTATCGAATTAAATGACACATTTTAAATTGCAATTATTAAAACAAACTGAAATGTACATTAAATGATAAAACTATAAACAATATAATTAACATTAACAAAAGAATGTGTGCATTTTGTGTCAGGTGTGTCTATTATAGATCAGTTATGCATTTGTCTTCCAAATTTAACCCGACAAGTGCATGTTAAGTGCAGTCAATTTGAATTGATCCGAGCCAAATTAATTGCAATGTGTTTCAATATTTTCCCTGTTAATGTTTGTACACTCCCATAAATAGTGCAGTTTTACACCTTAACAGGCATCTATTGTGTCTATTAGGAGCCATATTCAACCAGACAGACAACATTTGTGATCATTCACCACTTCCCTAACAGGAAGGCTTGGGAACATTCACTTCTGTTTCAACAATGAAATGGCCCCCTACTTTGAGCAGCCTTAAAATCGGACACGCCTTGACTTCCTTGCTGCAAAATCATCAATAATGTCATCATATATAAGCTTGCTAGACACATCTCTGTTAATACTCGTCATAGCCAGGCCATTGAGACGGTCCTGTGACATTGTAGACCTCAAGTATGTTTTAATGAGCTTACATTTTGAGAAGCTCCTCTCTGCAGAAGCTACAGTCACTGGAGAAGTGGCAGCAATTCTGAGGGCCACCCACATATTTGGGTACATTTCTTTCAGTTTCTTCTCCTGTAGAAAAGATAAAAGTTCTAGGGTGGTCATGTTGGCCTTGGGAAAATCTGGGACATTTTGCATTTCCAATGCAAGTTCTTTTCCATCCAGGTCTGACTGGCCATTGCAGGTGAGGGAGTTACTTAGTGCTGCACATGGCTGTTTATGTTCCTCAGGGAAGTTGATAAGCACCCCAAACTTGCTCTCAACTTCACTTAAGGTCTGAAATCGCTCATGCCTGTACGTCACACAGCCTGAAACACACTCCCACACAGAGCTGCCTCTACGCTTGTACATCACACAGCCTAAAACACACTCCTACACAGAGCTGCCTGTACATCACACAGCCTGAAACACACTCCTACACAGAGCCGCCTCTACGCCTGTACATCACACAGCCTGAAACACACTCCTACACAGAGCTGCCTGTACATCACACAGCCTGAATCACACCGCCGCCTCTACGCCTGTATGTGTTTAATATTCTGGAAATGATAGATATTTTAGTTGATGAAATATTTTTTCATTTCAGTGTCACAGTTTGACCTCGTTCTCCAAAAAAAAGAGATGTGAAAAAAAAGAAAAATGTCAAAAAAATTAAAAATGTCAAAACAAAGAAGAAGATATATATATATATATTTTTTTGCCCCCTCTCCAGCCATTGGCGCCCTAGGCGATCGCCTAGCTCGCCTATGCATAGAAACGGCCTTGTGTCCATATTTAAGATCTTTGGGATAATTTTTAAAACACTTTTTCCACATTTCTCTAAATGCTATCATTTGAATGTATAAGTGACATACACAAGAAAACCTCCACTCAATCAACCCTGCGGCGATCCCCCATTACACCCCCCCTTTTCACTTTCTCAATACCCTGTTGTGTCCATGAATGTTTTCTTGGATCCAGTTTCACCTACAAGTTCCATATGAAAGGACGTCAGCGAATGAAACGGTCCATGCAGAGAGACAGAGTGATATTTAATACGGCGGGTTTTCGAACAATCCTTTGAGAATCTTCCGATGAGTTGTATTTGGACTCGACTTGTATGTCTATGTATATATATATATATCCCCCCCCTTCATTTCACACACTCTACAATAGCTCGCTTCTTCACTTGCTACCCCGTAACTTAGAAGGCCGTGCCTGTCACTTCCACCGGCTCATGTTATATCTGCCTGCAGGGCCGCCTCAGGGGGTGTGCGAGCAGTGCGGTCGCACAGGGCCTCGCGGGAAGGGGGGCCTCGCAAAAAAAAAAAAAAAAAAAAAAAATATTTTTTATTAATTTTTTTTTTATTATTATTTTTTTTTTTTTTTTTTTTTGCGAGGCCCCCCTTCCCGCGAGGCCCTTTTTCATCACAGACCTAAAATCTAGTTTTGCTTATATGCTTATATATTTCACATTAGACACGTTTGTAGAATGTGTCTGACTTGTTCCTGGGTCTGCAGTCCTGCAGCTGCAGACATACTCACTATTGGAGCTCAGCCTCTGGGGTTCTGCAGCAGCATTGGTTTCAACGAAGGGAGTGGTTTTACTTACAGTTACATCATGTGTAGACAGTGTAGACGCCGGCAGCGTGAGTCGGCTGCGTTTGACATTTTCGCGCGTGCAGCTTTTGACTATGCTTAGTTATGCCCAATAGCCAAGACGAAGAAAGAGGTCGGTCATTATCACGTTAGCTAATCTATCCAGAGGAGCGCGGCGAGGCGAGTGGATGTCTTTTCAAAAGAAGCAATACGCCGAAAGGTGTCCAGTCTGCCGGAAAGTACTCGAAGAAGAAGAAGAAGAAATTACACCGTGGGGCCAAGAAAGTTTCCTTCCACGTTGA
>NC_140165.1:37905943-37928443 GCF_963971535.1 Notolepis coatsorum | reverse complement strand
GTGTACGGTATCTCTCTTTCTCTCTTGCCCTCTCTCTTTCTCTGTACAGTCTCTCTCTGTCTCTCTCTCTCTCTCTGTCTCTCTGTCTCTGTCTCTCTCTCTCTCTCTCTCTCTCTCTCTCTCTCTCTCTCTCTCTCTCTCTCTCTCTCTGTACGGTATCTCTCTCTGTCTCTCTCTGTCTCTCTCTGTCTCTCTCTCTCTCTCTCTCTCTCTCTCTCGTCTCTCTCTCTCTCTCTCTCCTCTCTCTCTCTCTCTCTCTCTCTCTCTCTCTCTCTCTCTGTACAGTATCTCTCCCCCCTCGCTCTACGGGAGTACAGCTGGTACTAATCAAACAGGACCAGGTTTGAGTCTGGTCAGCAGGGCCCATATCGAGGCTTATATTGAGGCTGCCTGCTGAGAGAGAAGCCAAAAGCACTGATAGGGCATGTGAACGTATGGGAATGCAAATAAAATAACAACCTATTTCATAACATAGATAGATAGATAGATAGATAGATAGATAGATAGATAGATAGATAGATAGATAGATAGATAGATAGATAGATAGATAGATAGATAGATAGATAGATAGATAGATAGATAGATAGATAGATAGATAGATGGATGGATGGATGGATGGATGGATGGATGGATGGATGGATGGATGGATGGATAGATAGATAGATAGATAGATAGATAGATAGATAGATAGATAGATAGATAGATAGATAGATAGATAGATAGATAGATAGATAGATAGATAGATAGATAGATAGATAGATAGATAGATAGATAGATAGATAGATAGATAGATAGATAGATAGATAGATAGATAGATAGATAGATAGATAGATAGATAGATAGATAGATAGATAGATAGATAGATAGATAGATAGATAGATAGATAGATAGATAGATAGATAGATAGATAGATAGATAGATAGATAGATAGATAGATAGATAGATAGATAGATAGATAGATAGATAGATAGATAGATAGATAGATAGATAGATAGATAGATAGATAGATAGATAGATAGATAGATAGATAGATAGATAGATAGATAGATAGATAGATAGATAGATAGATAGATAGATAGATAGATAGATAGATAGATAGATAGATCGCAAGGATCGGACATCAGCAGAGTCCGGTAAACAACGTGGAGGAGGTATTGCCTTCATGTTTAACAAAAATTGGAGCGATCCAACTAACGTGAAGGAATTATCCAACCACTGCTCCCCAGAACTGGAATATATAACCATCAAGTGTCGTCCTTTCTTCCTCCCGAGGGAGTTAACGGCGATCGTCCTGGTCGGAGTGTATATTCCACCGCAAGCCAGCAACAAGGTTGCGCTCTCCAGACTACACGACGAGGTAAATAGAATCCAAGTGGCGAATGTTAACGCCGCCATTTTAGTTCTGGGAGATTTCAATAGCGCCAATCTGAGAAAGGTATTGCCTGACTTCTATCAGCATGTGACTTGCAACACCAGAGGCGGTAACATCCTAGATCACTGTTACACGCAATTTAAAGGTGGCTACAAGGCTCATTCTGATAGTGGCTTTGGTAAGTCAGATCACGCGTCCATCTTTCTTTCACCAAAGTACAGACAGAGAATTAAAAGTACTCCCGTAGTCTCGCGAGAGGTGCAGAAATGGGATGTGACGTCAGAGGAGACGATCCGGTCAGTGTTTCACCACACAGACTGGAATGTGTTCCGCGACACAGATAACATTAATGTCTACACGGAGACAGTGCTGGACTATGTTTGTACTAGGGTGAAAGAAACAATCCCCACTACCAAAATGAAAGTTTACCCAAATCAAAAACCCTGGGTAGACAAATCCGTCCGTGAAGCTCTGAGAGAGCGCACCAAAGCATACAACGACGGCCTAGAGGCAGGCAACATGAATGACCACAAGGTGGCGCGATACAACGTAAGGAGGACAGTGTCAGAGGCCAAACGACGCTACAGGGATAAAATTGAACTCCAGTTTGAACAAGCTGACTCTAGAGCTATGTGGCAGGGGCTCAAAACGATGACAGACTACAAAGGCGCCTCCCTCAAACTGAACAGTGACATCTCCTTAGCAAATGACCTCAATACCTTCTATGCGAGGTTTGATGCTGGTAATAACAACACCAGCTCACAAGCCTCGGCAATGGGGGGGGGGGGGGTCGGCTGCTGATGGGGGCGCAGTGTTCAGGGTAACAGAGCATGAGGTGAGGCGGACCTTTAAAAAAGTGAATATCAGGAAGGCAGCAGGTCCAGACGGCATCCCCGGCCGCGTCCTAAAAGTCTGTGCCGACCAACTGGCCCCAGTATTCACTGACATATTTAACCTGTCCTTAGAACAGGCTGTCATCCCCACCTGCCTGAAGAAGTCCACTATTATCCCTGTACCCAAAAAATCCAAGCCTGCTTGCCTCAACGACTACCGCCCTGTAGCTCTCACCTCCATAGCCATGAAGTGCTTTGAGAAGCTAGTAAAGGGCTACATCTGCTCCTCCCTCCCCATCAACATGGACCCCCTGCAATTTGCATACCGCCCCAACAGGTCCACGGAGGACGCCATATCCCATGTGCTGCACACAGCAGCATCACACCTGGACAAGAGGCAGGGGAACTATGTGAGAATGCTATTCATCGACTACAGCTCGGCATTCAATACCATAGTCCCCTCCATACTCATAGCCAAGCTCAGGGACCTGGGCTTGGGCTATGACCTCTGCCAGTGGGTCTTGGACTTCCTGACTGGCAGACCCCAGGTGGTGAGAGCAGGCAACTGCACCTCCTCATCCATCACCCTCAACATAGGGGCCCCCCAGGGCTGTGTTCTGAGTCCCCTCCTCTACTCCCTGTACATACACGACTGTGTGGCTCAGCGGAGTAGCAATACAATCGTCAAATTTGCTGACGACACAGTGGTGGTGGGCCTGATCTCTGCCAACGACGAGAGGGCCTACCTGGAAGAGGTCAAGGTCCTGGCGGGATGGTGCCAGGAAAACAGCCTCTCCCTGAACGTCAGCAAAACAAAGGAGATGATTGTGGACTTCAGGAGGTCGGGGGTCAAGGACTACAGCCCCCTCAGCATCGACGGGGCACCGGTTGAGAGAGTCAACAGCTTTAAGTACCTCGGAGCCTACATATCCGAGGACTTGACATGGACCACACACATTAACAGTGTTGTGAAGAAGGCACGACAACGCCTCTACTTCCTCAGGCGCCTAAGGAAGTTCCAAGTCAGCCAGAAGATCCTTAAGAACTTCTACTCATGTACAATAGAGAGCATCTTGACCGGCAACATCACCTCCTGGTTTGGGAATAGCACTGCACAAGACCAAAGCAGACTACAAAGAGTGACACGTTCAGCCGAACGCACAATTGGAGGGGGGCTCCCCACCCTCCAGAACATTTACTACAAGCGTTGCAAGGGCAAGGCTAAGAGAATCATTAAAGACTCCAGTCACCCGAACAACTGCCTCTTTGAACTGCTGCGGTCAGGCAAGCGATACAGGAGTCTCAAGGCGAGCACAGAAAGACTCAGAAGAAGCTTCTATCCCCAGGCCATCAGGCTGCTAAACGAACAATGAATGAACACTACACAACAACAACCACCAAACGCACATAGCACACACATCCACACGCACACACTCACTTTAAACAAACACACTGTAGCACCCACTCCACACACTTATAGCACACACCCACTTTAAACAAACACACTGTAGCACCCACTCCCCACAATTTATATTTATGGATGAAGGATTGCACTACAACTCGTACACCTTACTGTAAATTGTACCTAAAATTGTACCTCATCCCATTTCTGCTTTGCACTAGATAGTACTGTACATTAGTACACTGCATAGTATTGTGTATTGTATATTATATGGTAACTCAGAACATTGTACATATGTCTATACCGAACACTGTGACCTCATTTTCTTCTTCTAAATTCATGCTATATTATGTTATTATGTTATTTGATACTATCTTGTCTAGCACAGTCTCTGGAGCGTAACAGTAAGAAGCATTTTGTATGAAAGTATTCTGTACTTCTGTATGACAACTATTAAAGAACTTGAACTTGAACTAGATAGATAGATAGATAGATAGATAGATAGATAGATAGATAGATAGATAGATAGATAGATAGATAGATAGATAGATAGATAGATAGATAGATAGATAGATAGATAGATAGATGGATAGATAGATAGATAGATAGATAGATAGATAGATAGATAGATAGATAGATAGATAGATAGATAGATAGATAGATAGATAGATAGATAGATAGATAGATAGATAGATAGATAGATAGATAGATAGATAGATAGATAGATAGATAGATAGATAGATAGATAGATAGATAGATAGATAGATAGATAGATAGATAGATAGATAGATAGATAGATAGATAGATAGATAGATAGATAGATAGATAGATAGATAGATAGATAGATAGATAGATAGATAGATAGATAGATAGATAGATAGATAGATAGATAGATAGATAGATAGATAGATAGATAGAGAGATAGATAGAGAGATAGAGAGATAGAGAGAGAGATAGATAGATAGATAGATAGATAGATAGATAGTTCCAGTGTCCCGGAACCACCCCCTCCATATGCTTCCATTTTTCCATGATATCATTATCCACACAACTAAACCTCCCTATGTTATCTTATGTCAACACTAGAACAATTCCTAATACCAATATCACACATGAAACAGAAACAACAGACAAGAATACTCTTACCCTTTGTTTACTTTGGCCCTCAGCTGATATTATTTCTACTCAACCAAATCCACTGACTGCCTTTCAACGCTTTTTCCGACATCTCATTTACCACTTTTTGCAAACTCCGCCCACAAATCCCCAACTCTCCCAATAATGATAAAGTTGATCGTGCTATAAATCCTCTGCATCCTACTTCCACCGGAAAAACCCTAGCTTTCCATCCTCGCTGTTCAGTTTCTGCTGCCAAGTCTGCATATCTAAGCTTTTTTCTTTCATACGCCTCCTCCACTGAATCCTCCCAAGGCACAGTCAATTCTATAAAATAAACGACTACGAGACCATAATACTAGGTCAGGCCTCAAGTTTGTGCTAACTATCTCTCATGGAACAACGTTTTCCTCCCAAATCTACCTGCATTTCCCAATCAGTAGCTCCATTTAAGTGACCTGACTCATGCCTGCATAATGTAGAGGATAAAAACCTACTTCCTCTACATTTCTCTCCCTCACAGACAAAATTAATGGCTGCACCCTCCATCCGATTACATCCTGAATTCAGCTGTACTCTTCTACCTTCAATTCCTGCCGCTAAGCTCTTCATCATCATCATCATCATCAGTGGGCTTCTTCGTTTTGAAGGTTGCCTATCACTCTCCAACCCATTCCGTCCCCACTTATTCTCTCCAACTCCGTGACTCCGCCTCTTGACAGCCCTTTTACACCGGCCAGGCTCCGTGATGGAGCCGGTTCCCGAACGTAATCTTGCACCGGCCGGCGCGTTCAGACCGGGATTAATTGGTTCAGAACGTGACAAATCGGTGATCAGCTGGCACCGAATTTTTTTTGGTTTTTCCTCGCAAACCGTGACATCATCAGTGGGCGCATCATATTCTAGGCTGTGAAGACGAGTAAACGGGGGAAAGTAGCGAGTCAGCGCACGAGCGCACACACAAAAGAATACACGCACACACACTGTATACATTTGAAATGAATCGTTCCAGCAAAGTAGGCTTCTATTATTCGAATGACTTGTTTTAATGGGTATCACAGTAGTAATTCCTACTGTAGAACATGACATATTAGCATAACATCTGATTTATTAATGCCAATACTGGACGACAACCGCAATTGACACTTGAAAAGTGTAAATGATGGATTAGTCAGTAGCAGTTCAGGACAGCCTGTTTAGCTCAACTGGTTAGTATACTGCCTGTGGAGCTATTATGGTCCCAGGTTCAAATCTTGTTTATTTTTTTTGTAACGTAAATTCATTTATCCACTCTGGTTGATAAGATAAGATATTCCTTTATTGATCCCCTTGGGGAAATTCAGGCATCATAGCAGCATGGGGGATGGGGTTCAGGTAGTAAAAACTACACAAGCAGTGTAAACAAATAAATCAATATCATTTACTATCTAAGTAACTGAAATATACAGTATTCACAGTATCACAGTATTCACATAAGGTGCAGTATGCATAAGGTAGTGTTATTGTCCTTTTTGGGACACCAGAGTGGATAAATTAATTAACGTAAAAAAAAAAAAAAAAAAGTAACCAAGATTTGAACCTGGCACAATATGCTCCACAGCCAGTGCACTAACCAGATGAGCTAAACAGGCCATCATGCATTTCTACCATCATTTACACTTTTCAAGTGCCAATTGCGGTTGTCGTCCAGTATTGGCATTAATAAATCAGATGTCATGCTAATATGTCATGTTCTACAGTAGGACTTACTACTATGATACCCATTAAAACAAGTCATTCGAATAATAGAAGCCTACTTTGCTGGAACGATTAATTTCAAATGTATACAGTGTGTGTGTGCTTTTGTGTGTGTGCTTGCGCGTTGAGGCTCGCTAAGCCTTTCTCCACGCATTATTTGTACCTCCGCCTGAGTAACGCCCCTGTTGATGACGGAGATGGTGGAATGTTGGGTCTGCTTAAATGGGTGTAAACGCGGGCTGGTTCGCCAGAGACCACCAAGGTTCAGAGGGTTCAGAATGGAGCTGGAGCTTGAACCGGAGCCCGGGCGGTGTAAAAGGGCTATCATCACTCCACTCCAAGTACAGACGTCGTCTACCCAGCCTCTTCTTGGTCTTCCACTTCCTCTCTTTCCATCCATCTTCCCCATCACCACCTTCTTGAACATCTCCCCGCTGGATTCTCTCAGAGGATCTGGCTTTGAGAAAGACTAGTCTTACAGCCTGACATAATATGCCTCAACGTTGCTGAACAGAATGGACACAATGGGTCCCCATCTACCCACTGTTTTAGGTTCTGTGGTGATCATAAGGTGGCAGCACATCATAAGTAGCTCCTATTAGGAATTGTATATGATTTTCCTCCATACTGCACAGGTCCTTTCAACTAATCTTCCTCGTTTTTACACTTTCCTAGTTCATCCACTGACCCTGCTTAGCCTGGGCCACAGTCTTTGTACACCTCACTACTTCCTCTTGTCGCTGTAAGTGGGCAAAATTATCGCAGCTGGGTTCCCATGAATGAAGAACGTCACTCATTCTTAAACTGGAAGAGCGTTTTTCATACCTGAATTTGCATACAGAAATGCCCCGCCAGCTCCTTATAAGGAGAGGCTATCCATTGCATCTGGTCCGTGTTGACCCTTATGGGGTAAATATTCAACAAGTAGCGCGAAAGCAATTTGCGAATGATCCACATTTTATTAGATTAGATTCAAATGTATTGTCATTATACAGCACAAGTACAATACAACGAAAATAAGTTTGGCATCCAACCAGAGTGCAAATGTAACAGTAAAGTGCAATAGTAACATACGGTTATCCTATAACCATAGATATATGAGTATAGCGAGCGCTCTGCGCTCTATGTGGAACATATCCTATATCAGTCTAAATACTGAATACATTTCTCCACATGTACATGTACACACCCATCCGCCTGGCCACACCCCCATCCGCTCCTCTACATAAGCAGGGGTGTGGCCATACTAACAGCTCCTTCCCAAGTCTTTCACCACCAAAGGCGAAGACCACGGGGTCCTCAGTGAGTCCAGCGCAGAGTGCTTGCTATACTCATATAACTATAGTTATAGGATAACCGTATGTTATATTTCGTATTAGCTTACGCTCTGCGCTCTATGTGGAACACAGGAGCTGAGCAGAGCGGAAGCTCGATAAATGTACCCGCTGAGGCACCACACAACCATCAGAACCGGGGAGGACCCGAGCCCCCTGACCCCCCTAGTGGAGGACGGGAGGGAATCGGATCCGACTGTGCGAAGAGGGTTTAGCAACTCAAATGCACAGGGTGAGCAGATCATGGGACTTACCTTCCCACAGAAGAACCCACGACTACACAGGTGCGCAACCCACATGCCACTAGGGAACGAACAGGGATTTTTTTTTTAAAAATGTTACAACCCCTAAATCACAGGGTCAAGGTCAAGAACCCAACCCTGTGGCAAGGACGTAGCAGCGGAGCGCGAAGGAGGACCCAGCCCCAGGAAGGGTCAGGACCCCCCGGAAAAAGGGGGCCTGGTGAGGCCAACGACGCCGCAGCATCGAGACCCCACCAGGCGGTCACTAGTGACACCACCCCCCACATCGCCAGCGTATCGGACAGGGCGCATCCAAGAGCAGGCCCTTCCCCCCTACAGCACGCCGCCCTGAAGCACTCAAGAGGCTACACCCCCACAGCGGGACCAGGCAGCGCACCGGGGAGACAACCCCCAAAGAGGTTGATCCCTCAATCCAGGCAACAGGTCAAAAGGACTCGACCTGAGCCTGGAGCACTGTGGACTAGACAGGCGCCTAAGGGGTCTGCTGAAAACAGCACCCCGGCGGAAGGGGCATTCGGTATGCTGTGCACCATGTCGCAGCCTCCACAAGAAAAACCCAGACCCTCTAGATTGGCAGAGGCAGAGAAGGCTGACACGATTAGCAGACGTCATGAAGGGTGAGGGGGCACACTCGCAGGCAGACGGGGTCAAGCCCGGCCTAACCCGAGAGTCGACTCCGCTACCACCTAACAGGAGCTGGTTGTTCCTATAACCCCCCCAAGAAAAAACTCCAAAACACAACTGCGGGTATACACCGGCTATACAGCAGTACAAGTGTTTCAGTTCTCAAGAAGGGGTTAACCCAGGCCAACAGGTCGATGAGAACGAGTCCGGACCTGGGCCCGGCGGACCGGGATGTACACAGGGATGCCAGAGGGGTACAAGAACCACCTCGACAGCCCCCTCCCAACCCCACCAAGCAGGAGAAGAGAGGGGCGAAAAAAGAATGGAGAAGGACCAGGCTCCTTTAGCACAGCGCAAGGTACAACACAATATGGACCAAGCAATAGTGAAGGATAACACGCAGTGACATAAACACGAACACCTCCATAACATCAAACCCTGCAACGCCTGGGCCAACCCGGCATTTCCCCCCCGAAAAAGCACAAGTCCTTCAGGGTACCAGAACAGCAGATCTGCACCCCGGCGGACAACGGGTTAACTGACCTGGTCCGGCGCGACCAGAATCAGTCCTGTGTCCTAATCACGCCACCATCCCCAGTCCTAAGAGGGGGGTATACGCGTGTCGATCCAAAACATCACAGAGGGCGCCACTAAGACGGTCAGAACATAAAGCACCGCGCCCGGTGGCCCACCCCAAAAGCGTGAGACCCCTCCGCCAATGCTTTGATCTATTCCGTTATCTCCCCCCAGAGATGAACGAGAATTCATCGAGACTAACCTAGTACACTGGCGCTCGGAAGAGACAAAACTCCATCCTAGTTGTTCCATAAAAACGCCATTTCAATGATGAGCAACCAAGGCGCGCAAGCCCATGCGTGGTTCCACACAAAAGCACCCAGGGCCAGCACTATATACACGTCGAGACCCAAAACATATCAATGGTAATTCTAACAAGAACCCAGATAACGTTCCCTCCAAGCCTCATGGGAGAGCGGCAGGAAGCTGGCCAAGACACAGATATGGGTCCCATATGACGCGTCCGAGGGAAAACACCCCTGTCAACCCTGCCCTGTATAAAAGAGAGGACACAGGGAACCCCCAGAGAGACTTCCCACGTGAGTAATAATTGAAAAGATATATGTAACATTGAGCTACGTGACCAAGCTCAAGACATATGCAACAGAGCGCAGAGCAGAACTTCTTTTTAAGTTCTTACGCACTGCATAACTCATCTTGACAATAACAGAGGTCCACAACACGGGGCCTGAAAAGAACTCACGGAACTCTCACAACCAATAGAAACGCGCCCAGTGACGTACTCTATGGCGGGGGGAATTCCGTGACCCACCTGCCCAAATATGGCGTGGGACCAGGGAATCCCCCCCCCCCCCCTCCCTACCCTGTGACCCGCTGACCCAACAGCATGACAGGAAGCCCAAAGGACAGGAGGTCCAACCCCCTGACCAATCAGAAAAAAAGGGGAGGGAGGGTTTATCAGTTCACCCCCTCATGTCCCCTCACCCCTGATACGATGCAATGATAAAGCAGAGCCATGACACCAGTCATAGCGTGCTACATGAAGCGCATGTATACCTGTTTAAGGCAACCGCTTCACATAGGCTCATGTGCAAACCTGCCACCTGAATTTTTACACCTTTACCCTAAAGGAAGAAAAAACACAGACCAAGAGAGGGGCCAAGGGCCCTGGTACAAGAGCTTACACATGTAACTTCTGTAGGCCAACACCTAACCCAGTTGTGGATCTTAAACGTGAAAACGATACACACAACCCTCCATCACAACAAAAAAAGGGCAAAAGTACACTCTCACTACTGTATGAGGAACGCCGCTTTTCATGATGAGAGAAGACACAAGTCCTTGATTAAGTACTGGTCACAGGCCTTGCTAAGTCCACATGACAGCGACCAAACAATTTCCAGAAAGAAATTGCCTCTCTCTAAGCAAGAGCACAACCCCAGCAGAGGCTGAGGGATTACACCGTATCCCCAAAAACATAGTGAATCAACACACATCTTGTAACAAAATCATGTTTGGGGGGGGGGGCCCAGGGGAAAAACCGGGGAAACCCACCCCTAACACCCTGATACGACGCCAATGTGTAGAGTAAGCTTTACATCATGCACGCAGCACAGCCGAAGCCCTTGTTTGAACAGGCACAGCCCTGCTTATGTGTGAAAAAACCTTGCCACTTGTTATTGTCATCACAAGCTGAGAGAGGGACTCATCCCTCGATCACATGCCACTATGCACAGTATTGTAGGGTAACCCAGCCAGTTGTGGGCTCAGCCACGTTGTCTAACGTTACATGAACACACACAACTTCTCATCATACAACAAAAACCCAGTTCATTTTTAATCACGTAAAAAACAACGCTGTTTCTAGGTAGAGAGAAAAGCACAAGCGTGGGTAACATTATCACGTCTCATGGCTTCTCATATCATTGTTATGCCGATGATACTCAACTCTTCCTCTCCTTCCCTCCCTCAGATATCCACGTCTCTGAGCGGATCTCGGCCTGTCTGTCCGACATCTCCGCCTGGATGACGACCAACCACCTCAAACTGAACCTAAGCAAAACAGAATTGCTCCACCTGCCGGCCAAATCCTCCCCCCTGACCGACCTCTCCATCACAGTCGAGAATGCAGCTGTGACCGCGTCGCCGACCGCCAAGAACCTTGGTGTTGTCCTCGACGACCAGCTGAACTTCTCTGCTCACATCGCAGCGACAACCAGAACCTGCAGATTCCTCCTGAGCAACGTCAGAAGGATACGCCCCTTCCTGACAAAAGAAGCCACCCAACTCCTCGTCCAATCAACAGTCATCTCCCGCCTCGACTACTGCAACGCACTGCTAGCTGGCCTCCCGGCCACTGCCACCAAGCCTCTTCAACTCATTCAAAACGCAGTGGCCCGCCTGATCTCAAACCTACCGAAGTCGGCCCATGTCACCCCACTTCTTAGGGACCTGCACTGGCTCCCCATTGCTGCACGTATCCGCTTCAAGGCCCTCGACCTAGCATACCGTGCGGCAAAGGGAACCGCTCCCGCCTACCTCCGGTCAATGGTCTCTAACTACACACCCTCAAGACCCCTACGCTCTGCATCTTCTGGCCGCCTCAGATCTACTCCTATCCAAGCTCCCGGAGGGTCATCAAAGAGAAGCCGCCTATTCTCAGTCCTTGCCCCACAATGGTGGAATGAACTACCCATCCCAGTTAGGACAGCCGAATCCCGTCCAATCTTTCGCCGTCGACTAAAGACTCACTTCTTCAACCATTATCTGAAATGATAAAAAAAAAAAAAAAAAAAAAAATAACCCCGACTAACCTTAATGTCATGCACTTGTCCTAATAAACGAACCTACACTGTAACACGCAACACTTTGATGAACATTGTTACTCAGCTGATAGAGTTATACCCTTCTTGCTGTCTTGTCGCACAGAACTTGTAAGTCGCTTTGGATAAAAGCGTCAGCTAAATGACTAAATGTAATGTAAATGTAAATGCAATGGACATCTTACCTGCACCAACGAACGCAGGACGAAAGGCCGCAACACAGGTCTCCACGTTGACGAAAGGCCTCTCGCTGTTGGGGCAAAAAGAAGCTATGGCCGGAGCCTTGCTCTGGCGAGACGCCCCCCTCCTGCAGCCGGTCATGGTGCAGGCCCGACTACATCTTCTGTCAAAGATGATGTCGTAGTCAGAGTGTCAGGGCCTGCTATTCTCACGGCTAATGCCAATGGTTGTAGCACAAGCTAACAGCTAACTCTAGGCTAACTGATCAAACTAACGTTCCCAGCCGAGTGAAAACGGGCAGCTAACGTCGTAGCTAAACAGCTAACTGGCTAACAGTTAGCTCAACCCGACTATCGCTAACCACTAGCTAACGCAGAAGCAAGCTAAGCGGCTACCACTGAAAACTGTACAACGTGAGAAAAGCAACACAGGCCAACACTTAAGACAGCCGCTGTCTTTTCCTCTTCTCATCCGAAGAGAGAAGGAAAAAAGAAGGCAACACACGTCCCTCTTCAGAACGATGTTTACCAGACACAGCGGTGCCGGCAACAAGTCCCTCGCGGACTATAGCCAACTTGAGCATGGAGATATTCTCATAATGAAACACCAAGATCACCTCCCTCGCACCGGGTGCTTTTAATTTTTTTTTAAACGGGGCCAGCACGGCGACAGTGGGTATCCGTTTGTCCAGAGACCCGGGGAATTGAACTGCAGATTCGGAATCACGGTCCCAAGAAAACAAAGCTCTTGATGAAAAGCTCATGTTAACGTGGGCATCAAACCAGAACCCCCTCCACGCCGCTAAGTGGCAGCGAAAAAGGATACCAGCCTGGTGCCGGACCTTCGTAAGCTGTGTAGTTGTTCCCCCCACAACCAACACACCTGGCGCCCGCGTTGCAAAAACATCACCCACCCCAGAGAGGCCGTCAGCCCTCACTCGGCAGATCGCCTCCCAAGCAAAGTGTCAAACTGCAGAGCCGGAGGTAATGCCGGCGGGGATTGCTCAGCGACGCGAGCCCCTAATACGAACCGCCGGTGGAAGTCAGAATGATCATCATCTTCTAGACACTCTGGTGGCAAAGACATTATCGCTGTATTTCCTCGAAAATAGTGAGAGAGAAAACAAAGATATAATTTCAACGCAGCTCCTTCTCTTCAATGTAGAAGAGGAAGAAACAATCCCCACTACCACAATTAAAGTTTACCCAAATCAAAAACCCTGGGTAGACAAATCCGTCCCTGAAGCTCTGAAAGCGTGCACCAAAGCATACAACGACGGCCTGGTGGCAGGCAACATGAATGACCACAAGGTGGCGCGATACAACGTAAGGAGGACAGTAATAGAGGCAAAACGGCGCTACAGGGATAAAATTGAACTCCAGTTTGAACAGGCCGACTCCAGAGCTATGTGGCAGGGGCTCAAAACGATGACAGACTACAAAGGCACCTCCCTCAAACTGAACAGTGACATCTCCTTAGCAAATGACCTCAATACCTTCTATGCGAGGTTTGATGCTGGTAATAACAACACCAGCCCACAAGCCACGGCAATGGGGGGGGGGGGGTCTGCTGCTGATGGAGACTCAGTGTTCAGGGTAACAGAGCATGAGGTGAGGCGGACCTTTAAAAAAGTGAATATCAGGAAGGCAGCAGGACCGGACGGCATCCCCGGCCGCGTCCTAAAAGTCTGTGCCGACCAACTGGCCCCGGTATTCACTGACATATTTAACCTGTCCTTAGAACAGGCTGTCATCCCCACCTGCCTGAAGAAGTCCACTATTATCCCTGTACCCAAAAAATCCAAGCCTGCTTGCCTCAACGACTACCGCCCTGTAGCTCTCACCTCCATAGCCATGAAGTGCTTTGAGAAGCTAGTAAAGGGCTACATCTGCTCCTCCCTCCCCATCAACATGGACCCCCTGCAATTTGCATACCGCCCCAACAGGTCCACGGGGGACGCCATAGCCCATGTGCTGCACACAGCAGCATCACACCTGGACAAGAGGAAGGGGAACTATGTGAGAATGCTATTCATCGACTACAGCTCGGCATTCAATACCATAGTCCGCTCCAAACTCAAGTCAAGTCAAGTCAAGTCAAGAGTTTTAATTGTCACGGCATACAAGTATACAATGAAATGCTGGTGGTCTTGCCCGCGACGATGTGCAATACAGTGGTACAATATATAATAGAATCCAATAAAAATACAGTGGTACAACATATAATAGAATCCAATAAAAAAACAACATTGTGCAATAAACAGGTAACAGGTAACAATGTGTGACATCTCGGTATCTGTACATAGTATTTACAGAGCATATAGGACATGCTAGGTAGCTTTAGTAGTGCAATACACTGTTCCTGTTGTACTAATTTAAAGTGGCCTTTCCTCTTGCCCATAAGTGTGCGTGTGTGCGGCATGAGTGTGTGCCCGCTCGTGTTAAAGTGGCTGCTAGTGTGTGAGCGTGCACAGCGTGCGTGTCGTGTGTGTGCTCGTGTGTGCTTGTGTGTGGATAGTTCAGTTTCTGTGGCACTCAATGTTCATTGTTCAAGGCTCTGATGGCCTGGGGGAAGAAGGGACCTGGGCTTGAACTATGACCTCTGCCAGTGGGTCTTGGACTTCCTGACGGGCAGACCCCAGGTGGTGAGAGCAGGCAACTGCACCTCCTCATCCATCACCCTCAACATAGGTCCCCTCCTCTACTCCCTGTACACACACGACTGTGTGGCTCAGCGGAGTAGCAACACAATCATCAAATTTGCTGACGACACAGTGGTGGTGGGCCTGATCTCTGCAAACGACGAGAGGGCCTACCTGGAAGAGGTCAAGGTCCTGGCGGGATGGTGCCAGGAAAACAGCCTCTCCCTGAACGTCAGCAAAACAAAGGAGATGATTGTGGACTTCAGGAGGTCGGGGGTCAAGTACTACAGCCCCCTCAGCATCGACGGGGCACCGGTTGAGAGAGTGAACAGCTTTAAGTACCTCAGAGCCTACATATCCGAGGACTTGACATGGACCACACACATTGACAGTGTTGTGAAGAAGGCACAACAACGCCTCTACTTCCTCAGGCGCCTAAGGAAGTTCCAAGTCAGTCAGAAGATCCTTAAGAACTTCTACTCATGTACAATAGAGAGCATCCTGACTGGCAACATCACCTCCTGGTTTGGGAATAGCACTGCACAAGACCGAAGCAGACTACAAAGAGTGACACGTTCAGCCGAACGCACAATTGGAGGGGGGCTCCCCACCCTCCAGAACATTTACAACAAGCGGTGCAGGGGCAATGCTAAGAGAATCATTAAGGACTCCAGTCACCCGAACAACTGCCTCTTTGAACTGCTGCGGTCAGGAAAGCGATACCGGAGTCTCAAGGCGAGCACAGAAAGACTCAGAAGAAGCTTCTATCCCCAGGCCATCAGGCTGCTCAACGAACAATGAACACTACACAACAACCATCAAACGCACATAGCACACACATCCACACGCACACACTCACTTTAAACAAACACACTGTAGCACCCACTCCCCACACTTTATAGCACACACTCACTTTAAACAAACACACTGTAGCACCCACTCCCCACACTTTATATTTATTGATAAAGGATTGCACTACAACTCGTACACCTTACTGTAAATTGTACCTAAATTGTACCTCATCCCATTTCTGCTTTGCACTATATAGTTTTGTATATTAGTACACTGCATAGTATTGTATATTATATGGTAACTCAGTTACGTCTATTCTGCATCGAACATTGTACATGTCTATACTGAACACTGTGACCTCATTTTCTACTTCTAATTTACATGCTATACTATGTTATTTGATACTTATCTTGTCTAGCACAGTCTCTGGAGCGTAACAGTAAGAAGCATTTTGTATAAAAGTATTCTGTACTTCTGTATGACAACTATTAAATAAACTTGAACTTGAAACTTGAAACATAGAGCGCAGAGCGTAAGCTAATACGAAATATAACATACAATCACAGCAGGTGATTAAACTGGTTAAAGGCTTAATTTCGGAGAAATCATGGTGATTGCGTTCACGTCAATTCTACAGACATCCGCATAATTAAATATTTATAATAATCATAAATACGACAATATTTGTATCATTAACATTTACGTTTTACATTTATAGTCATGACTCAACGTACCATGTCCGAAAATAAATAAATAAATAAGAACTAAACCCAATCGCGCGGATATAGCTATAGTGGAATAGAATGTATTAATATTCCATATACCGTATTGTTCTCTATGATATTATATATTGTTGGTTTCCATCCTAGCCCACTTGAGATTCACTTGAGCCCACTTCTCCAGTAATCTTTTTGTACAATATATATATAACTGGACTTTGTAGAAGTCTTTATTCGGCATGCAGGCAGACACACATGCGATGGGCGGCACACACACAGAAACACACACATGCAATTAGTTGGGTCGCCAATGTGATTGAGTCTCTGCACTTGACCCATCCCGCCGTCCTTCCCCCCAAGAGCAGCCGGGAGCAGATAGGGGCGCCTGCGAGGTACCGCGCCCCGGGGACCAATCCAAGTGCTCCTGTCTGTCTTCGTCAGGGACGCGACAGCGTTAGCGATCTGTTGTGCATGTTTTTCCATTGGGTTTCTCTTATCGGGAGGGAAAACCCTTGCGAGCACGGGGAGAACATGCAAACTCCACACAGAAAGGCCCGGGAGATACCCCACCTGGGTACTTGGCAACACGGAAACCTGGTCCCCAAGCGGGAATCGAACCCTGGACCTACAAGGCACTGTCCTGGTCACTAATGTCATGTCAAGCCCTAATAGGTGGGAGGCGCAGCCTGCCCTGCCATCTCTCCCCACCTACCACCCATTTTGAGGCTCTAATAATTACTTCCATCGCCATTGTGAATGCTACTGGGGAAATACACCCTGCCATAATACCTATATGTAGTCTCTGCCATGCTGTTGTAAAATCTGTTGTACTAAAGCACATTATAATATCTTGGAAGTATGCCTTCACCAAGTTTACAATCACCCCGGGCACTCTAAAGAAATCAAACGCACTCTGTGAGGCTACAACGCTACAAGGCTACCAGGCTATGCGATACCGAACCAAATGCTAAAAATACCACATGTAAATCTCTTTTCTCTATCTTGGCTGATTGAATCTGGTGCCATATCATATTTGTGTGTTCTATGCATCCAGCAAACCCTGGGAATCCTGATTTTTGCACTGTGGTGTTTATTAAACAATTAATTTCTAGGTAGTTTCTAGGTAGGTAGCCATGTGCCACTATACTAAAGAAAATCTTACCTTCTCTACATTCAGTAGGGATATGGTCCTAAACTGGCTTAACAGCGAGGACTCTTTCTCCTTGGGAATTAGGATTCCTCCTGCTTTACACCAAGCTCATGGTATAACCTATTTATCGCATACTACTCTCACTAACCTCCACAAGAATCTGAGTACATCAGGCGCACTTTTATAAACCCGGTAGGGGACTCCATTCGGCCCTAGGGCTGAAGAAGCCTTTGCACGCCTTACTACAGCTTCCACTTCCTTCCACCTTGGTGGCCTAATATCCATACTTTATCACTCCTAACAGTGGTATATCTGGAGGAAGACTAATTTCTCTATTATTTTCTGTATGTTCCTCTAATATATCTAATATCTTTTGTAATATTCCTCTACCTCTTGCTATTAAATGGGGCTATTCTCTTTTCTTTTTTTGACGATTGCATACCCAATGTAATTTGGGATTTATTATACTTTATACTTATAGCACATGCATGACTCTGGTCTCTTTTGAAAGGTAACCATCTGAAGTTTCATACACAATAAAGAAAGATCATGTTGAGTGCTAATGAAACAGAGGTTTGAACACACTGAAGTAAAGGTTTTGTGTACTTGTGTAATTTCTTTTTACTGGTTGCCAGATGTTAGCTTAGTGTTGGAGCTGGAAAACATGATGGCTCCATAGCCTGGAGTCTTATGTAGTACAGGTCCAAAGTTTATAAAAATCCCACAGAAAATAAATGTTTTACAAAGGTTTTTCTAATGTGTGTACCAGTAAAAATTCGGCATAATTATCCAAAATGGCCGTCCGCTGCCATTACTGTAATTTCGATGCTCTAGTCAAAACAATGGACTTCTTCTTGTGTCACCTTCCCCCACTCCCAGCGCCCAACTGAGATAGTTTTCGGAGCAGACGCTCCTTGGCTACAATGGTGGTCAATAATTTTCGTCATCAGCGGTGACTGGTCAGTTCAGGGACCGTTCACAACCGGACGTGGTCACTCGTCTGAATGGCTTGTCAAATGACACTCACCGGATGTTTCGTCTTGTAACTCGAGAATGGAATCATGCAATAGGTTGAGTGTGGTGACGATCGAAAGGCGTCAAATTCAACATTACAACAATGCTGACAGACTACTAGAGCAAAGTTCTGCGACGTGCGCGCGAGTGCATGACGGCCTGCCATCGGGCCGTCTGATGCCTAAGGTTAACAAACTTATATAGATCCGTATAAAATGCTATCCTGAGTCACTCCTTCTTTCTTCTCCTCCTAAGTTGTTCTGCCCTCCTGGGTACTGCTAACCGACATTAATTCCCTCTTTCCCATCTACTGATGCCTTTCTCCACTGCTTTTTTAGCTGTCTCCTCACCTTTACAAATGTATATATTTCTCTCCACCCTCTTTCTCTAAATGATTCAAAATCTTTCAGCACCATATTCATAAATAATGTCTCCCATTTTCTCAAATGTATTTACCACTGTTCCTAAGCCCATCTAACACAATTTTTGAATCCCTATTAACCGTCTCCCATTCTTTCCTTTCATTTGCCCTATAGATAGATAGATAGATAGATAGATAGATAGATAGATAGATAGATAGATAGATAGATAGATAGATAGATAGATAGATAGATAGATAGATAGATAGATAGATAGATAGATAGATAGATAGATAGATAGATAGATAGATGTGACATTGTGTTTCTGTGTGTGTGTTTGTATGCTCTTTACTGTTTCTTTTGTGTACGTGGGTTTACCTGCACGCCTCTTTGGCTGCATACCAGTTCTGACGGGTACTGATGTAGCTTTGCAGGAACCTGAGGATATTCATAAAAAAAAGAAAGAAAAAAGCTGGTGTTTCTCTCTGTGTACGGTGTCTCTTTGTCACCTGGCTGTGCTGTGATGCATCGCCGCAGCCCAAACGCACCAGCGCGATCGTTCAGCAGGGGGACACACCATCCACTCCCCCTCCCCTCCTGCTCCACTCTGGGAAAACTCTCTGGGTCTGAAAGAGATTAATTAGTTAACGTGGGGCAGGCATCAGTCTCCTCACTTCACACACGGCTCTCCTGTACACTCACTTGGGTGTGTGTGTGGGGGGGAGGGCGGGAGGGAGAAGACTAGAGGGAGAGAGGGGATGAGGAGGAGGGGCCGGGGGAAGCGGGAGAAAGGAGAGGGAAAAGGAGATGACAGAGACTAAGAGGAGAGTGAGGGAGAGAACGAGAGGAGGTTGTGAGGAAAGGAGGGAGAGGAGATAGGAGATGAGAGGGAAGGAGTGGGGAGGAAGGAGGCTAGAGGGAGGAGTGTGTGATAGAGAAGGGAGGAGGGAGGTAGGATGCAGGGGAGGAAAAGTTGGGTTTTCTCTCTCTCTCCTTCTATCGCTCTTCTCCACCCCCCACTTTCACTCTCCCTTTCACGCTCTTTCTCCCTCCCCCTCCATCTCTCCCCATCCCCCTTTCCCCCAACTCTCTCTCTCTGTTTATTGATGTTCACTGAAGCTTTACCTTGTGGAATAATTACTACTCTCAGCCAAAGAATAAACAATGACAAAAACAACAACAACAATATAGATACAGGTTACTTGTATGAAATAGCATAGCTCTGTGAAATTGTAAAATAATAGCTTAAACATCTCTCAGCACAAAACTAGCAGACAAAACATCAATTAGTAATTTGCTGGGATGTGTGCATTTAGGTTTGATATGATTATGGTAAAACTTCATTTAAAAAGCTGAGTCCCAATTAAACATTGAATCCCATTTACTTGCCGAGTGTGCATTGGTGGCCGGTGCTATGTATAGTAGATTTTTTTGTCAAATAAGTTGTGCAATAGTACATTTTGGTGAGTTGTTTCTATACAATTCACGTATGACAACATTAATGAACAAAGAGACAGCTACAGTATGTAAATTGTAAAAAAAAAAAAATTATTCCAGTCGTTCATAATGATCATGATCATACTACGGAGGGCTCATTGCGTTGGAGAGAGAGAGAGGTAGAGAGAGGAGATTGATGATCTCTCTCTCTCTCTCTCTCTCTCTCTCTCTCTCTCTCTCTCTCTCTCTCTCTCTCTCTCTCTCTCTCTCTCTCTCTCTCTCTCTCTCTCTCTCTCTCTCTCACACACAGCATTAAGTCTAATGTGGAATCCCAAGCAGATACCTAGTATACAGTATATGAATAACTTCAGTAGGAGTACAGGATATTTTGCATATTGTTAAAAGAGCCAAGGCTGGCTTGCGTAAATTAAACATATGACTTCTTATGAGAAGAGTTGACATTCAGCTGTCCACAAAAAAAACAAGTGTTTCATATCCTTTACTCCAGTAACAGTCCATGGGCATGTTGTATCTGTCCCCGTTGTTTGAAAAAGTAGGAAAGCAAAATACTAATTTACATGACTGCATCCAGCTAGCCATAGCTTATTGTTGTTGTTGTTCTTACCGAACCAGCTAAACGACCAAGTATTACCTTAACCCTTCGAGAAGCTTTGTGGTCCAGGCTTGAACTTTCCATAAAAGTGTCCATATAAATCTATTTAGTTAGATCCAACACTGTCTGAATGTACAGTATCTTGTGATTATTATCAATTTCCGACAACTAGTACTAGCTGAGCATATTTTCCTAGTAGACCCTCGAGGTGATTCGGGACGCGATGTCACATACCACTCTCAGCCAATAGAGTGACTACTTCGAGCGCTAGAGGAAGGCGCCCTCGGATATCGTATTTGACGGCGCTGATTGGATTAGATGTAGTTGCATTTTGCCCTGTGAGTTGCGCACTGACGGTGGAGCTGAGGGATAGCGCCCATGAAAAGAGAGTGGAGGGGGCTAGGGGCCGGGGGACGCACAAATAATTCTTTCTTCTTCTTCTTTCCACCAGGGGGGCCGGCGCCCTAGCGCCCTCTATGGACCAGCCGCCACTGCGAGTGTGGCTACATGTTTAAATTAATTGTTTTGTGGTTACCAATGGTGCAGTTTTGTTTTTCTTTTTATCATTTGCAATCATAAGTCAATGCTGACCATTCTCTCTATCCCTCTCAACACGCACAATACAAAACACACTACTACTAAACTGTGCACTTGCACAACATACACATACAGCCATCATCAATGATGAACACATTTACATAGTCAATGGGTCCTGTTGTTCAGCCTCACAATGCTATTGGATAGTAAATGTGTTTATAGGTCCCAAATGTATAAAGACCGGTCCCATATAGACACCTGTCTCAAATGTATAAAGGCCGGTCCCATATAGACTGTCACAAATAAGACGGTTGTGTTCAATGATTGAAGCAAAAAGCATGGGCTATTAATTTAAGTTTTAGGGTGTCATCCATACATGTTTCTGTTTTCTGTTTGTCTGTCTATTTGTCTGTTTGTTTATTAAGTAGGTACAGAAGTGAGTATATGTTGTGCTTCATCCTCATCCAGACATGGTTTAAGTGGTCTTCTTTTAGAGTAAGGGGGTTGGGAACAGTAGCATGCAGGGGAGGTATACAGGAGGAAATGAAAGGAACAAGAGAGAGGAGGATGGGAGGGAGAGACCCTTGCTCATCCTTCACTCGTATCTGGACAGCGTCTACTGTCAGGGCAGGAGGACGGCCTTCCTGGTGCCACGCTAATGATGGTCCCCCCTCCCCTGTGGGCCACAAGGTCAAGTTCCCCCCTGCTTTATCATTCCCCTACAGGGCCCGACCCAGGCGGTCTGACAGCACTCTGGGCCCAGAGTCAAGGCCCCATTCACTGTGGCTTTGAAAAGGAATGTTTTCACGTTGCATGTTCTGTTCCATTCTGGTCTATTAAACCCATTTTTATTCTATTCTATTGTTATTTTTTACATTCCGTTTGGTTAAGACACATGCTAATCTGTAAGGGTTGTGGTAAAAAAAAAGGATTCTTAATAGTCAACAAAGCATGTTTTGACATCTGACTCCACTCTACTAAAAAGGCACACTATTCTAGGTTTGCTGGACAATACATA
>NC_140165.1:37860943-37900943 GCF_963971535.1 Notolepis coatsorum | reverse complement strand
AGCAATCGAAGCAAAGGTAAGCCACAAAATGGAGGGAAAAAAACACAAATAAATGTGTCAACCTGTGACACAAATACTGTATATCAAGTCAAGAGTCAAGAGTCAATATTACCACCATAATGTTGCAGACATTCTAAGGCCCCGTTTAGACGGAAACGCTAGCAGGTGAATCCGCAAAAATATTTTTTCGGATGTGCCTTTCGTTTATACGGAAACAGCGTTTTTACGGGGTAAAACCACAAAAAAGTGAGACTACCTTCCAGGGTGGAATTCCTAGAAACGATAAACCTTTGCGCTCTCATCTAAACTGTCAAGGCTCTTGTCGCGTGTACTGCTTACATCACAGGCATGCGTCAGTAGCCTAGAAGCGTAAACAAAGCATGTCTGATTCTATCCATGGCGATCACCTGAAGGCTACATTGGCAGTACTTTTAAATACACAAGAATCTGTCCCGCGGCGTGACTGGACCCACTGTCTGTGAGTGACTCTGCTTTGGTCCAATCACATTCCCCACCCACAGTCTGCGAATCAGAGGCAGAGTAGGGCGGGTCTTCACAGCACGTCATGTGACATATGCGCCAATCGTGTGACAGCGGGGCTCAGTCGTCTGGAGTCGTTACAGCCTCGTCTGCACGGAGAATTCCATCCCAAAACGATAGTCTAAACGCAAAATTAAAAGTGAAACCGTAAGACGACTTTTGCGGTTTCTGTTCAGACTCTCTCCGTCTAAACGTAGCCTAAGAGTCATATGGATGGAATCACAAATTGGAATCACAAATTCAAACTGTAAATACAAATTAAGTAGTAAATTAATTAATTAAAAAAAGTAAATGAATCACTTCGTATCCAGCTGTCCAGGGATGTATTCGCTTTTTACACTTCCAGGTCCAATTCAAAGGGGTCAGTGAAAGAGCGCAGACACCAGGTGAGAAGGCCGTCAGAAGAAATCACACAAGTCAAGCTTTTTTTCCCCACCTCCCTGCCTCTCATGAATGTGCCGGTTTTCAAATCATTCCATCTGTACCTCCTCTTTCTCTCTCTCTCTCTCCTGCGCTGAGATGAGAGGATGCATATATACCTCCACCCCCCACCCCCCCCCAGTACCCCCAACTGCATGCCCCCCCCCCCCAGAACCCCCCCACCCCAACTCCACCACCACCCCCCCCTACCCGCAAATGCAAAACAGGGAATGAAATCCCCTATAGTCCCGCATTAGGATGACTTGCCACGTTTGCAAAAAAGAAAAACAGAATTATAAATAAAAGGTAATGATGCTATTATCATGCTCTCTTACTACTCAGAGAGCGGAGCCTCACCTTTCTATTTGAATAATGATTTATAATCATATTAGCTCTCTCCAGGCTCTCGCTCCGGAAAAGTAAAAAGCTATTATCCAGTTGTCAGCTCCCAGGAACAGCCGCGGGAGATGGAGCGATGCTGCTGACACACACACACACACACACACACACACACACACACACACACACACACACACACACACACACACACACACACACACACACACACACACACACACACACACACACACGCATGCACGCACGAACGCACGCACACACACACACACACACTCACACACACGCACGCACGCACGCACGCACGCACGCACGCACGCACACACACACACACACACACACACTCGCACTCGCACTCGCACTCACACACACACGCATGTGCAATCACATACACGCCTGCACAGAGACACACATACACATGCATACTCCTCTACACTCATGTACACACACGCATATACACACACAGACATACTGTTCGACATGCACACATGCATGCACATGCACACACAGGCACACATATATACACACACATACACAGGGATGTACTGTAGGTGAGAATACACTCATGCACTTAGGCATGCACAAACAGTAACACACACATTATACGCAGTCACGCTTGCACACACACACACACACACACACACACACACACACACACACACACACACACACACACACACACACACACACACACACACACACACACACACACACACACACACACACACACACACACACACACACACACACACACACACACACACACACACACACACACACACACACACACACACACACACACACACACAGTTGCTGGCAAAACTTTCAAGCTCAGCGATAAGAAAATGATCAGCTACTGTATTCCAAGTCTACATTCTCTGGAAAATAATGGAGCCAATTCATATTAGTAGCATTAGCATTAGCATTATTGTTCAGCTATTGGTTTACGTGCTAACAGTGGACAGTGGCTACAGTACTGGTGAAACCTTTACATGAAGAATCAACAACATATCAGTCAGTCTGGAAGTGTTTGGAATGACCAGAATCATTGTAAAACACAGTAACACACATGTCTTATGGGGAGTGAATATAAACTGTTTATACAAGTGCACAACCTCAACTGGCATTAACTATGTATATAAGACTACAATTTGAATAAGATATCTCAAAACTTAAACTACGCCCCACCCTAGACAGACAGTTGATATATGGGCAGACAGATAGGCAGACATGTATAAAGAGAGACAGACAGATATATAGGCAGATGGGCATAGACATCCAGACAGATTTATTGGCAGAGAGGCATGTTTACTGGCAGACAGATATACTTACTGGTGGACAGACAAACTTACAGGCAGGCAGGCAATCTGACAGATAGACAGACAGACTTACAGGCAGACAGACAGACAGACGGACGGCTGGACGGACAGACAAACAGACAGACAGACAGACAGACAGTCAGTCAGTCAGTTAAGACTTGACTGAATGAAATACTGAGTGATGGCAAGAGAGAATAAGATATCACATGTGGCCGATCAACAGTGTCACATGTTAGCGTAATCCTCTGCAGCACATTCAGAGAGGGTTTGATAGCCAACAGACTCCACACAGTGGACAGAGGCCTTGTTTTCACTGGGACCTTTTTACAGCAATAGCCTACTTTGGAAATTGCAATAGTAAATGCATTATTATTTCCTACACACCAATGCTGTTATTGGTTTGGTAGAGTCCATGTTGTGCTTCCTTCTGGATAACCCACAGCTCAGATTGACCACCGTTGTAACCAAGGAGCGTCTGCTCCGAAAGCGATCCCAGATGGGCGCTGACCGCTGGAGAAGGTGACACAATAAGATGAAGAAGTCCTTTGTTTTGACTAGAGCCTCGAAATGAATGGCAGCAGACGGCCATTTTGGATAATCATGAAGAATTTTTACTGATACACACGTTACAAAAACCTTTGTTGTTGTGAAGGATCAGATTAAACCGAATATATATATTTATTTATGGATATATATTTAATAGTATTTGTATATCGTTTGATATCCCCTGTATATTCCTTGTACAATATGCACTGAATATCCCTTTAGTCTACTAACAGCCCATAATAGTTTCATTCTACCATTGGACGAGAACCTGGCGCCAGCAGCCATGCCCCTTGGTTCAAGTTCAATCGTGCCGACAAACATGTCGTGGCAAGCCCGGTTCCGCGTAGGAATACGTCTGGCGAAATACGAATGGTACTATTTGTTCACAGCGCATATATATATGGCGCAAGTAAAGTAGAACTTTCTTTTAGTCCATTAGTCCTTTACCCTCCAACCTAGTAACAGACGTGAAGCCTCACCCACGACGCACGTGTGGTGTAGTAAGGCCTACTTGGCCTCAGAATAGGCATTGAGACATCGTGTGGATTAATAGTTGAATTGTCATAGTTTGGCACTATACCGTCGAGTGGGACGTATTTCTATTAAGTTAATAATAGTCTATTATGTATGGTGCATCGTTCGGTTAGAGTTATAAAGTGAGCAGTACCCCCATCGTTCCTGACGTTATCTGGAGTCTTAACCAGGCTGGGCAGACCACGTGTGGTGCTTGCATCCGAGGAGCTCCGGGCCAGGACGAGTGGACCTGTACATTGGATTACTTTACCCGGACGACGGCGAGCCTTCCACGGCTTGGATTATCTACATGCTTTGGGTGCTTTGATTATTCCATGGATAACGGCCAACACTGCTGAGTGTTGGAACTACCCCCCGGAGAGGAGTCCAGGTGAGACGGCGCTCTACCCCGAGTGAGGTCGCCTCACGTCTCTTCGTTGTGGACCGGCAGCTACCGTCCACCAGAGGGTCCAGCTGTATTCATCTGTGGACCGAGGTTCTGTGGGCACCGTGTTCAGCACTCTGAATTCTCCCAAGAAATCGTCGGCCAGATGGGATACCGCCAGCGGCTCTTCTAACCCCCCCCCCCCCCCCCTACTGTCTTACAACCAGCGGGACCCCCCCTTTAGTGTATCCAGCTATAATCATTTAAGTACCATCGCTATAGTTCCCTAAAGAACCAGGTTGTATACTTACTCCCTGCGTAACCAGAGATTGGACATTCAATGTTGATTTCCCTACGAATACTCATTTGCCTTACAAGTGCATTTCAAATCATAAATGTCATTAAGTGAACGTTGTATATACCCTTTGCTATATAAAATATTCGATTTATACATTTGTGTGGACTTCGTTTCATCAGGTGGGAAAGTGTTCATCATATCTATATCATGTACTGGATGGCCAGAAGTTAAAGTACAAGCGGTAGTGGTTTAATAATACCATACTTATCAATACAGTCAGGGAATTGTACCCCTCAGTTACAATTGGTCCTTCGAGCCAGAGGGTAACTAGTGTAATATTAATATAGTGTTATTAATATTGAAATGGCCTATGATGAACACTCCACGAAACGGTCCTCCTAACGTAGAACGCCCGCAGCGCAGACGACAGCCACCTCAGTACTTAGAGGATTACGCTGTCAGTCAACTACCTAGCCTTCGACAAACGGTAAACGCGGTAAAAGTAGAAAGTAAAATTATGTCTGACCTTAACGACCAGGTTTCCCCGACCACAGAGGCCCTAGTGGGTTCTAATGTAACTGACCAAGCTCACGGTGGGGACCAGGAGGGAGCTGACATGCCTTTACCCCCCGCCAATACCGAAGAAGTAGTCCCCGACCAGCCCCGGGAGGAAGACAACCCTACAGAGAGAGAACTCTGCACGGAAGAAGAGGAGGAGAGCGCCGAGGAAATAGAGCTCCAGGACTCCCCAACGAGTACAGCCAGGAGCGGCTCACCCAGGAGCGGCTCACCTCTACAACCGTCTTCCCCCAGCAAAGCGGAGAGGATGCTATCACAGGCGTTCCTCGTCAGCCTGACAGCCGCTACTGAACGCGATCGACTTCAGGGTGAACGCGATCGACTCCAAGCACAGATGCTTATCGAGCGCGAACAACTCCAAGCGCAGCAACGGAGCGAAGAAGAGCGCATACGCCTGGAGATGAGACGCCTTCAGACGGAAGAGAATATGGCAAGAGACCGGGCCGACGCACAGCGCGCCGCTGCCGGTGCCCAAAGAGAAGCAGATCTCACCAAGTGCGAAGCCGAGCGCGACAAGTTACAAGCGCAGCTAATGGAGCAGCTGATCCTCAAGGCAACACCCTCTCCCTCCGCCAGGGGTTCAAGGAACTCGTCGAGACAACAGTCAAGGGCAGCGTCTCCTAACCGAGCAAGCGACCCTGAACTTGACCAACAGACCAAGCCTATACCCCCCGCAGACCCCCTTCCCAGACCGGTCCAAGCGAGACCCAGCTACAAGGAAGGAGCGGCATACACTGCGGAGAAGCTAAATAAACGACTACAGGATCTAGAGGACCTGATAGAAGAAGAAGAGGGAGAGGAGGAGAACCAAGCCCGACGACAGCACAGTACTCCACCGGACCAGGAGGTCCAGTACAGCCCAGGCTATACCCCCGCGGCGCTGCGCTACAGACCCCAGACTCTATTCACGGGTGAGCACGACGCACGACCAGCCCAGAGGAATAGCACCTGGACCAGCGGGCCATGGTACCCTGCCGGTACCAGCCCACAGAGAGGCGTAAGAGGAGACTCGCCTAGGAGGTCTCTCCCCCAACGCTCGCCGATGTATCAGCCATCCACGGCGTCATACATTGCCACGCCGACGTTTCCAGACTTCACCTATGAGAATCGAGCACAGTACACGGAGCTCCGGATGTGCTTAGAGACAATGATGGTGGATGTCGCTGATGAACGCCACAAGTATGCAATATTACTGAAGCACCTGAAAGTACCGCGAGCGCACAATATAGCGCTAGCCTATGCCACCTCTACGACCCCATACACCGCGGCTCTAGCAGCGCTGGACCAGAGATATGGACGTATATGGGATTACGTAATCCAAGAGATAAGGCATATTGATCGCCTACCCCCAGCAACAGACAATCGCTCATTAGACGACCTGTCGATAAAAGTGCAGTCCCTGGTAGGGATGCTGGGAGCGCAACGGGAAAAGGGCATGCACGAGCTATACGCCAACTCTAACGTCGAGAGGATTTTAGAGAAGCTGCCACCCGCAAGACAAGAGCGTTTTAGGCGGCAGAGAGACCACCGTGATCCTAACGGTCCCGAACCATCCCTCCTCGATCTAGCCGACTTCCTGGCGAGAGAAGTCAGCAGCTTACGACTGGATAAGTTCGTGCGGAGCACGCCAAGCTCCAGAGAGGGACCCAGGAGAATAAACGATGGAAGAAGATCGGTGACTGTCATGCACCAATCAGAGTCAGTACCGAGCAGTAAGAGCCACAGTACCCCCTCGAGAAAAGAGAAGTGGTAGATGGTGTGCCCCTACTGTGAGAAGGAACACTGGCTGTCACAATGTGACCTGTTCACAAAGATGAATGCAGAAGAAGTGAGTCAATGGATAAAGTCCAACAGGCGCTGTTACCGATGTGCGCGCAGTCACATGGCAGCCGAATGCCGCCTAAAGAAAAGGTGCAGTCGGTGTGACGGAGCCCATCTAGATATACTACACGACAGTAACAGAAGACGGCCTTCACCTGCACCATCGAGCGGCACCAAGGCAAGTGTCATGTACATTGACCCCGCCAGCAGCAGCGGCGCCCAAGTGCTCTTAAAGGTAGTCCGTGTGACATTGAGCTACCAAGATAAAGTCATGGACACTTACGCCGTCCTTGATGACGGGTCAGAGAAGACCCTTCTGCTCGCGTCCGCTGCGGCCCAGCTGGGACTGCGGGGGAGCGAGAACCAAATGACGATTCGGACAATAAGAAGAGATTTAAAGACGATAAAGGGCGAGAATGTCTCCTTCACTATCGCAGCAAGCGGGCAGCCAGAGCGACGGTATAGGATTACAAATGCTTTCACCAGCCAAGAAATAGGACTATCGCAGTACACCTACCCCATCGCCAAGCTGATGGATAAATATGTGCACCTGCGTCAACTACCTATCCCGCTCATAGACGCCGCCACCCCGACCCTGCTGATAGGCTCCGACCATGCAGACCTCATCGTCCCGATTGACCGGGTCCATACAGGACCCCGAGGCTGTCCTGCAGCAGTCGAGACCCGCCTAGGGTGGACACTACAAGGCCCCCTCGCTAAATCTCTCAACCGAACAGCAGCCACTAGCTGCCTCCACTCCAGAACGACAGAAGGAGACACCACACTCCTGCAGCATGTCGAGAAGAAAATTGACTGGCGACGTTGTGCGCTGCTCCGCGCCTCTCTGATCAAAGACGGCTTTGATCTCCGGCGGCAGGCCAGCAGCGACCCCCCAGTATTATTTGCACTACAGAAACACGTCGCAGAGGACCCAGCAGCAGATGAAGAGGTCCGACAAAGTGTGAAGAACAGTTTCTACGTGGACAACTGTTTACAAAGCGTTTCGACTCAAGAAGAAGCCGAGGCTCTCCTAATCAAGCTACGCGCCTCCCTGATCAAAGGCGGCTTTGATCTCAGGCAGTGGGCCAGCAGTGACCCGCACGTATTGCGCAGCCTCTCCCCCGCGGACAAGGCTGCCAGCAGCGAGACCTGGATGGCGACCATCCCAGGAGAAGCCCAAGAAATGACACTAGGATTAGTCTGGCGCTTCAAAACAGACTCGCTCCACTATAGACACAAACCCCTGACCACGGAGCAGGGAAGGTCGACGGCGATACCGACCACCAGACGGAGTGTGTACAGAACACTCGCCAGACAATATGACCCGTTGGGATGTATTCTACCTTACACCACCAGGGCAAAGATGATTGTACGAGCACTATGGGACAAGGACCAGGGCTGGGACGACCCAATACCCGCACACCTTGCCTCCACATGGAGAGAGTGGGAGACGGAGCTCCGCTCACTCCCAGGCGTCAATATACGCCGCAGCTACTTCCCACCCACAGTGAGGCCAGAGACATGCAAGATGGATCTACACGTCTTCAGTGACGCCTCCGAAGTAGCCTATGGATCGGTGGCCTACTTGCGTGCCCAAGAGAGGGGAGGAGAGATACACACTGCTTTCATCCTGGCTCGCTCAAGAATAGCCCCACGAAAGCAACAATCTATCCCGCGTCTAGAGCTCTGCGCAGCCCTAGCAGGAGCGCATCTAGCCACGTTAATCCAACGTGAACTCACCATTCCGGTGCACAGAACAATCTTGTGGTCAGACTCCACGACAGTACTCACATGGATCAAGTCTGATTCATGCAGATACAAGGTCTTCGTGGGAGTCAGAGTCACCGAGATTCAAGAGTTAACAGAAGCAGCGAGCTGGCGGTATGTGGACCCCAAACACAACCCAGCTGACGTCATCACCCGGGGAATGTCCCTGGATGACCTCACCCGTCGCAACATCTACAGTGGCGGACCGGAATTCCTCAAGCTCCCGGAAGAAGAGTGGCCTACGCCCACCCCACGGGAAGCAAGTGAAGAGGAGGCTGAGAACAAGAAACCTATGTTCTGTGGACTGAGCACAGTCGCCTCCACAGACCCCAACATAGATGACTGCATTACCCTACAGAGTGCGCAGCTAAAGACATTCCTGTGGCACCACCCAGAGATTCAGTCTACCACTGACATTTCAGCAGCTGACTACGAAGAAGCAGAACTTCTTCTACTACAACGAGCCCAGAGAGACTCGTTCCCTGATGAGCTAGACTGTCTACAGGGAGGAAAGCCCGTCCCATCAGACAGCAGACTGCTCCACCTGGCACCCGAGAGTGACGCCCATAATCTCATCAGAGTGGGTGGTCGCCTGCGGAGAGCCCCCGTTCTACCGGATGACGTTAAGTACCCGATAGTCTTGAACAGCCGACACAAGGTCACAGAGCTGATCATAAAGAAATACGACGAGGATGTACACCATGCAGGAGCAGAGAGAGTCTTCGCGGAGATCAGACGTCGCTATTGGATACTTCAAGGAAGAGAAGCGGTGCGACGCTTCCAGCGGACCTGTCTAGACTGCCGAAAGTGGCGCGCGCAGCCCAGCATACCCCGGATGGCTGACTTACCCCCCTGTCGCCTCCGACTCGGCGACAAGCCATTCCACTCCACAGGCATGGACTGTTTTGGCCCGTTGTATATAAAGAAAGGAAGAGGAACCGAGAAGCGGTGGGGTATTGTATTCAAATGCATGACCACCAGAGCGATACATATCGAACTCCTTCCGACCATGAGCACAGACTCATTCCTTATGGCCTTCCGAAGATTCACATCACGGAAAGGAAAACCGTCTACATTGTTGTCTGATCACGGGACAAACTTCAAAGGCGGAGAAAGAGAGCTGAGAGAGAGCTTCCAAGCTATGGGCCCAGAACTTAAGACCCACCTCGCTCCATCCCAGATTGACTTCCAGTTTAATCCCCAGAACGCACCCCACTTTGGTGGAACCTGGGAACGAGAAGTACGTTCTATAAAGACAGCCCTGTACGCCGTGCTTGGGGCCCAGACTGTGGCGGAAAAAGTCCTAATGACAGTCCTCATGGAGATCGAGGGAGTATTGAACTCCAAGCCCCTCGGCTACGTCTCCAGTGATGTAGCAGATGTCGACCCAGTCACCCCCAACACACTCTTAATGGGGCGGCTGGACCCCGCGCTACCCCAGACAATGTACAGGCCTGAAGAAGCGAACGGCCGAAGAATGTGGAGGTACAGTCAAGTGCTAGCTGACAAGTTTTGGAACAGCTTCCTACTCCACTACCCACCGTCTCTACAGACCCGCCAGAAGTGGGTAAAAGAGAGAGACAATTTGACAGAAGGAACAGTCGTCATGATTATCGACCAGTCACTACCCAGAGCTATGTGGCCGGCTGGCCGCGTAAGCAAAGTGATCACCGGTGCCGATGGCAAGGTCCGAGCAGCTGAAGTGCTCGTCCAAGGGCGAACTTACACACGACCCGTGGCGAGGCTAATAGAACTGCCCAGACTCCCAGACACTATCGATGACGACCATGACCCCATGACTTTGTGAGTCGACTGACCCTTACAGCGGACCTTGAGTGGTAGACAGTGCGGTTAATCTGTCTCTGCTTAGCTAATTAGGTGGGACTAATTAGGGAGCGGCTGTTGTGAAGGATCAGATTAAACCGAATATATATATTTATTTATGGATATATATTTAATAGTATTTGTATATCGTTTGATATCCCCTGTATATTCTTTGTACAATATGCACTGAATATCCCTTTAGTCTACTAACAGCCCATAATAGTTTCATTCTACCATTGGACGAGAACCTGGCGCCAGCAGCCATGCCCCTTGGTTCAAGTTCAATCGTGCCGACAAACATGTCGTGGCAAGCCCGGTTCCGCGTAGGAATACGTCTGGCGAAATACGAATGGTACTATTTGTTCACAGCGCATATATATATATGGCGCAAGTAAAGTAGAACTTTCTTTTAGTCCATTAGTCTTTTACCCTCCAACCTAGTAACAGACGTGAAGCCTCACCCACGACGCACGTGTGGTGTAGTAAGGCCTACTTGGCCTCAGAATAGGCATTGAGACATCGTGTGGATTAATAGTTGAATTGTCATAGTTTGGCACTATACCGTCGAGTGGGACGTATTTCTATTAAGTTAATAATAGTCTATTATGTATGGTGCATCGTTCGGTTAGAGTTATAAAGTGAGCAGTACCCCCATCGTTCCTGACGTTATCTGGAGTCTTAACCAGGCTGGGCAGACCACGTGTGGTGCTTGCATCCGAGGAGCTCCGGGCCAGGACGAGTGGACCTGTACATTGGATTACTTTACCCGGACGACGGCGAGCCTTCCACGGCTTGGATTATCTACATGCTTTGGGTGCTTTGATTATTCCATGGATAACGGCCAACACTGCTGAGTGTTGGAACTACCCCCCGGAGAGGAGTCCAGGTGAGACGGCGCTCTACCCCGAGTGAGGTCGCCTCACGTCTCTTCGTTGTGGACCGGCAGCTACCGTCCACCAGAGGGTCCAGCTGTATTCATCTGTGGACCGAGGTTCTGTGGGCACCGTGTTCAGCACTCTGAATTCTCCCAAGAAATCGTCGGCCAGATGGGATACCGCCAGCGGCTCTTCTAACCCCCCCCCCCTACTGTCTTACAACCAGCGGGACCCCCCCTTTAGTGTATCCAGCTATAATCATTTAAGTACCATCGCTATAGTTCCCTAAAGAACCAGGTTGTATACTTACTCCCTGCGTAACCAGAGATTGGACATTCAATGTTGATTTACCTACGAATACTCATTTGCCTTACAAGTGCATTTCAAATCATAAATGTCATTAAGTGAACGTTGTATATACCCTTTGCTATATAAAATATTCGATTTATACATTTGTGTGGACTTCGTTTCATCAGGTGGGAAAGTGTTCATCATATCTATATCATGTACTGGATGGCCAGAAGTTAAAGTACAAGCGGTAGTGGTTTAATAATACCATACTTATCAATACAGTCAGGGAATTGTACCCCTCAGTTACATTTGTAAAACATTCATTTTTGTGGGATTTTTATAAACTTTGGACCTGTATTACATAAGACTTCAGGCTATGGAACCATTATGTTTTCCAGCTCCTACCTCTCAGCTGGAACTTAAAAACAGGCATCTGCCAACCAGTAAAAAGAGTACACAAAACTTTTACTTCAGTGTGTTCAAACCTCTGTTACTATATTTCATTAGCACTCAAAGAGATTTTTCTTTATTTTGTTAGAAACTTCAGAATGTTACCTTTCAAAACAGACCAGACGCAAATTACTTTAGGTATGCAATCGCTCATACAGTCAAAGCTGCAGGTATTCAGTATGAAGAACATACAGGAACTGTAGATTGCACTGAGAAACGACTCAATCGATGACATCATTGATATGTAGGAATTAGGGTGGCTCCAGAATTCCAAACTCTTACGAGCTTTCTGAGCCCTACACTGTCTTTTATATGCATGGGAAATGTCATGGACCTAGCACCCTATCAAAACCTCATCGGTAGAAGAATTATAGTAAAAATGTTATTTGCATCATGTAGTATGATAGTACAGGCAGTTTGTCATAGGTAGATGATTTCTTGGAGTCTCATCCACCCAAAGGGCCTCATAATTTAGTGTTTCCTTTTTATGTATTTAATTTATGTTTTATATTTTTCCTTTCTTGTCACTCCAAACAAATAATAATCTGTATAGAAATACATTTGTCCGGGCGGGTAAGTGGCGCAGTGGGCAAGGCGCTCGCCACTAGTGCAGGAGATGCTGGGTTCGAGCCCAGCTCTCGGCATTGCTACCAGCTTGGCTGGTCGTTCATACTAACACAATTGGCAGTGTTAGGGGTGGGAAAGCTGGTGGGTGGGTCCTGGTCGTTGTAAACAGCGGCTCCTACAGTTCGGTCGGGGCGCCTGCTCAGCGAGGAAAGGATCTAAGGGGGGTAGTGTGATCCTTCCACACGTTACACCCTCTCAGTGAGAGTCCGCGCTGCCAGGTGAAAAAAAGCGGTTGATTGGCTACACATGTGTCGGAGGAAGCATGTGATAGCCTCCACTCTCCCAGACCGACCGTAGGTGCGCAGCGACCAGGAAGGGGATTGGGAATTGACTAACATTGGGATGGGAGAAAAACGGAGGAAAAAGGAGGGGGAAAAAGACAAAAAAAAAATACATTTGTCCACATGAAAACGTGGGCCTATCCAAATAATTATGTGAAAAAAGGATAGCTGGATGCTATACTGACAAAACACCCCCTCTATGAGGAGCTAGCCAAGATGAGGAGCCGCCATAGACTTCCCCCAAGTAACACCACAAACTACCTTGACCAGTCCTTCCTGCCAGTAGCCAGGCCCGGACTGGCCATCGGGAGCACTGGGAGTTTTCCCGATGGCCTGGCCTGCATGATATATATTTTTTGGAAGTGCATTGAACGCAACACTGCACTGCACAAGGCTGAAACGAGGCAACCAGCCAAGACCCTTAGCAGCTTGGCTGGTTGCCTTGTTTCAGCCTTGTGCAGTGCAGTGTTCAATGCACTTCCAAAAAATATATATCATGCACTCCCAGTGCTCCCGATGGCCAGTCTGGGCCTGGCTACTGGCAGGAAGGACTGGTCAAGGTAGTTTGTGGTGTTACTTGGGGGGATAAGTCTATGGCTGCTCCTCATCTTGGCTAGCTCCTCATAGAGGGGGTGTTTTATATATATCTCATATCACATTATATATGTGTTGTATACACTATTATATACTATATACTATTATATATACTGCAGGTATACTATACGGTAATGTGTACTGTAATGTGTACTATATGTGTGTACTGTAATGTGTACTATATGTATGTGCTATGTATGTAAATGTAAAAAAAAAAAAAAAAAAAAAAAGTCTTCAGGGGTAGGGCCTGACAAGCCTAGTGCTTCTCCCTAGCCCTTTTCGGACAATTGGACAATGCTGCAATAGCAGCTGGTAAAACTTTGGTGATTTATGGAATGACCATTGTTATGTGTCTAAAAATGTATAACTGAACTGAACTGAACTGAAGCTGACCTAGCTAATGTTAGCAGCTAGTAGTTGAAGAAGTTGAGCTAGCTAAAGCTAGCAACTAGTAGTTGAAGAAGCTGAGCTAGCTAATGTTAGCAGCTAGTAGTTGAATAAGCTGAGCTAGCTAATGTTAGCAGGTAGTAGTTGAAGAAGCTGAGCTAGCTAATGTTAGCAGCTAAGTTGTAGAAGCTGAGCTAGCTAATGGAGCAGCCACCTTTCTGCATTGCCACCCACACCTACTACAACTTCTAGCATTACTGCCTGCTGGTTACAGTGAATAATCAACAGCGTGGTGTTCTGTTCAACACTAAGCCTCGTCACCTCCTGCTGTGATTCTAAAAAGTAAGATAATTAGCAATTCATGACTAGTATTAATATGGTTGTCTATTGGGTAACGTATAGTTTTTGTTGGGTGTACAATTTGATTTTGTGCTGCTGTTGCTGCATCTGCCAGTTGCATGTGTGTGTGGTTTGTATGGCTGCCATGCCAGGCTATGTTTAGGTGTCATGGATTTTTACTGACTCTATCCATATGCTTGTATGATTAATATTGCTGTTGCAATATTGCTGGGCATGATACAGTCAACATAATTATAGTAAGAGAGAGAGCGAGAGAGAGCTCCCGTTCTACAGTCAATATACAGTGTACAGAGAGAGAGACACATTGGAAATAAATTGAAATGCTATTTGGCCCTAAACAGAGAGTACACAGTGGCAGAATACCTGAGCACTGTGACTGAAGATCCTTGACTAGGTACAGACTCAGCGAGCACAGCCTAGCCATCGAGAAAGGCCGCCATAGGCAGACTGTGTGTGTTAGAAAGAGAGAGAGAGAGAGAGAGAGCATGTGTGCTTGTCGTGTGTGTGTGTTAGAGAGAGAGAGCATGTATGAGAGAGATAAGCAAAGATGACCCCCTAAAGGATATTCAACTTTTAATGAAAGAACAAAACAGAAGGAAAAGATAACTTCACAAAGCAGGGCTGTACGCTAAGCTTTTTCACTAGGGGCACACTTGCCCCTAAATTAGAAATTTAGGGGCAAAAAATATGTTTTAGGGGCAAATTTTTAAATAACAATTTTACCATTATAGTGCAAAAAAATATGTTCCTCCTGCCTCATTACTGTGGTCCTTTTATTTAACATTTAAGTGCTTTTGTTGTCAGGTTTGTATCTTTTATATGGGCGATATGGCCTAAATATGATATCACGATATTTTCTGACCTTTCGGCGATACACGATACACATCTCACAATGTTTTTCTTTTTTACCCCAAACAATTCATTATGAGGCTTACCAAGACAGTATGAGTTTGCAAGCTAACATTAAAGACAAAATAAAATACCCATGCATTTAGCATTTTTATATTATATATTAGATTTAGATTATTGGATTATTAGATTATATATTGCATATATTTAGCAATGAGATATTATATGATTTAGATATGAAATATGATGAATTGAAAATGGGGGACCCTGATGTAAACAAGACAAAAGTCTTTCTCTGGTCTGCATCCCCTTAACAATTGTATGTATTGAGCTGTACTGTACCCATTCTGCAATATGTTAATAAAGTTTTAAACCAATCAATCAATAAATAAATAGCATTTTAGCATTTTTATGAAACTACTGTATATTTGTATGTCTCTAAATGTTTTGATGAATTGAAAATGGAGGACCCTTATGTAAAAAAGCCGAAAGTCTCTCTGGTCTTCATCCTCCTGTACTGTATTGTACCCATTATGCAATCTGTTAATAAAGTTCTCATTCATTCATTCTGACGGAAAAACAGAATAATTTTGATTGACAGTAGAGTCTGCCAATTACGTCACAACGCTTGCACCCGCCCTGCTGTTCTTAGCACCAATCGGCAAGCGCATTCGTTTTTGACTTCCTGAATGCCCCGTGGGCTGACATCAACAAAGCTACTTACATTAGCTCCCTGCGGCCCACGAGTAGGAGACCAGTGCTCTGCAGGATGACTAAATGAGGCATAATGATTTTACCTCAACGAATGTTATAATAAAAGCCTTTCCATACATCTGTCTGATTGAAAACTTTATTAACAGACCGCGGAATGGGCATATCTCAGCACAGGCTGAGATATGAACGAGTAACGTGTGGACCAGATTGACGCGACACAAGGTTTACACAACAGCCCCCACCCCTTGTTTTATTGTATTTGTACCTGTACTACCTGCTGTCAGCTGTTTATCTCTCTCTGTGAGCTTGACTAGCTCACGTTAGCTAGTGTTAGCTCCGCGGCTAACCCTGAACTAAATCAATGACATCATTTCGAGTAGTTTTCACTGCACATAGAAGCAGCCAAACAGCGGGAGAATTTCGGGAGCATATGGCCAAAACCCAGTTAGGAACCATCGATTCCCATCCATACTACTAACTTTACTTTTCTTCATAGCTAAATCAGTCAGCCAGTCTATCAGAGTGAGTGCTCAGTTGATTTTCCCCGCTGATCATACCTGAGTGCTCAGCGTCATCACACGCCTTGGATCATTTAGGGGTGAAAATGCGAATGCAAGGCTTGAAATCCCTACTCGCAAGCCCGGCCCCAAATATTATTTACCAATCGCAACGGCCAATTAAAGGGGCAATTTGCGATGAGATCATCGCAGCGTACAGCCCTGCAAAGGCAACATGAATATACATAGATCCAAAAGGACAAAGATCAACACTTAAATCCAAAGAGAAGAGGGTCTATACCAGAGAAAACAAAGCAGCAAGGAGCCAATGGCCGACATCAGCTAAAGGCTAGCCAGGTAGGCTACTGACACCAGGCCACACACAGCTTTGGCCAACGGCCCAACGCTACCCAAGCTACACAAACGACCAAGACAATGAATTCACACACAGCACATGTCGTATCTCCAAATGTTGTGAAGTAACATATGTTTTGCCTGGAAAAAAACATCGTTATTAACAAAACATTCGGGAGGGGAAGGAAGGAAGAGTGGGGTAATGTCATGACATTTTCATGAATCTTACCTGCACCAAGGAACGCAGGGCGAAAGGCCGCAACACAGGTCTCCACGTTGACGAAAGGCCTCTCGCTGGCGGGACACAAATAAGCTATGGCCAGAGCCTTGTCATGGTGCAGGCCCGACTACATCTTCTGTCAAAGATGATGTCGTAGTCAGAGTGCCAGAACCCCCTGCTATTCTCACGGCTAATGTCAATGGTCGTAGCACAAGCTAACAGCTAACTCTAGGCTAACTGATAGCATCAAACGAACGTTCCCAGCCGAGCGCAGCCGGCAGCTAACGTTGTAGCTAAACAGCTAACTGGCTAACAGTTAGCTCAACCCGGCTATCGCTAACCATTAGCTAACGCAGAAGCAAGCTATGCGGCTACCACTGAAAAACTGTACAATGTGATAAAAGCAATACAGGTGCTGACACCAGGCCACACACCGTTAGCTACTAGTAGTACTACAACAGCTAGTCGGCCAGTTTGGCTCCAGAGAGAGAGAGAGAGAGAGAGAGAGAGAAAGAGAGAGATATCCACGGCGGGAATAGAATAGAGTTAATAGAATAGGTTAAAAACTCACCAAACGTCCAAGAGGATGGAGACAACCGCGTGGAGTTGACGAAGTTCATCTGCCAAACGACCATCCTCTTCATCTTGGCTGCATGCGCTGTCTCTAGGTTAGCTAACGCTAGTTAGCCTTTAGCTAAGCTATCTACTAGCCGACATCATCATGGCTATATCCCAACTGCACCATGACAAGGCTCCGGCCATTTGTCCCGCCAGCGAGAGGCCTTTCGTCAATGTTCCTTGGTGACCGACCGACTGATAATGACCGACCTCTTCGTCTTGGCTGGCATAACTAAGCATAATAGTCAAAAGCTGCACGCGCGAAATAGTCAAACGCAGCTGACGCACGCCGGCGTACTACACATGATGTAAGTAAGGAGACTTTCTTGGCCCACGGTGTAATTTCTTCTGATCCATGCTGCTTTTGAAAAGACATCCACTCGCTCCTCTGAATAGCGCTGAATTAGATCCCTGTACCTCGTGGGTCCGAGAAGAGCCCGGAAACACTATCCTAAAATCTGTAGAGCAGCAGAGCCGCAGAAACCGGAACACTGCAGTCTGCAGAGCCGCAGAGGCAGGAACAAGTCAGACACATTCTACAAACGTGTCTAATGTGAAATATATAAGCATATAAGCCAAACTAGATTTTAGGTCTGTGATAAAAAAAAAAAAAAAAAAAAAAAAAAAAAAAATTTAATTTTTTATTTTGCGAGGCCCCCCTTCCCGCAAGGCCCTGTGCGACCGCACTGCTCGCACACCCCCTGAGGCGGCCCTGTGTGTGTGTGTGTGTGCGTGTGCATGTGCATGTGCATGTGCGTGTGTGTGTGTGTGTGTGTGTGTGTGAGTGTGTGTGTGTGTGTGTGTGTGTGTGTGTGTGTGTGTGTGTGTGTGTGTGTGTGTGTGTGTGTGTGTGTGTGTGTGTGTGTGTGTGAGAGAGAGAGAGTTTATGTGGCCCCACACCAGAATGCAATATTGTTGTGTCCACCTACTATTCGTCTTGGTGCCTTTAACGATATCACTGTGTACTGTATAAGGCTTGTATGATTAAATTGTAGTGCATTCAAGCAAATCATTATAGTTATAATCAGGGGTCTCAAACTCAATTTACCTGGGGGCCGCTGGAGGTAGAGTCTGGGTGAGGCTGGGCCGCATCAAGTATTCAAAAAAAAGTACAACTTATCCAATCTTCTTAATCTTTAGCAATAACATTTCAGAACATTAACAGTTCTTCAGAACATAGGCTTCTCAGTGGTGTCAGTGGACTCATCCACATGTAGCTATGGAAATGCACTGTGTGCATTTTTTTATTCTATCACAAAGCTGTTTAATCAAATCACCAGCCAGTATTTCAGTTATTCTGGTTGCTGTGCGATCTGAGGGGGATTTGCTTTTGTTTGCCTTCAAACATGGTCTCCATCACTTCAGTCATACATTATTTTATTATGTATGCATCAGAGAGAGAGAAGGGCTTCTTGTGTTTAGCCAACACCCATGCCAATGAGTGAGGACTCGGTTGCTTTTTCTCGTTGTATAGATTTAACAATAATTCTGCTTGCAGCTTGATATGATGATTTCATTCGATTGATTTTTGTGGTTCTTAGCACTGAATTTTGAGGGAAGGTTGCATCAAAATAACTGTGTTTTGTTTCGTAGTGGCGTTTCAAATTGCCACTCTTCACAAGAGCTACAGACTGTGGGTGGGGGAAAAAACGCTGACGGGACGCTGAATGTGATTGGACCAGAGCAGAGTACACAGACACAGTGGCAGTGCAGCCGGACTTGCAGAGCACTGCTTGCAGAGGAGATAGAGAGGATGCATTTGCCTTCCACTTTACTGGGTATCACTCCGGAATCACATTTCAATCAAGTCACTAACGTAACATTGCTGTCATGAGCCTGCGCTATGGTAGCCTACAACTTAAGTGATAAAATAAATAAAACGTCCAACTCGCGCAACGACTCGGCAAAAAGTTGCGCGCGGGCCGCACTAACACTAAACTTTGATGTCAAGTAGGGGGCCGCAAAATATCATCCAGCGGGCCGCGAGTTTGAGACCCCTGGTTATAATGGTCTATTTTGGCTAATGTATGCATTTCAGAACCTAGTAAGTATGATTGGTCTTAGGCCCACCCGATTTGCAGTGTACAGTGTTTACATCTTGTTCAGTTTGAGATGTTATTTATAATTTATGGACCAACAATACCCCAGCACTAGTGCCAATACATGCAATACTTGGTGTTTGTTTATTTAAATATTGTATTTTTTATATAGCAGTAATACCAATGAATAATGATCTTAGCTTAGCAGCAGGCCAGATATGTACAGTACTTGGAGGTAATAACAAACATTGGGACATGGAGTTGAACCAACAACTATTGCAGTTGCACGCAATTACTCTCACCACTACACTAAACCAACCAGCCACCGTGATCCAGGTGGTTCCAGTTTTAACGTTTGCCTAGCGGTTATTATGGTTAAGATATAAAGTTCGCCTTGGGGTTAGGGTAAAGTTTAGGGTTAGGAACACACCAACATTATGTGAAATTTACTTACAATTTACTCAAGCCTAGTAACAGACACAATATTTCTGACATACATACATTACGGTTATTTTAATCCATGTCAGGAGGGAACCACACTGGACAAGTAAGGAATGGTATGTCTTTTGTCCCTGTGTCAACAAGAGCCTTTTTATACATTTGTGACTATTTTATTAGCCATCACTAAACAGTTGCTGTGCCTTGGCTATTGTGCCATGACATACTGTAACTTATGAAAGACTGGCATATTTGAACTTCTAGCCCCTGCTACTCTAAACATTAAAACATATACACAGTCTTGATAAATTTCATACAAGGTTTTTTGAATATCTTTTTAGAATTCGCTGGCAATTATCACCACCCCCAAGGCTATCAAGGTGAGTTAACTAACACATTCTCAAATCATGTTTTGTTTTTTACCACCAGACATGCGCTAGGTATATGGAGCTAGGTACACTTGCTACTGTATATGGTGCTCATTGATACTTTGATGGTGCTTATTTACCTTATTTAGTTAATTCTGTCGCTCTTTCTCTAGGAATGCCAATGTATAACTCCAGGCCCTACCACACAGTGCCATCAGAGCGAGCAAGGAATGGTATGCATTTCTCATCTTAATGTTGTTTTTTGGGCAAAATTCCATAATTCATGTTCAATGTAAACAATGATGTGTGTCCTTTCTCTTTCTATTAGACTTCGAGGCCAACTACGCACGTGGCTCCAGATCAGCTGACTTCAGATTACCTGGCCTGGGTAAAGGTAAAGGTGTCTATATATTCCACTTTACCCCCCGCCTCCCCCATACACAATGACCTAATGTGCCATGCTGATGCCATGTTGTTGATTTCTTCAGGTTCAGCTCCTGAAACGCCACAGGGAAGATTCCATGGAGGAGAGCCCAGTCAAATGTTACAAGGCAAGTATAATTTTCTGATGCATTGATAAACATGTCCCTTGTGACTTTACAGTCTTTGTCACTGTAATTTGTCATGGTGTTTAGGCTTAACACATTGGGCGCCATGCATTGTGCCCATCATTATGCCCTATGCATTACTATGGCCCATTCAACATCGGGTATCTATCGTTCCGGATGTGGGAACGTTATATTTTTTCATTCATACATTGTTGTGTTAATACCGTCGAGAATATAAGTATGTTTTTAAGCATTTCTGCTGTAATTCCAAAAACGCTAGTTATAGGCCCTGAAGCATAATAGATTATCGATCTGCGTTTCTTTCCTATACACGCTATATTAAAAAATTCAAAAGTATATGATCGGTACACATTATGCTTCATCATGCGTGAAGGAAAGGGGGGGGGGGGGTCGTTTATAATTCCTTGATCGTCAGTAACGGCTTTATTTAGTATGGATTGATATATTGATCAGACTGATTGCAAACAAAGAAATGGACAATCAAGCTGAAAGTAACGTTAGTGTCCTCTTCCCGTTCGCCGATGAGACTGGAGGAAAAAGATCCCAATTATTTGACGTCGATCTGCTAGATCCATTTCCGGTTTGTATGACGCAATAAACGCCGAAATCATATAGATTATTGCATTTAGAAAGCAATCCAAATGCACTCGAGTGTGTATATTGATCCACGCCACAATATATCTCTGGCGGAGGAATTTCCTCGATGCACCGGTCGCCACTTCCGGTTTGGCGTGAGTGTAACTCGCCCGACCATCCACCAGGCGGCGGTATTGAGGCGTTGCAATATCAGAACAGGGTCCGGCTGCGATCCGGAGGGAGGCTGGATGAATTATGAAGGCCATGGCAAAAAAAATTATATTGATCCCAAACACGTGATACGCCGTTGTTGGCGTTCAACACATGGCGGGCAATAACGATTTACGGCACACAATGTGTTAATATTTAAGCACTTAATGGTTACTATAAGTTAGTGGTGCAAAGACTTAAGCTATCACAGAGTTGCTTAGTGTCATTCTAAATGATTGAAATGGTGAATCTATCCTTGAAATTTTATGTACTGTAAAACCAATTGTTTTTCTTCAAGACATTGCTGCCAACAAAAACACCAGGATGCTTACAGAGTTACTCATGGAGGTGAAGCAAATGTCACATGACATTCAGTTTATGAAGACTGAGATGGCTAAATCCACCTTTAATACTCACAGAGCTGGACCTGAATCACAGAGAGAAGAGAACTTCCCCATTGTGCTGCCACTCACCAATGAGGAGCAGTTTGATGAGGCTGAAGCTACACTGAAGGAGGAAACAGTCCGTCAAAAGATGGTGAACATTTTTGTATTTTCTTAAATTTATTGTTTGAAATCTAAGTGTTTATAATGTCTGGAATTGTAGGAGTGGAGGCATTTATTTAGTTTTTTGCTTGGATGTGTGCTTGTCATAGAAATATTGTGAATGATATGTGGGATGATATTTATTTCTTAGTCAATATTTGACAATTCATTTAGCTAATTTGTTTGATGGTATTGTTTGTTGATTAGTTTTGACACAGTAATGGTCTTATTTCTTTAGAGTTAATAAAAAAAAGTCTTAAAATGTGTACTTAAAACATTATATTCTGTCCATTTGACATAGCACACTGTACACTTTAGCACACTAACCATTTTCTCTCTAATCTGTTAAGACAACCCGCCTGGCATTAATCGGAGGGACCAACTCAGAAAATATGATCCAGCGAATGCTATCCGCTACCATGACAAACAGTCTAGCCAGCATCTTCAACTGGGCGGAAAAGGGACCGAAGAGGGCCTTCAAGGACACACTGATGCAGGACTGCATGTTTGGTGAGTCAATCTGCACCTCAAAATACTACGTTTACTACAGTGGATTTAGCAATTTTGATGATGGATATTTAATTTAATTAAGTATTTTCCCTTCTATCTCAAGTAAATACGAATGGATGCATTTTTCTCACCATGGAATGAGCCTGATGGAACATGCATCCACTCTTAACACTTTGAGCGCCACGCCGGGTTTTCCTTTTTACCCCCTGAATGCCACCATCGGCGCCAATGTTAACGTTAATATCGCCTAATCTATGTTTTAAATTATGGCTATGTGTCTAATCTGCCCATCGCATTATCAAAGACTATTTTCCAGTCAGTGCTGTCAAGGCAGATTGTTTTTTTATCGCGTCATTTCCGTTTCAGAGCATTTAGAAAAGCACCAGTTTTCAGATAAAAAACAGCCCATTCTGGAGCATTCTATGAAAATCGTCTTTTACTGGAATATTCCACAACGTTGATATTCGTCGGCCTTTTTATGAATCGTTTTCAAATAAATGCTAGATGATCAATATTATACGTGCACGCAAGCACATTCGGGCCGCGCACGGATAATCGCTCCGTTGATTTCCTCTCTGACTTTTACAGTGAAACCAAAAGAGGACATTTCACAAAACAGCTTATAACTTCATCAAAATTAGTCTGATTATCCTAACACTGATAACATAGAGTCCTTACCTGACATCAGATGGTATCCAACTGGTATATTCCAATTCCTGATCACCATTCGAAAAAATCGATAAGTGTATGGATCCAACGCGATACAGTAGAACTCCATGATCAGCGGGGCTCAGACGCTCCAGAATGAACTGTGGTAACCCCGGCTGGATCAGTGGACTGGAAAATGTGGAGTACCGGATTTTTTTCCCCATCCATTTTCATTGAGTCCATTCCAAAATCCCTTATGTCATCTGAAAAACGATAGGGGGCGCTTTTTTCCACATATGCTCTCCGGCGGAGCTCGTGTATACTCGGGTAGGCTCGCGTGATGCAATATGATTTCAGATCGCAAAAAAAAAGAAAAGAAAAAAAATCCGAGAAATCTCGTGAGTGGCTTTCAACCACGTAAAAATAAACCCGAGATATCTCGTGTGTGGCAGTTAAAGTGTTAAAGAAACACCTCACCCATTTCCAACCTTAACGTCATATAAGTGGTCCTCTATAATGCTCACAATAAGATGGCACCATTTCTGTCTCACTCACTCTGTGTCTCAGAGGTGGTCTTTGCCTGTGGACAGTTCAGAAACCTGCCTACCAGTGACATCATTTCAAGCTAATGGACATTGAACATGATGATATATGATGTCACTGGCAGGTTTCTGAGCTGTCCACTGCCCTCCTCTGAGACGGAGAAGACATAAATGGTGGAATTTCTTTTACAAGCATTAGTGTGGATCAATTATATGAATTATATGGGGTTGAAAATGGGTGCACCTAAGGCCACCTGCAAATCGAGTACACTAAAAAGGACACTGGACATTTATGTCACTTTGGAATGGAACGTGCCCACTGCAGCTTTCTTGTTTATCTTTATAACAAGTATTATTTTTTTATTTTTTCCCAGCGGCTGCTTGTCAATTTGACCGCAAGTTGACTGACTTGATATACAGAGATGCACTGCAGAAGTGGCTGCGTTATGCACCTGAGAGGAATGGCGGGGTACCAAGAAAAGATAGGACAAAGACTTAAAAGGACAAATGGTTTGGAGGACAGTGGGTTTCATGGGAGTTGGATCATTGGAAGCTGATTCTCCAGGGGCAACATTTAGTATCTCAAGCATCTCTGGTCGCAGCTGTCGCGTGCATGCATGCGTGTGTGCATATGTGTAAATTTCTGTGCGGGAACATACATGCCCGTGCATGAAATTGTGTGCGCGCACGCCTGCATGTGTACCGGTATGTGAAAGCTAATTGAGGAGGCATTGTGTGTGCGTGTGTGTGTGTGTGTGTGTGTGTGTGTGTGTGTGTGTGTGTGTGTGTGTGTGTGTGTGTGTGTGTGTGTGTGTGTGTGTGTGTGTGTGTGTGTGTGTGTGTGTGTGTGTGTGTTTGTGTGTGTGTGAGTGTGCATGTGTGTGTTCTCTCAGGTTCTTATCTCTCATCAGTGTAAGAAACTCTGCACCTCAGTTCTAGATTACCCCCGCCCCCCGCAGGCTAAGGGCTAGATCCACAAAGAATGGATTGCACGGAGCAAGTTGCACCCTTACTTACAATTCATTATGAATTGAAAATGGGGGACCCTGATGTAAACAAGACGAAAGTCTTTCTCTGGTCTGCATCCCTTTAACAATTGTGTGTATTGAGCCGTACTGTATTGTACCCATTCTGCAATCTGTTAATACAATTTTCATTCAATCAATCAATCTGCACAGTGATTGATTGAATGAAAATTGTATTAACAGATTGCAGAATGGGTACAATACAGTATGGCTCAATACACACAATTGTTAAAGGAGTGCAGACCAGAGAAAGACTTTCGTCTTGTTTACATCAGGGTCCCCCATTTTCAATTCATAATGAATTGTAAGTAAGGGTGCAATCCATTCTTTGTGGATCTAGCCCTTAAGTGTTAAAGGATAACTCCACTATTTTGGGAAATTAGCTTATTTAACATCTTCCCTGGAGTTAGACAAGAAGATGCATACCTTTTTTGTCTCTGTGCGTGCATTTTAGCTTTGGGAATAGATGCTCCGTTAGCATAGCTTAGCTTCATCACTGGAAGTGAGGCAGGACAGTAGCCTTACAGTGCCTTACAGTGTATTGCAAGGTCTGACATTGACCAAACTTGATATGCATGACCTTGGTGGGCTCTAGGTCAACTCCTGAAAAGGGGGTCAATGTCAGACCTTGCAATCAAAAGTTAGGGGCGCACTGAAATTATGGCAAGGGTTATTAGCCCCCTAACTTTTGATTGCAAAGTCTGACATTGACCCCCTTTTCAGGAGTTGACCTAGAGCCCACCAAGGTCATGCATATCAAGTTTGGTCAATGTCAGACCTTGCAATACACTGTAAGGCACTGTAAGGCTACTGTCCTGCCTCACTTCCAGTGATGAAGCTAAGCTATGCTAACGGAGCATCTATTCCCAAAGCTAAAATGCACGCACAGAGACAAAAAAGGTATGCATCTTCTTGTCTAACTCCAGGGAAGATGTTAAATAAGCTAATTTCCCAAAATAGTGGAGTTATCCTTTAACTATGCTATGGACTTTAAAAATGTGTATGCACAGTAAATCTTATGGAGATCAACGTATGTCCGAACACCACAAAGGAGTTTAACTGAACCCTATCAATATTTTTCACACTGTTATATAAAAGTAGCGATTTTAATTTCAAATGTATTCAAGTTTAGTGACACTAACATGTCACAACAGCATGTAGAATGTATATTATCATCAATACGTTAGTTTAGCAATAGGTAAAAGTGTTTTTAGATAGATTAAACTTTTTGATTTGATTCTGCGTTGGAATTTTGGAAAACAACACTTCCTGGAAGATTCTATAGGGGTTCAAGGTTCAGAGTTCTGTATGAATTATTTCAATAACTGTTATTATTCGGGATAATTCTACCACAAAAGGTAACGTTTTTGGCAAATTTGAAAACACAGTTAGTTTCTCTTGCCTACTGTTAGCATTCAGCAACAATTATATTTGAAAATAGTTTCAAAATGGTGCCACCCTGATAAAATAAAAAAGCTACTGTACATTACAGTAGATTTCATTATCTGTTCTCATGCACGTCTGATGATACTAAATCCAAATTGAACTTGGGCATTTGAAAGATAATATATGTATATATATATATACATGTGTGAATTGGCTATAATAAGGTAATTTATGTTTTATCATTAAAGAATATGCTATTTTTTTTATCTTTAATAAATGGCTAAATGAATAAATTGTATGTGTCTTTGTTCATAGAGCATGTCGTAAAGCAACTGTTCTCAACCTTGGTTTCTTGAAAAAAACTTTTTTGGAAATAGCCGATCTACAAGCTCCCAACATATTTTCGAATATTCACCTATAATGGCATAATTATAATCAAGTTTGGGGTCCCCAAATATTTTTCCTGTGAGGTCTTTGTATAAAAAGGTTGAGAACCACTGCAGTAAAGCATACTTAATGGACCATTTCAACATGTTTCAACCTTCCTCTGTATGTTTTTAATATGTCTCATTTAAGCCAAAAATAATCACTTTACTCTATTTGGTGTTTTAAAGTTCTGCAGGGGTTGCTCCAAACCTGTCTATCAGTGACATCACTGCCATTCAGGCATATGGCAGTAATGTCACTAGTAGACAACTTTTAGCATGCTCCCGGTGGAAATACAACAAATAATATAATTTAGATGTAAAGTGATTATTTTTCTTTATTAATGAGGCATATTAAAATCATACAGAGGAAGGTTGAAAAAGTGCTGAAATGGTCTTTTAATAATAACATTGTTTCAATGTATAATGCAATGTATATATATACTGTATAGTTGAATCAATGTTGATGCAATTCTACATTATTTCAATGTTGATCATATCATAGTTAAATCAACGTTGATTCATTGTCAGCATTGATTGAAAATTCAATGTTCTTTCCATGTTGATCATAGCGAGCACTCTCAATGTTATTTTCTATGTCTGACATCAATGTTGATTCCAATCTTCAGCCTGACAAAAACACAATGTTGATTCAATCACTTTTTGCTATCTGGGGTTAGTTTAAGGTAACAGTGTGGATAGGGTTAGGGTTAGTTTAAGGTAACAGTGTGGTTAGGGTTAGTTTAAGGTAACAGTGTGGTTAGGGTTAGTTTAAGGTAACAGTGTGGTTAGGGTTAGTTTAAGGTAACAGTGTGGTTAGGGTTAGGGTTAGTTTAAGGTAACAGTGTGGTTAGGGTTAGGGTTAGTTTAAGGTAACAGTGTGGTTAGTTAGGGTTAGGTGTGTCTCAGTAGTCTCAAGTTCAAGTTCAAGTTCTTTATTGGTCAAATACCAAGCAATACAGGGGGCATAGCATTGCAGGTGAAATGATGGTGTTGTGAGGTCAGACTCAACAGTGCACAATTAATAAACATCAATGAATACAAGAATGGTAACAATAGGTAGTAGAAAAGAGGTAAGATAAAATAGTCAATTATTTACAGAAAGTATATTGCGTGTAGTGTATGTGCATGATAAGCTGCAGGAGGCTCTGCTCTAAAGGAAGTCAGTGATTTCAAGTACCTGGGCTCGTGGGTCAACTCGTCCAAGCAAGACCTTAAAGTGAGGAAGGCACTTGCGTGGAGGGCTCTGAACGGCATGACCAGTGTGTGGAAATACCTCCCCCGTCAAATCAAGCTCAACTTCTTTCATGCAACAGTTGAGTCTGTCCTTTTGTATGGCAGTCAGTGGCGGCTGGCCACTAGGGGCGCTCGGGCGCCGACCCCCCTGGTTAACTCTGGTTAAAAGAGAGAAGAATAAGAAATATCTTTTTTAGTTTTTTTGTTTTATAGCCCTATAAATAATATAAACATGTTTAAAATGAGTAATATTTACTCATTTTAAGTATGTTTGTGTTTCCAATGCACAATATAACGTTAATATATCAAATATAAATAATTGTTTTCCTGAACAGGAAGTGACTCACTGTCTGATAGAGAATACGTTCCGTTACCGTAGCCGCATTCTCCTCGCCGCATTTCTCTCGGGCTAGACGCAATAGCGCTTTGAGTGCGCGTGCACGCCGTGCACTGTTTCATCGCTGTATCCGTCGCAGCCAATCAGTGCGTAACGCGCTGTGCGTTGAAATATGATGTATTATGATGGAACACGGGCGCGTTTTGAAGCGGTCTAAGCAAGAGGCGTCTATAATTTCCGTAGCCGCATTTCTCGGAGACGCTCTCTGATTGGCCGACGCGGCGACGACAGTACTTTTCCGTAGCCGCATTTCTCGGTTTTGCTTAAAAGTGGACGATAGAACGGTAGTTTGCAGGATGTTCGATGCTGTGTGTTGTGATGCAGTCTCGAGTTTGGACAGTGGGCAGTGGAATGGATATACATCGACAACAGTCTGGGGGACAGTCAGTGGACATACACTTTATCAAGCCCTCCGGCTGAACCACATTTCAATTAAACAAAGTGAGTTAATTCTCTCTCTCTCTCTCTCTCTCTCTCTCTCTCTCTCTCTCTCTCTCTCTCTCTCTCTCTCTCTCTCTCTCTCTCTCTCTTAGCCACTCGGCTAACGTTAGCCGCTGTTAGCCACTCAGCTAATGCTAAACTAACTAACGCTCTCTCTCTCTCTCTCTCTCTCTCTCTCTCTCTCTCTCTCTCTCTCTCTCTCTCTCTCTCTCTGGAGTGGAGTTTCGTTTGGATTGAAAATAAGTGGATTATTGTTCAATGAATGAAAACTTTATTAACAGATTGCAGAATGGGTACAATACAGTACGGCTCAATACACAATTGTTAAGGGGATGCAGACCAGAGAAAGACATTTGTCTTGTTTACATCAGGGTCCCCCATTTTCAATTCATATCGATAGTTTAATAGCTAACCTTGGCTCGTTTAACAATATGCAAAATATGTGTACAGCCCTGTACTCATACTGAAGTTATTCTTGGTATATACTACTATACTACTACACATACTAGGTCTGATTGTGTAACGAATCGATTCCACGTTGCGCTGTGTGTGAGAGAGAGAAAGAGAGAGAAGGAGAGATAGAGGGGGATACTAATTAATTCCGCCACCCCCTGTGAAGAATTCACGAGCCGCCACTGATGGCAGTGAATGCTGGACCTTGAAGCCCACCCTGCAGAAGTCCTTTGATGGGTGCTACACCAGAATGATGCGTGTGGTGCTCAACATCAACATCAACAGGGATGAGCATGTCACTAATGCAAACTTGTATGGGGGGGTGCTAAAGGTGAGCGATAAAGTGGCAGTCAGGAGAATGAGGCTGGCAGGTCACTGCCAGAGACACCATGAGATGCCAACCAGCAAACTTGTGCTGTGGGAACCAACACACGGGCATCGATCACGAGGACTCAGGAGAGATGCGGGAACAGAAAGCACCGGCGAGCTAGCCAGATGCATGGAGGATCGGGATGACTGGAAGCACCGATGGAGGGCCCGTCCGAGGACGACCTAGATAGATGCAGTGCAGGCGTGTGTCCAATAACAATAAGTAGTAGTAGTAGTATGATAAATAAAATAAAATATCAAAATGATATTGATAAATAAAATAAAACAGTACATTTCTAGAGAAAGTCCCTTGCGTAAAAGTGTATGTGCATCTTAAGGTGCAGTGCAGGGTGCACATGTCATGTGTGTGTGTATGTTATTTTTTAAGAGGTGTGTGTGTAAAAAGAGTCTTTTAAATCTTGTCCTTGTTCAGGAGTCTTGAGGTAAAGACTCACCTCTCATTAAAAGTCTTCTGAAAACGTTCAATCATCTGCAGATGTGCATTTGACTATTTCACCTCAAAATATGACAGGAGTGGCTTTTGGACAAATGTCAAATTTTGATGTCGGCCAAGTGTGGCCAGGCTGCCTCACAGCAGTGGCCCAGTGGCCAGCTGGCAGCACAACCTTTCACTTGCTCTTAAAATAGCTCTGTATTAGTGTTTTAGTAGCCCTAGTCTCTAGAGTATCCATCCATGTTAGCTTATAAGTGGGGGAATTATGTCCGGTTGTGTTTGTATGTGCGTCGACAGGGGCGGGGGGTGGAGGAGCGTCCGCGGGCTGGTTCCGGCAGGCCGGTTCCGGGTCAAAAAGTCAAAAAGTGCCATCTTTCAGTCCCAGTTCAGTCCCCTGTGTGATTGTGTCAAGCTAAATAGATGGGGGCCCCCCCCCATTATATTTTTGCGTGGGGCCTACAAATCACTAAAACCACCCCTGGTAAGCATTGCTAAAATACCTGGTTCTGAAACGTGCAGTCAGAACAAGAGAGGGTGGGCGGAGAGCAGGAGGGAAGAAGAGGAAGAGCGAATAGAGAGAGAGCGAAAAAGAGAAAGCGAGAGTGAAAACAGAGACAGACAGAAAGAGAGAGAGAGAGAGAGAGAGAGAGAGAGAGAGAGAGAGAGAGAGAGAGAGAGAGAGAGAGAGAGAGAGAGAGAGAGAGAGAAGAGAGAGAGAGAGAGAGAGAGAGAGGAGAGAGAGAGAGAGAGAGAGAGAGAGAGAGAAAGAAGGGAGAGAGAGAGTCAAGAGTCAAGTCAAGAGTCAAGAGTTTAATTGTCACGGCATACAGGTATACAATGAAATGCGGGTGGTCTTGCCCGCAACGATGTGCAATACAGTGGTACATATAATAGAATCAAAAGAAGAAACAACATTGTGCAGTAACAGGTAGCAGGTAACATGGAGTGACATCTCGGTATCTGTACATAGTTATTTACAGCGCATGTGTGACATGCTAGTTAGCTTTGGTAGTGCAATACACTGTTCCTGTTATTCTAATTTAAAGTGTCCTTTCCTTTGGCCATAAGTGTGCGTGTGTGCGACATGAGTGTGTGCCCGCTCATGTTAAAGTGTTAAGTGGCTGCTCGTGTGTGAGCGTGCACAGTGTGCGTGTCGTGTGTGTGTTCATGTGTGCTTGTGTGTGGACAGTTCAATGTTCTGAGCACTCAATGTTCATTGTTCAGGGCTCTGATGGCCTGGGGGAAGAAGCTGAGCCTAAGCCGCTCTGTTCCTAGTAGCTGGGATTTGCAGGCGTCTGCCTGACCTCAGCAGCTGAAACAGGCTGTTATTGGGGTGGGTGAGGGTCTTTCATTATCCTGCAGGCTCTGGATTTGCACCTCTTGTTGTATAGAACCTGCAGGGGGGGTAGTGCAATACCCGTGGTACGCTCGGCTGAGCGCACCACTTTCTGTAGGGCCTTCTTGTCCTACAGAAAGAGAAAGAGAGAAAGAGAAAGAGAGAGAGAGAGAGAGAGAGAGAGGATGAGAGAGAGAGAGAGAGAACGGAGGAAGAGAGTGAAAGTGAGTTAGAGAGAGAGACACCACACACACACATGATAGTCTTGGCGATCCCACATAATCTTAGATGGGATTCAGTGATTGTGGTTGTACAAGGTTGCTAAATAGGTAATGTTGATGTCTATAAAAATGTCAAGCGCAGGGGTTTTAGGTTCCAATGTAAAGTGAATGCAGTAATCCAGGAATGCAGTGCGTGGATGGGGCTAAGCAGATACATCTCTTAAAAGTCTATTTCAAGGGCCCAGACGTGGACTGGAGACAGTCATGCACACACTTATACACACCATTTGATGTTGCACGCACGCACACACGCACACACGCGCACACACACACACACACACACACACACACACACACACACACACACACACACACACACACACACACACACACACACACACACACACACACACGCACACACACACACACACACACGCACACACACACACACACACACACACCACACACACACACACACACACACAGATAGAAGTACATTGGTACAGACACACACACACACTCTTCTTGCACACAAGCAAACAAACTCTCTCTCTCCTTTCTCTCTCTCTGAAACACACACACACACACACACACGCACACACGCGCACACGCGCACACACACACACACACACACGCACACACGCGCACACACACACACACACACACACACACACACACACACACACACACACACACACACACACACACACACACACACACACACACACACACACACACACACACACACACACACACACACACACACACACACACACACACACACACACACACACACACACACACACACAGCAGATAGACAGATATATAATCTGTCTAGATTTACATGAGCAGACCTTGGTGGCTGGTGTCAGGTTGTCATGTGCAGTGAAAGTGTTGCTCCATGTTGAGAACATTATTATCCCTCAGCCCGGAATTTAATAGGGCCTGGCTGCTCCCATGGTTACGAGGTGCCAGCTGGTCACATGACAGGAAGACCAGCTTTAAACCCTTTGATGTGTACGATTGCACCCAGTCTGATTAGGAATGATGAGAACCGAACATTCCAATGATACGGCTACGAATGGTCATCGGGTTTAAGAATTCCAATGTAGATCTTCTTGGAGTAAAAAGTATGAACCCTGTGAAGTTAGTTCAGGTATTCAACGAAGTGGTGATGTGTTACAGGAAGCCTATCACATCGGTCTGCATGCGTCAGATTGGACGCCTTTTTCTTGAGCTCAAACGCGAGGTGTTGTACAGAAAATCATAAGTGCACAAGTACTATTGTTAGCATTGATAGCTAGCTAACACTCCAGGTGTTGCTGTTCATGTCTCGGTTGTGGTACGATCTATTAGACCTGTCATACAAACTAGGATTGTCGGAAACCATCAAAATCTGCTTCTCCACCATTATCGATTTGTTTTGTTTTGCTGTCAATTTCTCTTCAGATACCTCCGATTTGTAATCTATCCCCTTGGTTGATTTGATTGGTCCCTCTACAAGAAGTTGACATTGGTGTCGGTGCGCTCCATGGCTAAAGTGGAACCTTTTTCAATTAAGAGCGCCCGAAAAAGCGCTGTTTCAAAAAGGCAAAGTAGTTTGGAGGTGACATGTGACAAAACAATTGAAAACAATAAAATATAGGCGCAGGCACATTCAAAAAGGCATCCAATGTGATCACAGCCTAATAGGGCGGTCTAATTTGAACCGCACGCTCCATGTCTCATTCTCTGCTGCTTTGCTTTGTTGTAGTTTCTTTTGTTCCCACCAGTGTTGTAGTACTCGAGTCCTGGACTGATTTTCAGGACTTGTGACTCGACTTGGACTTGAGCACTGATGACTCGGACTTGGACTTGGACTCGAGCATTGACTGCATTCGGACTTGGAAGGTGCAGACTCGAACTCCGACTTGTTAATTGATAAGTTATTTATAAAAAAAAATGAATAGGCCCTAATCATATGGCATAATATATCGATGAGTAGTGCATTTGTTTGGCTATTGTGTCACAAAGTAAATAAACTCCCTTTGAAACGGTGACCGCTGTATCATTTATGTTTAATGTAGACCTTTTTTTTTTTATTTGCTACTGTAGCTCTTTGACAGCCAGAGTGGAGTGGACTCAACCTTGATGTCTTGGACTCTGACTCGGACTATGGTAATGGGGACTCGACTCGGACTCAACTCTGGCTCTTCTTTGGTGACTCTGACTTGGACTCAGACTCGGACTCGAACACTGGGGACTCGAGACTCGACTCGGACTCGAGGTTTAGTGACTCGACTACAACACTGGTTCCCACCACCACCACCACCACCCCAGCATCCACCTGTGGGCTCTGTTTCTCTTCGGAAGGACATGGCTTTATATGGTTCCCTCCTTGGTCTTGTGTTTGGCTTCAAATCATGCTTAGCAGGGAGTGATTTAGTAACACAGTCTTGGCACCCAATATAAAAATGTGGTTATATTCGTGCTTGATAAAATTCATATTGAGTTGTCCGACTGAACTGCAGTGTTCTAGAACTATATTCTATATTCTATTCTATAGCTATATTGAATTCTGAAAATGAGTAGGCCTATAGAGAGAGAAAAAAAGAAAAAAAAACTCAAACCTCAAAGGTTTAAAACCAACATGAAACGTTTGGGAACATTTATGAATGGCAGACATCAAGATGTTGCACTCTATCTTCAAGTCCAAGTGAAATTACATTCAGATGAGCATTATTCATCTTTAGAATGTGTATTACCAACACATGCTGCTTATTCTTTCTAAAGAATGTGTATGTCAAAGTATAATTTTTTTGTTATTATCTTTTTTTTATTATGATTTCTCGCACTCAGAACCCCTCGAAACAGAGTGTTTATGTCAGACATGAATATTCTCATTCATGAATATGTCAGTTCAAATGACAGTGATTTGAATGGGTTTTGACACCTGATTGGCTAAAGTATCGGGTGACATCACTGGAGTTATCATTGGATTCCACACCAGGATGATCACATGACATACTGGGGGAACTACAGCAAAGAGAATATAGGAAGATGGATGTCAGCCGTGAAAATTAATCGGAGGCGATGTCCTCACTGAGAACTCAACGCACATCATTCACATCATTAGTGAAACTGACTTAAATATCAGGAATGTTCATTTCAATATTGTAAATAAAATGTTTTCTCAAATCTAGCTAAATTGTTAGCCTAGCTTAAAAGAACACGCCAACATTTTGGGAAATTAGCTTATCGTCTTCTCCAGAGAGAGACAAGAAGATAGATACCAGTTTCCAGACCAGGCTGCAGAAACAAATTAGTGGGGGGGCATAAAATGTTCTCGGGGGGGCACAATGGTTTTTCAACACAGGTTCCCTTTTATACGTTTCAGCTGGGACAGCGGCACTGTGGCTTGCTTGGCGCTGCCCACGGTGCTGAACTAAACAGCAGAGAGGCAATTGAAAAATCTAATTTCTCTCTATCTTAAGAACATTCACTTATACAAAAACAGACTGAACGGATATATATATAACAGACCTGCTGGGGCAGCGAACTGAGAGCAGGGGACACAAACAGGCTGGATAAGATGGTCAGGAAGGCCAGTAGCATGGTAGGGGTGGAGCTGGACTGTAGCGAGGGTGGCGGAGAGGAGGAGCCTTGCTAAGCTCCAGGCCATCAGGGAAAACCCCTCCCACCCACTATACACAGACTTGGCTGACAGGAGGAGCATGTTATAGGCTGAGGCTCACACTACCTAAATGCAGCACTGAACGGCACAGGAAGTCCTTCATTCCGACAGCCATCAGACTATACAATGCATCACTGTGCCTCACTGCATCACTGAGCACAGAGTGACAGTTACATCTTCCTGGGCCCTCATTCATCAACCTGACTTACGCACAGATATGTGCTTAACCTGTGCGTACGACCATTTCTAAGCAAAGAGTGGGATTCATCAATTTCAACTTGAACTTGACTTCGTGCTTATGTGTACGCACAGCTCGGAGCACACTTAGCTGACGCCCAGTGGTAGAACATCGTTACTACGGCATAAGCGCTCCTCAGTTCTGCATTAGTTTCAAGGCGGAAATAAGCTTCCGTGCATTAGTGTTCAACTTCTGTATGACCCGTAATTCATTATAGTTCATTATAAAATAGCGACAGTAGTGTAATTATAACGGGCTCACACGCGAACAAGAGGTTGGCCTGCTTGTTTGGCACGGGGGGGCAAACGCAAAACACCAACCTCCAAACGCGATTAAATATTGTTTCAAATAAAAAGCGAATTATTTTGTGTTTCATGTTTCCAAATAAGATTGGTCACGAAATGCTTTCTACTTCAATTTGTTGGTTAGAATAGATGACCTCCGTTGAAACTTCACTGAGACTAACAGTCTATTTGTGAGCTCCCGCTCAGATGTGATAATAATAACAATAATAATAATAGCTTCATTTTATATAGCGCCTTTCAAGAGACCCAAGGTCGCTTTACATAGATAGAGGGGGGGAATAACAAAGTAACAGACATAGTGGACAGACACACAACATATAAATATGATGATGGAATTCATTCAAGATCCTCTCCACCCTCGGGTCTTTGCCACCGGCACGGTCCATCGTGATATTGGAGATGGATTGAGCAATAGACTGTTACTGTAGCTGTCAAAGCTCCATCACAAATGCAGTTATGTGAATAGAAAGGGATTCCACTAAGTCAATGTTGCGATGCGCATTTGCCTGATACATGTTGTTGCTGCATGCCGGGAGGAAGGCGATGCTGAATGTTTTCAATTCATTAAATAAAACGGATACTTTTTGCAAGGGTTTACTGACTGTCATACAAATAATCAACCAACTACATACTGTAACTTTTCAGTGCACGTTCTTATTTACATTGTGACAACAGCCTTGTGAGTTCCCGCAGTGACCCGCACACAGACATGATGGAATTCAAGTTCAAGTTTGTATTGATCACATATAGGCAGGCTACACATGGCGTATAGGCTACATCATTGGCAGTGAGATTCATTGTTCTTGTATATGCTCTCGTATTATTGTTTATATAGGCTACCCAATACTGACATCAAAATAGATTGTATGACTCTAGAAATCATATGCAGCAGGTAGAAAATTGACGGAAAATCCGTCGCGATTTGGAATAAAATTGAGGAGAACTTTAATCCCTGGGTATTAATCAAACAAAACGGAAAAAGGCAGTCATATTCCAGCACGGTCTTTATTAGTGTTTGCGCTGCCCAGGCAGCAATGGTTAATAGATATCATATCCGACATCACCGTACGTGTACACGTCTGTCAGCCTGTCTCATAACACGCTTCCCTCGGTTTAGTCCATTCTTCCACATTTCATGGGGGTGCCCATTACCGTATATGGTTAATCGGGGCGGTTTTGGTATGCAAATACGTGAAAGTGTGCACGAGCCTCGGCGCAGGGCCAAGGTGATATTTATCATGACAGGTGTGCGTAGAACCTGCGTACGCACGTGTGGTAAATCCCGTTTTTTTTGTGCGTGCACTGATTCTAAATTCTGTGCTTACGTGTGGAAATAGAACATTTTCTACGCCACGTTGATGAATGAGGGCCCTGGACTCTTACTTTTTAAACAGCACTGTGCAATATTACACCTACTGTAGACTTCAGTATATTTTTACTGTATTTATTTACTGTATCTTTTATTCTATTTTTATTCTATTTCATTTTATTCTATTCTATTCTTAGGCCATTTGTTTTGTTATTCGTGACTTGTTCTGTCTAAATGTTTAATGTGAGTGATTTGCAGTGTCAAATTTCCCTCAGGATAATACCATTTCTTATTCTATTCTATTCTATATCTTTGAAAAGTCTCCATTTATTCAACACTTCTGAATTCACTGATAAACTGAACTGAACTGGGAAGTAAGGAAGCTGTTGAAGTCCCTTCCTGAACATAGCTCAGTAGGTACTGACATGCTAGATAGTAAGGTACTTGGTCTGGCAGCTGACTATGTTTATGGTCCGATATGTCATATATTAAATGCATGCTTAATGAAAGGTGTTTATCCCACTGTCTGGAAAGATGGTACAATTATTCCCTTACCTAAAGATGGCAGACTAGCACTCACTGGGAAGAACAGTAGACCTATCGCTATTCTCCCAGTTCTCAGTAAACTGATGGAGAGAATAGTCCACTCACAAATACAGGATTACTTTGACTGTAATGGCTTGAACACAAGTTTTCAACATGCTTACAAACCTAATCATTCTCACTTGTTCTGCCCTTACAGTAATGACAGATGACTGGCTCAAGGAAATTGATAACTCAAAGATGACTGGGCAGTATTACTTGATTTTAGTGCTGCATTCGATGTCATAGACCATGATCTGCTCATCGGTAAACTAGAATGCTATGGGTTTTGTCCAACAGCCATCATATTTATGAAGAGTTATCTCGCAAGTAGGACACAAAGGGTTTATTACACTGGCAGCTGGTCTCACTCTAAGGTCTTAGACTGCGGGGTCCCGCAAGGGAGCTGCCTTGGACCACTCCTATACGCCATCTTCACAAACAACTTAACATCAATGATTCCACATTGTACTATGCTGAAAAAACTGTCAGTGAACTGGACAATGTTTTATCAGCTGAGTTAAATATGGTGTTTGATTGGATAAAACGGAATAAGTTGGTACTAAACATCTCAAAAACCAAATCAATTATCTTGGGTTCGAGTCATAAAATTGTCATCAATACCAAAAATGAGTTTGAACGTGTCTGACGAACCCATAGAACAGGTAAATAAAGTAAAATTACTGGGCATAATAATTGATAGCCAGCTGTCATGGGCAGAACAACACATTGATACCATAGTGAAGAAGATGGGGAGTGGTATCTCCATGGTGAGGAAATGTCTTTCTTATGTCCCTACATATATTGTGGGACAGGTGGCGAAATCTTTAATTTTATGTCACCTAGATTATTGTGCACCAGTATGGTCCTCTGCATCCAAAGGTCAACTAAAGAAATTGCAAACTGCCCAGAACAGAGCTGCAAGGTTAGTTTTACATTGTTCCATGAGAACAAACACCATCACTATGCACCGGCAACTCTCATGGTTAACGGTAGAGAATAGGCTGGTTTTCCAACACAGTAAAATTTTTCAGGAACACTGTCTTTTCGTCTCAACCTGTTTTCTTATACAAACAAATTGTCAAATGCAGTCAGGTTCATTCTTATTTTACTAGGTCAGCTGATGATGGACAGATTATGTTACCACGTCCAAAATCAAATGCTTTAAAGAGGGACTGTTGTTTATCGTGCCATCCAATCATTGGAATAACTGCCACTGAACATAAGTCAATTGAATAGTAAAGTGTCTTTCAAATACCACACTGAGAATGCACTACTTAAATATGTGAGCAAAATATTCTGATGTTGATAATGATGTCTACAATGTTTTACTGTTTTTAGACAATGTTACAATGTTTTTAGATAATGATGTCTACAATGTTTTACTGTTTTTAGATTATCATTGTTAATTGTGATTGTCCATATGTATCTCATGTTGTTATGTTTTGTGTTTTCTGTTGTCTTTCTATGTGGACCCCAGGAAGACTAGCTCGCCACTTAGGTGACAGCTAATGGGGATCCTTTTAAACAATAAACAACAACAACAATAAACTGACAAAAATAAGGTGCAAAAAGCAAACAAAATTCCTCCACAGGCTACTCATTAGTAGAGTGGCAAGCAGCGTTTGGGGACAGTGAAATCTTCTTAAAACACTGCCCCTCCACTCATTCCTGAACTTTTTTGTTTAAGTCCTTCTCAAATGCCAACTGAAATAAAATTGGCCTTGCGTCGATGAAGCATACTAAGGCGATGTTCTGTAAAGACGTTCTTGAGGGTAGAAAACAAATTCTCAGAGTGCCGTGCTAGCTTCAGTAGTGTTGTTGTTGACATCAGTGCCCACTAGGGCTGTCCCTGACTAAGGATTTGGATAGTCGACTTTGATTGACAATTTTTTTTTTTTTTTTTTTTTTTTTTTACCAGGGTGGGCACAGGTGACTCAGTGGGCGGGGCCCGGCCCCCTAATGCCCGCCCATGGCGCCGGGTCTGCCAGTTTCCTCTCTGTGCGTTCAGAAGAAAGCTATCTGGCTGCACGTTAGCCTAGCTTAGCCCCAATGAATGGAAGCAGACATGACCGCTTCCATTCATTGTTGTCTGTGAATCATGAAAAAACGTGACATACATCATCAGTCTGCCTGCTCCCAAAATATAACAAAAATCCCCTTTAAAAACTCTACTTTTACTGGTATAAACAATACCAGAGTCCATGTCTGCATTTTCCCAA
>NC_140165.1:37856595-37860743 GCF_963971535.1 Notolepis coatsorum | reverse complement strand
ACACCCGTTGCAGTTTATTATTCTCTGCCCAGAGTGAAGTGCTCTCTGACTCATTAAGTAGCAGTCAGAGTGTACTATAAGGCATTCAGTGTGTCACAACCACGCACACAGACACAGACACAGACACACACACACACACACACACACACACACCACACACACACACACACACACACACACACACACACAGACACACACACACACACACACACACACACACACACACACACACACACACACACACACACACACACACACACACGCACACACACACACACACACACACACACACACTGTACTAAGACACACTAACACATGGATGCAAGCAGAGAAGCATGAAGGCACAGACACCCAGACATACTCTCACACACACACACACACACACACACACACACACACACACACACACACACACACACACACACACACACACACACACACACACACACACACACTCACACACACACACACACACACACACACACACACACACACACACACACACACACACACACACACACACACACACACACACACACACACACACACACACACACACACACACACACACACACACCCCACAACACCAGAGACAGTCGATATAATGAGGGGACAGAGCACTGGTTTGAAGGTTTGAATGGCCAAATCCGTAACATTAAAGATGGCGGCAGCACAGGAAATACTTGCTGCAAAACAAACATATTCAGAGAAAATTATTTAATGATGTGATTTTATGTTGAGTTAAACTATAATCTACTTAATCCTCAGGTTAAATGTGGCTTTTAAATATGTTTAAAATGAATCACGATCTCTGCTAAAATGCTGGAAATTGAGTGAGTTGCGCAGTCTTGTTAGTCCCCGTTATCAAGATGGCTGCAGAGTCAACCAACTTCTCTTTAGACAGACTTTGCTACCAACACTGGTTTTGGTGGAAGTGTTTTTGGTTAATTTGTTTGTAGTTAAATTCTGTTGTTCGGTGCAACAGACAAACAAGAACATGTGCGAAAACAAAAAGTTCATGTGACAGACTGACTACTGTCACAAAGACAGATGTGTCACGTCATAAAAGACTGTGTAGTGTACAGAAATAGAATGCTGATTGAAGGTTGGTGAACGCCAATCAACCCCATCCACAATAGATATACGTCCAAGCAAAACTATGTATAAATAACACAGCACCAAATGTGTATTTTTGTGCCTAAACAAAATATGGTGTGTGGAAAAACAACCCTATAGCTACTGTACATATCTCTGTGTCCAAACTAAACAACATTGAGTCCAGAATGTTGATCGTGGGATATAAGGGTATAGACTACTTGGCGCATCGCAGTGAAACTAATTGTCACTTTGTGAAGTCGGTTTGTGACTAACACTCCTGTGAACTTCTCTATTGACAGTTTCAACTTGACAACAAAAACATACACAAATCAGCCTTCTACAGTTGTTTTCCTGACCGTCATCTACAGCCAGGAATAAGGGACCTCAAGCAATATAAAAGGAATGTTATTTAGCTAAACAAGAAATTCCTTGCTACCGGTACAATATTCCACTGAAACGGCCTATAGACCCTTTCAAACTTTACATCATAAACATTCAAAATGGCCCTGAGTTTATTTCCTGTTGCAGTCTAATAGCTGACTTGGGCCCGAACTGTTAACTAGCAACGCAATCCCATTGAAAAAGATCTAGAAGAACAATTGCTTTATTGTCAATGTACAGGCAATTTAAATGTGTCTTTTCACATATCCCTCTTAGTTACACATACAGCCATTCCCCCACACTGTAAATGGTAATGGTAAATGGCTGCATTTATATAGCGCTTTTATCTAAAGCGCTTTACAATTTGTCCCTCACATTTTTACCCATTCACTCACCGACGGCGGAGGCAACCATGCAATGTGCCAACCTGCTCATCTGGAGCAATTAGCGGTTAAGTATCTTGCTCAAGGACACTTCGACAAGCTGCCCGGAAGGAGCGGGAATCGAACCGGGAACCTCCGGATTACCAGACGACTGCTCTACCTCCCGAACCAATGTCGCCCCTACACACTGTATACTGTATGCAATTCATCAGACAGACCAGAGTGCAGTGCAGCGCCCCTGGAGCATGCAGTCCTGGGGTTCAGTGCCTTGTTCAAGTGCACTTAGGCAGGATGGTGTGCACCTTGGTTGTAATGCCAGCCGCCCGCTAGTCACCAGCTCACAGCTGGAATACACCCACCTGTCGGGATCAAACCGTCAATTTTTTCCGGTTAGCGGCCATCCTGCCTCTCCCACATGCCATAAAACAAAAGCTTGTTTGAGAGATGACCGAGACCACAGTTTTACCATAAAACCAAGTGAGTATGTAGGGAGCTCAGTCGTTGTCATCGCCTGCCGCTATTTGGGGGATGTCAAAGGCATAGATTTAAAAAATAATTATAGGGTTATTTGATTTATTACCTTAAATAACTGACACATTTATTGGTTGGGTAATGCACTGGAGACAGAAGCTGATAATTTTTCATTTATCATTGTGCTCATTTGGGAAAGCAAAGTAAGAAAATATTTACTTTGATCATCCAGGACAAAATACAAATCTACTGGAGGTAAAACAAACTATGCACAAACACCACCCAGTCTAAAGCCTTTTTCGAAATCCCCTGATTATTGTCACCGTCAGAAAACAGATTATATAAAAAAAAAGGCCAAAATTATAAACAGATGTCTGCCATAAACCTAGCTCGTTAGTTAGCTAATTGAAGGGTGGCCTGGTAGCAGTTTTACAACTGTGGAGAAAGTGTGGAGAGAACAGACAGCAGCTAGGGATCACATGGCCCAAGCTGACATGCTCTCCGTGGTCAAAACACCTTCTTCACATAGTCGGACCTATTGTGTGTAGAAAGCCGAATGAAGTCGTAGCAAATGTTCAGTCACGATGAATTATTCTCCCACATAATCCTTTCTCTAGCTGCATCCTTTACCGTTTAACAAGGGATATTCCCATGCATTTATTGGAAGCAATTATCCTCACGCTCACTACTCTGCATATTATGGTGTCACCTGCTTGTCTTCGTTGGGATCGTTTATCAGTTTCTGTACACATGTCCACTCCTATGTTAAAGGAACACGCCAACATTTTGGGAAATTAGGTTATCATCTTCTCCAGAGAGAGACAAGAAGATACCAGTTTCCTCTCTGTGCGTTCAGTAGAAAGCTATCTGACTGCACATTAGCCTAGCTTAGCACAATGAATGGAAGTGGACATGGCCGGTTAACCTAGGCATTGTCCAACTAACACCTCTCCTGAAGGCTAACCGGCACTGTCCGCTTCCATTCATTGTGCTAAGCTAGGCTATACCATGCAGCCAGATAGCTTTCTACTGAACGCACAGAGAGGTAAATCAAAGTATAGAAATCCACCCTATCATTTAAGACAAAGCTATGCGTCGTAAAACAAACTATGCACAAACAGCACCAGGTCCAAGTCTTTATTTCCGAGGTGCACTTTATTGGAATTTAAGGTGCAAATTATGGAAAATGCTGGTTCTTTGTCATTTTAGAAGGCAAATGATAGCAAAACAAGGCAATACCAAAAAAACAGATCTATCAAAAAAAGCTATAGTTAGCTGACTAATTGAAGGGTGGCTTAACAGTTTGACAACCATGGAGAAGGTTGAGAGAGGAGTGAGATAACGTCCAAGCCTTAAGGCCAAGATATACTTCTGTGTGGGCTGTCATGGCTCTTTTCCTTTCTTTTACCTTTTTAGACAGAATATGATAATTCTTTTAAGAAAACAGCCCCATGGGTCTGGTGGACCGACAACATTATTGAGATGTTTAAACAATGACAATTCATGAAAATATACTTTATCTCATATATGATTCATATTTGCCATTTACCTCTGCTAGATCACATTTATCAATAAAAGTTGACATCATTGCACATTTTCGGATTTTAATTCTAGTCACTTCAGAAGGCAAACGAGGATGACAAACAACCCTATGCTGCTATGAACAAATTATGTTCCTTTAAAATTCAACCCAGCTAGCTAGCTAATTAACGCTAAACAGTAGCTGTACAGTTATATTACCCTGGGAAGTGTGGAGAGGACAGATGACGAGACAACACGGTCAAGAGGTAATCCTCAAAGCCTGGGTAGCTCTAC
>NC_140165.1:37834095-37849095 GCF_963971535.1 Notolepis coatsorum | reverse complement strand
GAGAGAGAGAGAGAGAGAGAGAGAGAGAGAGAGAGAGAGAGGTAGAAAGAGGAAGGATTAGCAGGTTAAACACTGCTTCCACCAACCTTTTGAAGTGAACAGAGCAGGGAAACATCTCTTTACACACCATGTATTCATAAGCCAACAGTTGGCTTAGACTGAAGAAAGGAGATTAGCCACATTCTCAGAATCTCATTACATCCGAGGGAACCCATTTGAGTCGCTTCCGACAGCTGCTTCCAAGTGTTTTAGTGGCTATAACGGCATATGTTACTCAATATTTTAAATGCAATTCCAGCCTTCCACGAAATTGTCTGATAATAATTAATAATAAGTAATAATAATAATAATAATAATAATAATAATAATAATAATAATAATAATAATATAATAATAATAATAATAATAATAATAATAATAATAATAATAATAATAATAATAATAATAATAATAATAATAATAAATAAATAATAATAATAATAATAATAATAATAATAATAATAATAATAATAATAATAATAATAATAATAATAATAATAATAATAATAATAATAATAATATAATAATAATAATAATAATAATATAATAATAATAATAATAATAATAATAATAATAATAATATAATAATAATACAACTTTATTTGTATAGCACCTTTCATACAGAAACTGCAGCTCAAAGTGCTTCACAGCAGAAAAAAGACAGGCATAAAATGAGCACATAAAGTGCAGACATATAAAATCACAGTTTTGATTTGATGAACATTTTAGTATACTTTATATCGGTAAATATCTGTCAAACAAAGAGTAAGTAACATGTTCAGTCAGGGACGGTAATAATATCAATATAGATCACTCCAGAAGGAAAACCTTTGAAAGAATATGACAGTTAGTTTGACATAATGATTCCAGTGTGATAATAAAAACAGACTGAACTCAACTCACTATGGATTTTTATTAGCTAAATTAAAAACCCCTGCTTACACATGTATGATCAGTTGTAATCAGTTCTAACGGAATATATAATGGATATATAAAGGATATAAAGACAAGGCAATAGTCCTCACAAGGAACCTAGATCTCTGGACAATACAGAGAGACTCCGTGGGCAATTTGTGCATCCGTAGTTCGGGAGTAGACCTGTGCGAAAAAGTTACTATAGCTCGGCCGAGAAATTGTCTGTCTGCAATTAAGAGCGGTGGTGTGAGTGACACAATAGTTAATAAGACTGAGTAGCCTGTCAATCACAACAACATGACCAGTGTTTTCCTCTCAAGACCCTCCCCCCTCCACAATGAGTGACATATTGATTGGACACTGCTCAAGACAGCACTCCATATATAAGAGCTAAGAGGACATTGTAGCCTGTCAATCAGAAGTACGAGGCTAGTATTTCCCTCCACTGCTCGGTGGCTTGTCCTCTGACATTCTTGAGTGGCCCATCAGTTAGGCTGTGCACACATACACACACATACACACATACACACACATACACACATACACACACACATACACACATGCACACATACACACATACACACATACACACATACACACATACACACACAAACACACATACACACAGTGCAAAGTTACGTAAAATCTATAGTTCCTTTTTTTTTTTTTACTGTGAAGCTTCCGTGCATTGATTCTTCACGCAGCTCGTGGATGAAGTTGCAGGCAGACGATGTGACAGATAGATGATTGTATACTCAGCTATGATTGGTCGAGAGTGATTGTTTACTTTGGGTTTCAGTAATCATAATGTTTGGACAGACACACATACACACACACACACGGACGCACGGACGCACGCACGCACGCACACACACACACACACACACACACACACACGGACGGACGGACGGACGGACGGACAGACAGACAGACAGACAGACAGACAGACAGACAGACAGACAGACAGACAGACAGACAGACAGACAGACAGACAGACAGACAGACAGACAGACAGACAGACAGACAGACAGACAGACAGACAGACAGACAGACAGACAGAGTGACCTGTAGAGCTGCTGGTCGCAGCTAGAAACATGATAAATAGACTAGGTTTACACAAGGAAAGTGAGTGTTGGTGGATATGAGCCTCCAGAGTGACACTTATCTGTGGTGTTAACGTCCTGGACTGTGCTAAACTGTGAGGCTGTTTGTCTCCCTTGTTGACACAAATCTATTTGAATTGTTTTGTCATTATTATTAAAGACAGCTGTTTTTACTTATTTTATATAAGCCCACCATGTAAAGCATCTTTGGGTATGCAGAAAAGTGCTACATAAGTCTGATGTATTATTATTATTATTATTATTATTATTATTATTATTATTATTATTATTATTATTATTATTATTATTATTATTATTATTATTATTATTATTATTATTATTATTATTATTATTATTATTATTATTATTATTATTATTATTATTATTATTATTATTATTATTATTATTATTATTATTATTATTATTATTATTATTATTATTATTATTATTATTATTATTATTATTATTATTATTATTATTATTATTATTTGTATTATTATTTTTAACCTCTTTAACCCGATCGGCCCGATACCAGTAGTCAAGTCAAGTCAAGATTTATTTCATAAATAGATCAATACAGTCTGTATTAAGTAATGTTACGTTTCTTTTTCAGATGTAGCCAAGAGTAAAGACCCTAACCCAAATCAAAACAGCAGTCAAAGTGTATATTTTCAGCACTACGTTTGTTTACCAATGATTTTAAGTGTTATTAGCTAAATATGAGCAACCACAACAATAACAACGACAATAAATAGACCCTGTTTTCGACCCTGTTTTCATGTAACTTGCATCACCCTGACACTACTTAGATTGAACAGTACGAATATTTTTAAGAAGGTCAAAAAGATAGGGCGGTCAGGTGGCGTAGCGGAGATTGCGCTCGTCACCAATGCAGGAGATGCTGGGTTCGAGCCCAGCTCTCGGCGTTGCTACCAGCTTGGCTGGTCGTTCATACTAATACAATTGGCAGTATTAGGGGGTGGGAACCTGGTGGGTGGGAATCTGGCGTTGTGGACAGCGATGCCTACAGGTCAGGTCTCGGCGCTTGCTCAGCAGGGCAGGACTTGGTGGAGATAGAGTGCCCTCCCACGCATTACACTCCACCAATGAGAGTCCTCGCTGCCAAGTGAAAAAAGCGTCACTGGCTTGACGGCGCACGTCTCGGAGGAAGCGTGCGTTCGACATCAGGACATCCTTGTACCAACTCGTGGGAGAACATGCGTACAACAACCAGGTAGGGGAGGGGGGGAATTGGCACAACGACTAAATTGGGACGGGGAGAAAATCAGAGAAAAATAGGAGAAAGAGAAGGTTAAAAAAAAAAAGGGTCAAAAATATGGATAAACTATTTCATAAAATATGGATCAACTGAATATAGAAAGATTTACAACCTCCACTGCACCCCACGTCCACACGACGAGAGACAAGGTCCCCCGGGTGATGTGATACCCTGGAAAAGTGAATCCATGAAATAAAAGTACAACGTAAAAAAGCCACGTCCATTAAAAGATGATGAGCAACGAACACATGTTTCTAATTCACAGTAAAAGTCAAATCAAGATAAGTGCCACACAATAACTGTGTGTGTGTGTGTGTGTGTGTGTGTGTGTGTGTGTGTGTGTGTGTGTGTGTGTGTGTGTGTGTGTGTGTGAGTGTGTGTGTCTGTGTGAGTGTGTCTGTGGATCTGCACTTATAAGATAAGATACGGTAAGAGAGAACTTTATTATCTCTGAGGGGAAATTGCATTGTTGTTAACAGCATGACATAGAACTGGATAGGATAGAATGTAGAAGGTAAAACGATGACGTCAAAAAAAGTCTGGAGTGATCTTTCCCTCTTTACGAGTAGCCAGGTCATAGATCTTGAATCGATAGAACAGCCGTTCCCTTTACAATTGTCTATCTCAAGCCCCACCCTCTTTTCTTGATCCTCCAATCACAACTTTGCCGTCTGAGGAAAGTAACGGTTGTGATTGGAGATCAAAAAAAGAGGGCGGTGCTTGAGATATACAAGTACACATTTGTGAAAATTCCATTTACTGTACACCTGAAAATGCCATAGAACATTTGATCATATGGAAATCTGATTATTTGATGGGTTATCGTGGCAAAGACATAATTTGGATGTATATTCAATTAGTTAGTTGTGATGAACCAACTTACAGAATGAGCTCCATGCAGTTACTGTACCAGGAAATTATGATGGTACTTTAGGAAAAGTATGTTCTATCCATTAAAGATTGAACCCTCATAAAATAAAGTACCATGGTATTTCTACATGGTCACTAACATCACGATAGTGACCAAAATATGATTGGTATCATGGTTTAAATTGGTTTATACAACTATGGCATTATTGAAGTACAAAAGTGGTTCCATGGCGATACATGACTTACTGCCATACTGTACCAGGATGAATTGGCCTATTCATACAATGACCGGTACCATGTTAATGTTGAAAATACCATCAAACTACCATGATACGGAATGTAAGGAATTGTCCAGGCGCTGCCCTGTGACAGTTTTTGCGTAATTTGTTTCCAAGCACTACTTGGGGAAAACTTAAAAAATCGATGATCACATATATTATATTCTTTCATCTCTATTTTAGGTTAGGGTGGGACTCGGACATCTCCACTGAGGTTAAGGTTACAGTTAAGGGAAGGTCCGTTTAAAGCCAACCTTTTAGGTGAAGATTATGGAAATAGGCACATATTTCTTTACCTATTTCTGAAGCCTTTTGGCCTCCCAGGTCCTGATGTTTCATCCCCAGGTCCTGATATTCCATCCCCAGGTCCTGATGTTCCATCCCCACGTCCTGATGTTCCATCCCCAGGTCCTGATGTTTCATCCCCACGTCCTGATGTTCCATCCCCAGGTCCTGATGTTTCATCCCCAGCAGAGAGCAGTCTGTTTATTATTTAATGCAAATAAACACAAAACAGAGCAGAGCATGTCAAACCACTGGCTGGCCCACAAAGACATGTATCCACAAAGATATGTGTTCTCCATCGGCTAATCTAAAGTGAACTCTCTCAGGAATGCGTGTGTGTGTGTGTGTGTGTGTGTGTGTGTGTGTGTGTGTCTGTGTGTGTGTGTGTGTGTCTGTGTGTAGGGATTAATGTATGTATGTATGTTTGAATGTACAGTATGTGTGTATTTATATATGTGCATGTTTTTTTTATATGCATACTTATTTGTGTGTGTGCACATGCCCCTGTGTGCATGTGTCCATTTTCATGTGTCTGTGTGTGTGTGTGTGTGTGTGTGTGTGTGTGTGTGTGTGTGTGTGTGTGTGTGTGTGTGTGTGTGTGTGTGTGTGTGTGTGTGTGTGTGCGTGAGTGCGTGTGCATGTGCATGTGCACATGTGTGTTTACAGCTATGCATTCATGTATGTGCTTGCATGTCTTTTTCAGAAGTCTCTCTTGCTTTAATGAGGGGTCTGCCTTCCTGCCAATCTAAAATAAACTTTGACTGAAGAGTTAGTCTGATTTTTCCATCAAAATAATGAAACCTGATCACTGAGGGCTGTGATCCACCAGGGACCCTGCAGGCCTCAACACTGTCAAACACAGAGACTTCAGAGACACACAGTCCAGACTGCACTCCTGCCCAGGCTGGATGACTGGATGACTCACTGGATGACTGGATGGATGGATGACTGGTTGGATGACTGGATGACTGATTGGATGACTGGATGGATGACTGATTGGATGACTGGATGGATGACTGGATGGATGACTGGATGACTGGATGGATGGATGGATGGATGGATGGATGACTGACTGATTGGATGACTGGATGGATGGATGGATAGATGACTGGATGGATGGATGGATGACTGGATGGATGACTGGATGGATGACTGGATGACTGACTGGATGACTGGATGGATGGATGACTGGTTGGATGACTGGATGACTGATTGGATGACTGGATGGATGACTGATTGGATGACTGGATGGATGACTGGATGGATGACTGGATGACTGGATGGATGGATGGATGGATGGATGGATGGATGACTGACTGAATGACTGGATGGATGGATGACTGGTTGGATGACTGGATGACTGATTGGATGACTGGATGGATGACTGATTGGATGACTGGATGGATGACTGGATGGATGACTGGATGACTGGATGGATGGATGGATGGATGGATGGATGACTGACTGACTGGATGACTGGATGGATGGATGGATAGATGACTGGATGGATGGATGGATGGATGACTGGATGGATGACTGGATGGATGACTGGATGACTGACTGGATGACTGGATGGATGACTGGATGGATGACTGGATGACTGGATGACTGGGTGACTGACTTGATGGATGGATGACTGACTGGATGACTGGGTGACTGACTGGATGACTTGATGGATGGATGGATGACTGGATGGATGACTGGAGGGATGACTGGATGGATGACTGGATGACTGGGTGACTGACTTGATGGATGGATGGATGACTGACTGGATGACTGGGTGACTGTTACGACCCTGGCTCAGAGGGAAGCAACATAAGGGCACACAGACACCAAGGGTCTGTGTGTAAACCAAAAGACTATACGTATTAACCTATCTAGCACAAACTAAAGATCAAAGTGGTGGAAGGGGGAGAGACACTGCCTCAACAATGTCCTCTAGCAACAGTCACCCTGCATGTGTGTGTGGGGAAGGGCCTTTGAGCACTGCCAGACTTGATGGATGGAAGGATGGATGGATGGATGGATGACTTGATGGATGGATGGATGACTGGATGAATGACAACTGGGTGGATGGATGACTGGATGGATGAATGACGATGGAGAGAGAGAGAGAGAGAGAGAGAGAGAGAGAGAGAGAGAGAGAGAGAGAGAGAGAGAGAGAGAGAGAGAGAGGAGACAGGAAGAGAGCATCAAAGAGAAATATAGAGGAACAGATCAATACAGGGGATAGAATAAGGGAGATGGGATATAACCGAAAGAGAGATGGATACATACGTTTATGAGAGAGGGGGCAGTGGGAGAACGAGAGAAAGAAAGAGGAAGAGAGAGATCTGATTCAGGTTGCATTAGAGGGACGGTAGAGATGTGCAGGTAGACTGATTCCAGATGACTGGCAGGACACATGTTTCATTACTCCTGAACTGATAGCAGAGGCATGGATGGATAGCATGACAACTCACAGACTACAGTACGAAGACACGCACGCATGCACACAAAGCGCGGTGTGTAGTACTGTGTACACAAGCACACACACACACACAGACAGACATGTATATTCTGAGCGTAGGAGGACAGATGAAGTGACATCTCACACACAGCATTCATCTGGATTAGACTATTATTATCCTGGGTGGCCTGTGGCCTGTGGCTGCACTGTCCCTCTCATTATCTACCGCCTCTGCCCGCGTGCACGCGGGTGTGTGTACTTATGTGTGTATGCGTGTGCACGTGTGTGTGTGCACTCATGCATGTGCATGCATTTTTATGCATCTGTGCTGCGATGTCTGTGTGTACTGTATGTGTGTGTGTGTGTGTGTATGTTTGTGTGTCTGTGTTTTGTGTGTGTGTGCGGTATCCCTACTGTCCCTTCCTTTCCCAGCTGGATCGCCTGCCTGTGTGTGTGTGTGTGTGTGTGTGTGTGTGTGTGTGTGTGTGTGTGTGTGTGTGTGTGTGTGTGTGTGTGTGTGTGTGTGTGTGTGTACTGTTTGTGTGAGTCTGTGCATGTGTTGGATTGTGCGGCAGGACAAATGAAAGGAAATCATGGTAATTGGAGCCGACGCAGCAAGAAGCACCAAGCCGAGGATCAGCCTGAGAGGAAAAACAGACAGATGAAGAGAAAGAGAGATAACCCCTCTGGTCCTGATCGTCAGTTCCTTCATAATCACTCTCATATATCCCTCATATAGTCCAGAGAGCAGAGAGAAAACGAGGACAGAGAGAGAGAGAGAGAGAGAGGGAGAGAGAGATGGATAGAAAGAGAGAGAGAGAGAGAGAGAGAGAGAGAGAGAGAGAGAGAGAGAGAGAGAGAGAGAGAGAGAGAGAGAGAGAGAGAGAGAGGGGGGGGGAGAGAGAGAGAGGAGTGACAGAGAGATAAAAGAGAGTGGCAAGGAGAGAGAGACATAATTAAATGAGAGTGACAGAGAGAGAGAGAGAGAGAGAGAGAGAGAGAGAGAGAGAGAGAGAGAGAGAGAGAGAGAGAGAGAGAGAGAGAGAGAGAGAGAGAGAGAGAGAGAGAGAGAGAGAGAGAGAGAGAGAGAGAGAGAAGAGGGAGAGAGAGATATATAGAGAGAGAACACTGGCTGTATCTGTATAATCTTTTCTTTAGTATTTATTCAGATATCAGTATCTCTGTCTCTTTCCTGTCTGTTACTGGCGGAGCTTTAAAACAAAAAACAAAAAAGATATGCAGAGCTGTAAACTATCTGCTCTTAAAAAGCATCTGCCAAGATATTGTTTCAGTCCAGGGAAACATGATCTTAATCCTGTTCTGGCAACGCGCGGCTCCAGGCTCCTACAGGAGTCTGAGTCACGACTCACCGTTTTGGTCTCGTTTGTCTTTGCGTCTACTTCAGAAAAAGGTCCAAATTGATGTGGATTTCAACCCAAAATGGAACAATTTGTTCCTTTCCGAGTCAATTTGTCAGCAGTGTTTCTGTCGGGGGAAGTGCGGTTTTGTGTTTGTTTATGATTATGTGTGCATTTTGTTTTCGCAGCTTCTAGGACAATTCCTCTACAATCTCTTTCTTCCGAGAAGTCTTTGTGAGTGTTTGAGATTTGGCCTTTGTCAGTGTGCTCGCTGTGTGTTTGTGTTCCCTACCCTTAGGTTTTATTTAGACTATGCACAACCCTTTAAAGCCCTTGCCAAGATCCAAGCAACATTTCTTAAAACACTTCAGATACTCGGAAGTGGTTAAGTTAGAAAGCGTTAGAATTTCTTGGTGAAAATAAGTGGCTCTTTCTCCTGATGGAGGGGTGACAAAAAAATTGCGTTTGCTATTGTTCAGTTTTGAGGCTGGAATGCCACTCATTTTAAGAATTCCCATCTGTTATTCTGGTGCCGTAGGACAGTTAAGTCAATATTTACTTGTGAACACCACACTCTCGTAAAGTTAGAAATCAGAGAACCATGCATTTCTTATATCACTTGGGGCTGCTCCATAGATGCATTTCTACTTTTATGTAAGCAAAATGTGTGTATAATACTTCCACCAACATAAATATCTGAAACCATTTCCAAATGTATTTTGTGCCCCTCTGGCCTACAGACATTTATCTGTTCAGACTGCAGCCAAATCTCAAATCAAATCTTAAAGGAACACGCCAACATTTTGGGAAATTAGCTTTATCGTCTTCTCCAGAGAGAGACAAGAAGATAGATACCAGTTTCCTCTCTGTGCATAGAAAGCTATCTGGCTGCACGTTAGCCTAGCTTAGCACAATGAATGGAAGCGGACAGTGCCGGTTAGCCTTTGGGAGAGGTGTTAGTTGGACAATGCCTAGGCTAACCCACATTGTCCGCTTCCATTCATTGTGCTAAGCTAGGCTAACGTGCAGCCAGATAGCTTTCTACTGAACGGCTTTCTACTGAGAGGAAACTGGTATCTTCTTGTCTCTGCCATGGAAAAATACCCAATAGAGGCCTTGCATGGAATATTTGTGTAGTCCTCTGTCTTCCAACATGGATGCCTGTAACATAGCAACCATTGTTTTGTATATGGCAACATTTGATATATACAGAACAGCAGTTGCTACAGTATGTGTTGATTATGATAAATCAATGTAAACATCGTAAACACAAGTCACAGTGAAACACTAATATTGTGCTTTTCCAGTGTTTGACCTACTCTACCACTGCACATGAAAGTGAGGTGAGGTATTATTGGTTACAGGCGGCCATATTGGAAAATAAATAACTAAACAAACATTTTGTGCAAGACATGTTTGTGTAGGAAATTCAATAGAATAAAAAATGTCAACACAGTCGAAGACTGAGCAATGCTACACGTCAACTGTTATGACTTTTGGGGGCTTATACGATGTCTGTAATGTATGAGAGTTGTGATGCTTTGCACACACACACACACACACACACACACACACACACACACACACACACACACACACGCACGCACGCACGCACGCACGCACGCACGCACGCACGCACACACACACACACACACACACACACACACACACACACACACACACACACACACACACACACACACACACACACACACACACACACACACACACACACACACACACACATGCTGTATAGTTAAGAGTACAGTACATATAATATGTAACACACACACACTCACACGCTGTATACTTAAGAGTACATATAATATGTAACACACTCACACACACACACACACGGGCACACACACACACACACACACACACACACACACACACACACACACACACACACACACACACACACACACACACACACACACACACACACACACACACACACACACACACACACACACACGCTGTATACTTAAGAGTACATACACACACACACGGGCACACACAATCAATGTGGGGTAAATGCCAGGCCAGGAAAAGCAGCGACACAAAGAGACACTTTGTGGTCTGCGGAGGCCACAGTCCCTGCTGGCAGCACAGCGCGTTCTGCTCTCTCCCACGCATGACAGGCACAAGTGAAATGAGACGTTGCCAATAAAGTTATGAAAATGCATCGTTCTTGAAGTTTGGTCCCAGAGAGACTTGAGACCCACACACTGTAGGCTACTCCCGTGCACTCATACACACACGCACACATAAAAAGATGCAGGTTTGCAAACACGCACACACACACATATACTATATCTCCCTCTTTTTTACTTTTTTCTCTTTCTCCTTCTCTCTCTCCCTCCCTCCCTTTCTCTCTTTTCACTTTTACCCCTCTCCTTTCCTCTCAATCTTCCCATCCCTCCATCACTTTCTTTATGTATCTCCCGCCATCTCTCTCTCTCTCTTTTCATTCACCCCTCCCTCTCTTTCTTTTTTATTTATCTCCCTCCCTCCATCTCTCTCTCATTCTCCCTCCCCCCCTCCCTCCATCTCTCTCTCATTCTCCCTCCCCCCATCCCTCCCCCCCTCCATCTATCCTTCTCCCCCCTCTTTTTTCTCATTCACTCGTCCTTCTCTTTCTTTTTTTCTTTCTTTCTATCCCTCCCTCCATCTCTTTCTCGTTCTTTCTCCCTCCCTCCCTCCATCCATCCTCCCTCCCTCTATCCTTCTCCTTCCTCACCCTCTCACCCCCTCTCTCTAGCAGGTGAGTGTGTGATCTATAGCTTTCTTTATCTATCTCCCTCCATCTCTCTCGCTCTCTTTTCATTCACACCCCTCCCTCTCTTTCTTTTTTTCTTTCTCTCCCTCCCTCCATCTCTCTCTCATTCTTTCTCCCTCCCTCCATCCCTCTATCCTTCTCCTTCCTCCCTCTCTCACCCCCTCTCTCTCTCTAGCAGGTGAGTGTGTGATCCTAGCTTTCTTTATCTATCTCCCTCCATCTCTCTCGCTCTCTTTTCATTCACCCCTCCCTCTCTTTCTTTTTTTCTTTCTCTCTCTCCCTCCATCTCTCTCATTCTTTCTCCCTCCCTCCCTCCCTCCCTCCCTCCCTCCCTCCCTCCCTCCCTCCCTCCCTCCCTCCCTCCCTCTCTGACCCCCCCCCATCTCTCTCTCTCTAGCAGGTGAGTGTGTGTTCCTCTAGCTGGCATGTTCCTCTAGCTGGCACGTAACCCCTACTGTTCTCACCTCCTCCGGTGCTGTTATTCCACTTTAAAGCAACGACAGTGTTATCGTGTCTGAGCGCTGGAGCAGAGGGCCTTGGGAAGGTGTCAAACACTGTCACCTCACAGATACATTTCACTTGACTGACATGTTTTTGGCCCATGCGGCTGGACCCTATCTGCTACGAGTTACACACACAGATGTAATCGTGTGCAACCCATACAACCGCCTGCACACACACTCGCACACACACACACACATGCACGCCGCACACACACACGCACACACGCACGCACGCACGCACGCACGCACGCACACACACACACACACACACACGACGCACCACACACACACACACACACACACACACACACACACACACACACACCACACTAACACACACACACACACACACACACACACACACACACACACACACACACACACACACACACACACACACACACACACACACACACACACACACACACACACACACACACACACACACACACACACACACACACACACACACACACACACACATGGTATGGGAGAGGAAGGAAGATGGAGATGCAAGATGAATTCCTTCACATGTCCAGAGATTACTCGTTAAGCCTTTCAGGTGTGCATTTTTCTGATACGTCTAGAACTGCATAGCTTTCAGCAGACGTCTCACGGATCTTATACGTCTAGAACTGCATAGCTTTCAGCAGACGTCTCACGGATCTTATACGTCTAGAACTGCATAGCTTTCAGCAGACATCTCACGGATCTTATACATGTACGTCTAGAACTGCATAGCTTTCAGCAGACGTCTCACGGATCTTATACGTCTAGAACTGCATAGCTTTCAGCAGACGTCTCACGGATCTTATACGTCTAGAACTGCATAGCTTTCAGCAGACGTCCTACGGATCTTATACGTCTAGAACTGCATAGCTTTCAGCAGACGTCTCACGGATCTTATACGTCTAGAACTGCATAGCTTTCAGCAGACGTCTCACGGATCTTATACGTCTAGAACTGCATAGCTTTCAGCAGACGTCTCACGGATGTTATACGTCTAGAACTGCATAGCTTTCAGCAGACGTCTCACGGATCTTATACGTCTAGAACTGCATAGCTTTCAGCAGACGTCTCACGGATCTTATACGTCTAGAACTGCATAGCTTTCAGCAGACGTCTCACGGATCTTATACGTCTAGAACTGCATAGCTTTCAACAGACGTCTCACGGAGGACGTCTCGTCCGGCTGCTGCCGAGCCTGCCGGACCTGCTGCAGCTATAGGCAAATGAACGGACTCTTAAGGCCCCCACATAGTTAGGTGTACTGTGAATGGACCGGACTCTGCGCGGCATGGTCCACAGTCGTTTCAGGTTTTCATAGTCGAGCGTACCACCACTTACCAATTTCCTACAACTAGATTTCACACAATCCTTGCGCGTTATTTATACATTTTATGTCACGGCGATGTAAAAATAAAGATTCTAGGTTATCTCCGTTTCCAAGATTTCGAAATTAGAAAAGCCATTCAAACTTCTCAAGTTTCTTCAGATGATGAAAACATTTATGTGAATTGGAATGTATAACGATTAGCGATAGTAAAAAAGATTTTTGCGTCATCTACCTGCCAATGTTTTACCGGACCAATCCTACCCATAGAACCATGATCCGGCCCTACTCTCTCTTGGCCGGGAGCGAGTGTTCAGAGTAAAATGCAGATCGGTGTCACGTTTAATGCAGGTCGATATCAACCAACACACCGAGCAGCCTTTTGTGTGACACCAAGTGAACGACACAGACGTCCGTGCGGTTACGCTTTGAGCACGGACCTCTGCAGATATGTTCCGCCCGACTATGTAGGGGCCTTTACTAATAGATCGCTCCAAGCTTCGTCTGTGGTTCATGCAGCTGTGGCTCCCATGAGCAGAGCCTTCTAATATAAGATAAGATAAGATATTCCTTTATTGATCCCCTTGGGGGAATTCAGGCATCATAGCAGCATGGGGGAGGGGGGAGGGGAGGTACAGGTACAGTAGTAGAAGACATGATACAGGTCGTAAAATTATCGTACAGTGGAGTTATAAGTACAAATACAAATAATAAAAACTAAAAAAGGCAGTGTAAACAATATAACAATATAATTAACTCTGGGCATGCACATAAGGGCAAGTAGGTCAAGGTTTAAGATGAGGGTATGTATGCCCGTGAAACCGGTCTCATTTGACATGCCCTGAGTGGGAGTCGAACCCCGGTCTCCCGCAACACGGGCGACATCGCAGACCACTATACCAAGAGGTGAATTCACTTCTAAGTAATGGGTCTGGATGCCTTTTAATGGGAGTGAGTTTACTTGCAGTACTGCTACGTGGCACAGTCACTTCACAACACATGAAGTCCATCGTGACTGTGGATATACTCACGGACCTCCGTTACACCCGCTCTAATTATATTTGTCCTACAATAGATATAGTTACAATATCTAAAAATGCTAAATAAAATGCTAAATATATGCTCTGATTAAGCAAGTATACAGTATACACATAAGGTGCAGTATGCATAAGGTATATACTTAAAGTTATACCGTGATATACTTCATACATTCAGTGGCATTTTTATATGTAAAATGTTCATTCAGTGGCATTTTTATATGTAAATGTTGGTCATTTTTTCTGGCCTGGCGGTAGGGCATGGGGGGGGGGGGGGGGGGGGGGGGCTATTTTGTGTAAAAAAACACTTTATTTATTGCATTCTGGTGATTTTTGTGATGGATTAAATTAACAGCTATTATAGAGCTCAATGCCACAGAAGGCCACACCAAAGCACACATTAAGACAACAACCGTGTCTTTTAAACATGACACTACCATCATCAAGCGATTCAATACAACAGCATTGCCAAAGCACTCACTCACCAAAGCTGTGGGCTCACTTGAAGAGAAAGGCAGCATGGCGGTTCTTCCTCTGGGCGAACTTTTCGATGACTTTGGGAACAGCATGGCCAATGTGTCGCGGCTGTCCCATCGTCTTGCGGGTAAAAGTTTGTATCCTCTTTAAGGTGGGAAAGTTCCTCTCTGACTCAGATGTCGTCACAGGTGTTGTTATTATCATTTTCAGCAGACTGACGGTCTCAGCAAAAAGCCTCTTCTAGGTTGTTGTCATGGATGGATTTGAACAGAGACAGGGTCTTACCGGTATG
>NC_140165.1:37804189-37833895 GCF_963971535.1 Notolepis coatsorum | reverse complement strand
TGCGACAACAACAACAAACACACTTCTGCGCAGATACCGCCACGTCCGAGTGCCCGCCAGGGCTACGTTGCCTGCCCCACGAACACGTGGCAGGGCTAGAGAAGCATGTCATTTGACATTGTGTGGCAATACAATTTCACGTTAGCCTGTGATTCATCGGTTAGGCTTCTGAAGCTGGTTTCACTTGAAGCTCTCATTGATGTGCTAATTCATCGGCATGTTTATGTGAAACATTGTAACCTCAAATGACACCGTTTTTGGACATTTCTAGTAGCAAAACCTGGTGCCTGGAGCTTCCACACTTGCCGACGTGTACGCTGTGGCTTCTTCTACCCGGACCAGTTTCTTCGTTCACCAAGGTTTTGGTGTTGTCCCGTTGCACCGCCTTGTCGTCCGGGACACACAGCGCTTCCAACACCTCAGTTAACGAGATTTGAAGACTCACCTCGAAACCTAAAACAGACACGTACAGTTATTTTGATCTGAGCCGTTCGATAGACGATCCATTACGTGGGTATGAAAACAGATGTACTCCTGGTTTTGGCAGGAGGCGATATGAACATGGCTTTATATCAGACATCTTTATATCCCATATGAGTAAATGAGTTATCCTCTGGTTTCTTTGTTTTCTTCACACGTTTCAGTTCAATTCTTGTGAATGTCCTGTATGTTTTGGGGGGATTGAAGGACAATTGACGAAGGTGGTGTTGATACTCTCACACCAGGGTTCAAGTGAGGACATGGCCGAGACACCCGGCACGAAGAACCTGGCTGTCACTCGCTGTAAAAAATTAAAAAGGAAAAAAAGAGAGAGAGAGAGAGAGAGAATAAAACGCCTCTGGTCACTCACAATGGAATTTGGCTCCACATGCAGAACAGAAGAAAAGCGGAGGGGAAGAAAGAAGAATAAAAATAAAGAGAGAGAGACAGCGAGACAGAGAATGCCACTGGTAGTGAAAGGGAGAGTGAGGACCGGAGTGTTTTGACATGCGAAGTCAAACATTGCAGCGATCACAGTGGCACGCAGAGGACTCCACATGAACCGCCGCCCCACCAGGGAGTGGTGCAGAGAGAGGGGTGAGAGAGAGAGAGAGAGAGAGAGAGAGAGAGAGAGAGAGAGAGAGAGAGAGAGAGAGAGAGAGAGAGAGAGAGAGAGCAGGGGGTAGCATCCATCAACACATGATCATTCCCTGGCAAAAGACAATGTTCTGATTTTAAACACACACACACAGACAATTTTCCCCTGACACTCTGCAAGACATATTTGGCAACAGGAGAGAGAGAGAAAAGAGAGAGAGAGAGAGAGAGAGAGATAGAGAGAGAGAGAGAGAGAGAGAGAGAGAGAGAGAGAGAGAGAGAGAGAGAGAGAGAGAGAGATGTGACGGTGTTCAACTTAAGGCCTGTTGTTGATTGAGAGGGATTTGCTGTCCACACTCTGCTGTCAATGATGAGCAACTCTCTATTAGTACTCCATGGTGAGCGCGTACATTTACTGGTAGGCTGGATGGTCAATGTAAACATTTCCCAGGTGCATTTACTGTACCATTTTCAGATGTATTGTTTAATATCTTTTTATACTTTACAGCTCTCACAAGTTCAGCCTGTACCAATGACAACACAAGACAAGAATGAGGCACGAGGTATTTATTGGCAATATGAGAACGAAGCATGGATGGACGGCAGAGAGCGATCCTTACTTGGCGTGGATGGACGGGGGTATGCTCAGTTAGGTAGGGGACGGGTGGGAGTGGATGGACGGGGGTATGCTCAGCTAGGTAGGGGACGGGTGGGAGTGGATGGGGGGGGTATGCTCAGCTAGGTAGGGGACGGGTGGGAGTGGATGGACGGGGGTATGCTCAGTTAGGTAGGTGACGGGTGGGAGTGGATGGACGGGGTATGCTCAGTTAGGTAGGTGACGGGTGGGAGTGGATGGACGGGGGGTATGCTCAGCTAGGTAGGAGACGGGTGGGAGTGGATGGACGGGGGTATGCTCAGCTAGGTAGGAGACGGGTGGGAGTGGATGGACGGGGGGTACGCTCAGTTAGGTAGGGGACGGGCGGGAGTAGATGGACGGGGGGTACGCTCAGCTAGGTAGGAGACGGGTGGGAGTGGATGGACGGGGGTGTACGCTCAGCTAGGTGGGATGGGTGTGGGATGGGTGGGGAGTGGATGGACGGGGGAGTACACTCAGCTAGGTAGGGGATGGGTGGGGAGTGGATGGACAGGGTGTGTACGCTCAGCTAGGTGGGATGGGTGTGGGATGGGTGGGGAGTGGATGGATGGGGGGTGTACACTCAGCTAGGTGGGATGGGTGGGATGGGTGGGGAGTGGATGGACGGGAGAGTACACTCAGCTAGGTAGGGGATGGGTGGGGAGTGGATGGACGGGGGAGTACACTCAGCTAGGTAGGGGATGGGTGGGGAGTGAGCGCATTGCATGCAAGTTGCTGGCTACCTCTGATCGAGTGGCCAGCTGGACGCAGGGACAAAAATAGAGGTGGCTGGTCCCCCTCTGATCGACACCAGAGGGGCCGGCGGTTGGGCAGGGGCAAGGGGAGCCGGGGGCGCAGGGGATGAGGGGGGCAACCCAGTATTGGCCTGGAGTATGACAAGCCCCCCCACCTGAGCTGAATGGAAGGAAGAAGAGTTACTATATCGGGTGGGTGGGTCGCAAAGCCAGATGATACAGAACCTCTGGTAATGACTGGAGAGCTATGGTAAGAATATACCATAAGAACATTGATAGCTTTGGTGGCAATCACGGGGTTAACGGCGACAGCGGACAAGCAATGGTGAGAATACGCATGTCGTTTCTTGTAGCTTAATGATAGCAGAGGGTGGTAATACACCTTTAAGGTGGAACATGAATGGAGTATGAATTGTGTGCAATTTCTATGAATGCCGAGATGACCGGGTAGCGTCTATACTTTCCACAAGCAAGTTGTCCTTCCGCGTTGCTCTGATTGGCCACTGACCTACGCTAGCTCAGCTAGGTAGGGGACGGGTGGGAGTGGATGGACGGGGGTATGCTCAGCTAGGTAGGGGACGGGTGGGAGTGGATGGACGGGGGGTACGCTCAGTTAGGTAGGTGACGGGTGGGAGTGGATGGACGGGGGGTACGCTCAGCTAGGTAGGAGACGGGTGGGAGTGGATGGACGGGGGGTACGCTCAGTTAGGTAGGAGACGGGTGGGAGTGGATGGACGGGGGGTACGCTCAGCTAGGTAGGAGATGGGTGGGGAGTGGATGGACGGGGGTATGCTCAGCTAGGTAGGAGAGGGGTGGGAGTGGATGGACGGGGGGTACGCTCAGTTAGGTAGGGGACGGGTGGGAGTGGATGGACGGGGGGTACGCTCAGTTAGGTAAGAGACGGGTAGGAGTGGATGGACGGGGGTACGCTCAGCTAGGTGGGATGGGTGTGGGATGGGTGGGGAGTGGATGGACGGGGGAGTACACTCAGCTAGGTAGGGGATGGGTGGGGAGTGGATGGACAGGGTGTGTATGCTCAGCTAGGTGGGATGGGTGTGGGATGGGTGGGGAGTGGATGGATGGGGGGTGTACACTCAGCTAGGTGGGATGGGTGGGATGGGTGGGGAGTGGATGGACGGGAGAGTACACTCAGCTAGGTAGGGGATGGGTGGGGAGTGGATGGACGGGGGAGTACACTCAGCTAGGTAGGGGATGGGTGGGGAGTGAGCGCATTGCATGCAAGTTGCTGGCTACCTCTGATCGAGTGGCCAGCTGGACGCAGGGACAAAAATAGAGGTGGCTGGTCCCCCTCTGATCGACACCAGAGGGGCCGGCGGTTGGGCAGGGGCAAGGGGAGCCGGGGGCGCAGGGGATGAGGGGGGCAACCCAGTATTGGCCTGGAGTATGACAAGCCCCCCCACCTGAGCTGAATGGAAGGAAGAAGAGTTACTATATCGGGTGGGTGGGTTGCAAAGCCAGATGATACAGAACCTCTGGTAATGACTGGAGAGCTATGGTAAGAATATACCATAAGAACATTGATAGCTTTGGTGGCAATCACGGGGTTAACGGCGACAGCGGACAAGCAATGGTGAGAATACGCATGTCGTTTCTTGTAGCTTAATGATAGCAGAGGGTGGTAATACACCTTTAAGGTGGAACATGAATGGAGTATGAATTGTGTGCAATTTCTATGAATGCCGAGATGACCGGGTAGCGTCTATACTTTCCACAAGCAAGTTGTCCTTCCGCGTTGCTCTGATTGGCCACTGACCTACGCTAGTTTTTTGCCCCCACGCCGGTATGAGAGAAATAATAATAATGAGCAGCGTAGAAATAATAATAATGCGAGAGCGAGCCTCGTAGAAATAATAATAATGCGAGAGCGAGCCTCGCACACACGCACGCTGAAATGGGTATCGTAGAACATGACATAGTTGCATGACATCTGATTTATTAGTGCCAAATGCCAATACTAAAGATTAGGGACAAACGCACGCAATTGGCACAAGTTTAAATCATGGATTAGTCACTCAGTTTTAACATCGGCCCGTGTAGCTCAACTCGTTCATCAGCTGGCTGTGGAGCCTATGGTCACAAGTTCAAATCATTCTTAGTTAAATTTTCTCTTGCATTATTATTATTTCTACAAGGCTCGCTCTTGCATTATTATTATTTCTACGCTGCTCATTATTATTATTTCTCTCATAAGGTGGGGGGCACATCGCTAGGGGTCGGGATGAAGAGTTGTATGATTGTGCGCCATGGTGCTGGCTTCCCCCCCGAAATTAATTAATTCAATACTAATTCGATTTCCGTGGGTCGCCGTTGTGACATCATAATTAGAATGTTCGGTTCTCAACATTCTAATCTCACATAATGAGACTGTACATCTGAAAGGGTTAATGCGGCGGCTGGAAAACTCTGACCACAGTGGCGCGAGGCTCTAGGACTTGTTGGCCACATGCCGTGGCATGGCGGCTGCACATTTGGTTTTGATGAATAGCCTAATATAATATAATAATATAACATTTTGACCTGTACTACAAAAGACTTCCGGCTATGGAACCGCAGTGTTTTCCAGCTACTACCTCTATGCTGGAACTTAAAAACAGGAATCTGGCAACCACTAAACAGAAATGTGAGTACAAACAACTTTCACTTTTTCAAACCTTTGTGAAGTGATTCTTCTTTTTTGCTTTAGCAACTTCAGAATGCTACCTTTCAAAAGAGACCAGGCTAAAGTGTAAAGAAAGCTAATAGACGGTGGGCCGGAGCTTGCTAGAGGCTTCCGTTAGTGAAATGATTGATCTGGTTTTAGAGAGGATATGATATTGTAATATGAACTAAATAATATACTATATTAACACATTTCCGTTTGTTGGCAACGGTTTTTGGATCATACCTTTATGAAAATGTATGTTTTGATAAGCTAAAAACTACCTACATTGGTGAAAAAGGGCGTTGCTGCGGAACCAATCAAAACGCGTTACAACGTCAAGTGACTTGATTTCTCCCAATGACATTCCTCCAACTCAGGAACTAGGAAGTAAATATCGCGTCCCGTCTGTTGACAACAGTGGATTTAGCTCTGCATCGGTAAGCTCTTAAGTCATATACATTACTATTGAAATGCATTTTTACTTAACTTTACAGCATTATTCAAACGTGATAGGAAGTTATGAGTCATCAGCAGTTTATATGCAGTCCGTGGCAGTTTATATGCAGATTACACATGGCAAATGGTGTAGCCAGCTCACATAGACTAACGTTATGTTAGCATTGTAACTTTCTCAGATAGCAATCTAACATTAACGTTAGTGGAAATCAACCCAATACTAATAATAGTTGTTTCACATTCTTGTTGGGTGTTACACTATGAATGACCTCTTGGTATAGCGGTCTGTGTTGTTGCCCATGACGTTAGAAGTTTGAGGTGATGTTGTCACAACCGTTACATATGTACAAAATATACTGTCTCATAAATATACTCTTCCAATATATAAATATACATATAAATATATTGTTTTAGATGCTGTTGTCACTATGAATAAAAAATGGGGGACCCTGATGTAAACAAGACAAACATCTTTCTCTGGTCTGCATCCCCTTAACAATTGTTTGATATTGGATGGTCCCTGTGCTGTTGTTTTTCTTGTACAGAAATACTGTGTAATCTCTGTAACATCTGAAATGGTACTTTGCCTCTGCAGCAACCAGATCCACCCCATGTATATGGAGGAGCAAGTGCTCATCTTTGGGGGCTTCTGCTGCATCACACAGCCTATAAGAGATGAAGATCATAGTGGTAGATCGACCTAACCACCTCCAATGTACAGTTCCCCCTCCCCCCACCCCACCTACCATACCTCCTCCAATGTACAGTTTGTACATCAAATGTATATACTCTCTTTTCTGGACTCTTTGTATCATAAACAGTACTGTATTTGCACATCTGGTATGTCATAATTAAATGTATAGATGTAGCAGTAGGCCTACTGTCTATCTGTATGTCATGTATGACATATATGTTATGATGAATTGAAAATGGGGGACCCTGATGTAAACAAGATGAAAGTCTTTCTCTGGTCTGCATCCCCTTAACAATTGTGTGTATTGAGCTGTACTGTACTGTACCCATTCTGCAATCTGTCAATAACGTTTTCAATCAATCAATCAATCAATCAATCAACATTTATAACACAATAACAAGTGTGAAAATAACATGTTATTTATTTGAACAGTCAGAAGAAAAAAAATAACGCACATCCTCCGTTTGTTGGTGCTGAGCCAAACTGTAAAAACAGTAATACATAAGAACAAAGCGGGGCTCGCAACTCACTTGTAGTTCCAAGGTGATTTTAATAAACAAAAAAGGCAGTAGATGCAACGTTTCGACCTTACCGGTCTTCCTCAAGCATGCCATTGACTGTCCCTTTGAACCTAAACATCTTCTCTTCTACACTTCTCCACTCAGCTCCAGTGGGCAGGATGGGAAGGCAGAGGAAGAGGGTGGTGACCGGTGAAGCTGCTCCCCTCCAGAGGAAAGAGGAGAATCCTGCTGCCTTGCACCGCAAGGAGAAGAAAAAGGTTGACACGGGCAAAGTGTTCATCAACATCTCCATCGGCCTGTGCATCTTCAGCCTCGTCTGGTTCTTCTATGCCCTCTACATGCGCTCTGCCCTAGCTAAACGGGTGGTGACAATCCACCCCTCACCTCCTGTGCTTGACGCCAACAGCACCATGTCTGGGAAAATGTATGCCGCAATTATATCTTACAAGAGATGCATTGATGTATGTGCAGGCTATTCTGCCTCTGTCTTATCAGTATGTAAAAATCACAAAGTTAGGGATAAGGATGGGAATATATTTCACTGATTAAAAGAAAAACCAAAAAAAGAAGCAAAACTCATTCTATCTCTAGTATTATTTGTTCACGCCAACTGTTTTGGAGATGAGGGTGGAAGGGAAGAAAAACAAAAAATGGTAAAGAGCAAGAATAGTTTGGTTTTCCATTATTGTTGATTAATCATCAATTGTAATGCATAATCTTTACATCTCTTACTTAATTTCTCCATTCAATCCCCAAGTCCCTCCTTTCTGTAGCGTTCGCCGTCTTTCTCAACACCTTTTTTTGTTTGTTCATGGTCCGAGTGGATGTAAGAATATTACAATATCACGATGCTGGAAGAAAGTTGGAGCAGCGTGAGGCTGAAGTTGCATTTTATTTTTCTCAATTCCTGACTATTGTGGTGGTACAGTGTCTTCAACACCCATGGGGGTAATTTGGCAGTATGTTTTCATGGGGGGGGGGGGGGGGCATTCATTCTGTGTTTATTGTGTCATACTAGGGAATAATATTAATATTATTATGTCCTATTGGGGACATAATAAAACAAATTGAGCAATTCAATCGTTTTTCTTTATGGAGAGGACGTCTGACATTGATTGAAAACTGTATTAACAGATTGCAGAATGGGTACAATACAGTACAGCTCAATACACACAATTGTTAAGGGGATGCAGTCCAGAGAAAGACTTTCATGAGAGACCAACAAAGTGAGGTATGTAATAAACTTGGAATCAAATTGTGGTCGGATAGATCTAACGTTAATATCACGTTAACCATCTAATGGCTAGCAAGCTCATCTGTGACGTCGGTATGGCTTAATACAGTGTGAAATACAATCTTATAGTAACAAAACAATACACAAGTTGAACATAGTTTTGAACGTTTTATTATAATAGTATTTACTGTCTTTCACGTTGCAATGTATAATCCAGACATAGCTAGCGTTCCAGTCAGATCCATCCTCCGTTGTTGACATGTTGGGGTCCTTAATTCCCGTTTCTGAATCCTTATTGGTTTATCAGCTAGAGGTGTCCAAAGATATGCATGAGCAAACATTTAATTTAAATGTAAGATTACAAAAAACGATGACCACAAAACGGCTGCCAAACAAACGTATTTTGACTTAACATAATAACTAGATATCACACACAAAGAATTGTGTCCTCTCTCAACGCAGATCAATCAAGTTCACTTTAGACACACTCGGCCTGCCATCTATAAGCTTTGCAAAAAAAGTATGCAGTTGTCAAAAACTAAAACAAAAATGGCCCCGTTTTGGGGGTGATGCTTAAGAGGTAAATAACTTGAGGATATCAACCACCCAGTGTTCACTGTGGTAGATCACTTATTAAAGGGGAACTTCACCCAAAATACTAATTTAAATATGTTATTTCCATTGCCTAGGAAGATTCAATCAATATTTATGAACATGAGCTACACTCGCCCAAAAGAAGTATCAATCTTATGATGTCATCCTGTACAACATATAACTGAGCTTCCCCACAGACAATGAATGAATGTTTCAAGTTTTTATAGTAAAATTAGCATTATTCTATGGTAGTGTTTTCACTTCTGAAACCGAAAATGTGCTCTCAATGTCACCTTTACTGTACCATCTTACACTTATGCATTGTCTATGGAGCAGCTCCAGACTTTATACTTGATGACATCACACGTTTTAGCACTCTGGTGTTTGGATCAGGGAGAGTTGTTTGTTATCACTGATATTTCTGGACTGTCTTAGACTATAGGATGTACAGTATGTTTGTGTGTGACTGAATGCACATAGACAAACATACAGAGCATGAAACATTGTATACTCTAACACATCTGTTGTACACATAATATGCATGTTTGCTTGCAGACAAATTCATGCACAAACAATGACACACACACACACACACAGACCCCCCCCCCCACACACACACACAACACACACACACACACACACACACACACACACACACACACACACACACACACACACACACACACACACACACACACACACACACACACACACACACACACACACACACACACACACACACACACACACACACACACACACACACACACACACACACACACACACACACACACACACACACACAAACCACTGTAACCTAGCCGTTGGAGCAGGGGGATACTGTAAACTGCTAAATGTCAGCAGCCACTCTACACCACGACACTCAGACGTCTCCCATAGTGTGATGCTATTTTAATTATCGCCAGATGATAAAATAGGACGCTATAGCACTCACAGCTTGCGGTTACTCTGTCTGGCAGAGTAAAACTCCAAATAGACCACAGTTACACTCATTGGATCTCAAACCTGTCAATCGAGCCTGACGGGACCTGATGAGACCCGACGAGACCCGGCCGGACCCAGGGTATTTGATTGTATTTATTATAATATTTTAGAGTGTGTTCGCTGCCTACCGTGGACCCTCCTCTCTTATTCTCCCCTCTGGTCTTCTGTCCAACTATTTATTACTAAAGCGCAGATTTATTACTGGTGATAGATATGGTACTCATCACTGCATCCTGTACGGTTGGTTGCTATTCTCCTGGCCGAGATATGTGATAAACGTTGGTATTTGTTTATCCAAAGCCCTCTTTAGAATATTACCATCTTAAATCATAACTAAGCCGGGTTGGACATTTGGACCCGATCTGAGTCGTTCAAAATGACTGGCTTATGATTCAAGAGCCTGTTCTGTTCTGAATTTGCTTTGAGTTTTTAGCTCCAAGTACACTAAATGATCTTCAACACACCCTACAGGTCAATACCCTCACAATTTCTGGACCATTTAGAAGCATTGATCTCAAACCGCTCTGTTTCAGGGTGTAAATGTTTTAACTGATTATCCCATCTTTTTGTGTTTTAACTTGTTTATTTATGTACTTGTTTTACTGTGTCTATGCATCTCGATGCCATCGTAAATGAGGGTAACCTCGATGATTCTCGATGATTGATGTGAAATTAATTGAGAAATGAAGGACTTTACGGAGCAGCTGTGGCGAGATGCTGATGAAGCGAGTCGGGAACTACGTGATTTGGGAAGGGTGACAGATCTGTGTGATTCACGACTTATAGGCTTGGTTGTACAAGAACAAGGGCCTTCTGAGACTGTATTTTATGATGGGCAGTCCACTCCCCTTAGATATATTTTCTTTATTGGCAGTTGGAAAGGCTCAGGGGGAGACAGAGAAAAAGATTCTTTACTGAATACTTATTCTGTTGCCGTGATTATGATTGTCCTCATTAGATTGTCCTCATTCTCGAACGGACATACGTGAAAGTTTCCTTTGTTTAGAATTCTCGAACGACTTCGTTTTGTACATTCGTTCGTAGGACTCGAAAAGGCGGTCGTAAGTTGGACAGACTGGTGTGCTCCCCAGTGGCGTAGCGTGGATAAAATGACAGAGGATGCCATGTCAGAATGTTTCTTTTAAAACATTCTTTTTTTAATGCGTTATTAGATTTACAACCCGTTGCAATATGGGACCGTTATGCTATAAGGCCGATAGCGGCATCGTTCCACTAACAGAGCTCAAAGAAAGTGTTACAAAGTGGCAGAATAAATTCAACCATTGTCTATGTTTGGATTCATTAAACTTTTACAATTACAAATCATAAGCCTTAATTAATCTGCAGAATATGCCCCCCAGTTAAGGCTAGATAAATATCATATCCCACACCATGCCTATAACCATCAGTTTCAACAAAGATGGAAGAAAACATAAAATAAACTGTGCTAAAGCACACAATTATATAGCCTAATTTTACGATAATATTGCGGAGAAAATGAGAACACAACACAAACTAGGATCATCTTGCCGCGAAGATGTCAAAACAACAACGATTTATCAGCATACTGCAAAGATGGCAACACAACACAATATTATCATCTTACAGCGAAGATGGCTCAACAGGTGTGTGTGTGTGTGTGTGTGTGTAAAAAATTAAATAAAAAAATCACTCACCCCATCCTATTTGTAGAGGAATGACATCCTTCTCTCTTTCATGTTGGCAAAATAGTCAATAACTCGATCATAAAACAAAAGGCATTGCCAGCAAAGTTTCTCTCGCTTAGCCAAACCAGTTAGCCATTCTGTTCTTTTGTAATTGTCGACATTAAAAGAACGTTGGCCCTTACTTCCTCTCGCCTGAACAATACACAGTTGTGGTGTCATAGCCTTCCATTTTCTTCAATTTGTAATTGTTGTTCAAATCGTAATCAGATACTCTAGTCTAGAGTCTAGATCTCCATCACCTTCCATTATTCAACTAGCTAAAAACGAAGGCTATGATGACGTTTAGCTTTTAATGTGATTTGATTGGTCTGAAGCCAAATGTTATCTGGCATCCTCTGGTGGGCGTTTTGATGTGCAAAGACCATCCACATTTGAATTAAGCTTGAATCTTATTGGCAAATAATTTTACTATTTGTTTGTCAAGGGATGCCAAAGTCGAGTTGGCTTCAATCAATCAAAATAATGCTACCTGTTAAAGTTAGAGGTTATATATGATTGCTAATAACTGTCTAACTATGCATAACTGTTTCCACTAGAGGGCACTATAGGCGGAGCCGCTAATGCTACCGCCAGGTAGAGGGTATTTAAGGAGATGTCTCCTCCCCCTCTATCCTTTCCCACCTACCTCTCACGGAGAGGAGAACTCATGTGCTGCTGTGTGCCAATGTAAATAATAAACCACGCCGATTAAAGGGAGAAACCATGTCTCATGAACATATTATTGTCGCCCCATAGCCAGACTCTGTCAACAGGTTATGGGCCCAGATCACGCAGGGGCAAAATAATAAAGGGTAGCAAGTTTAGCTGAAGTATAGGCTAGGTTAGCACCGGGAGCACCGCGTGTCTAGATGCTAGGCCAACAAGAGCTAACGCTATGGCCACCATCAAAAGAGCAACATGGAATCCAATACGACGATCCTGCGCGTCAAGAGGAAGCGGGGCACCGACCCCACCGACGCGCTGCTGCTGGCGTGCAAGCGGACCCGCCCGGAGAGCAGCGCGCAGAGCCCCGGGGAGGCGGCACCGGGGGAGACGGAGCCTGCTGAGCCCAACGGAGGCGAGGGGGAGAACACCGTCTTCAAACTCGTGGCAACAAAAGGAAGGAGCAAATGACCGTCATTCAATGGAAAAGCAGAGGACTATGAGCTCTGGTTAGAGCGCATGTTATGCTGCATGCACGGTGTGGGACTGAAGACGACGATCTTGACGGCCCCCACGGGAGACCTGACGGCGGAAGCACAAGCCCTGGACGACAAGGATAATGCAGATGCATACTGTGAGTTAGCACCACTGCTCGACGACACAAGCTTGGGGCTGATATTCCGCGACACTAAAGACAAAGGCCGAGAAAGCCTGGGAGTGTTGAGAGAACATTATATCGGGCAAGGAAGACCCTGAGTTGTGTCTCTTTACATAACACTAACAGCACTGAAGAAGGGGCACACCGAGACTGTGACCGAATACGTCATCAGAGCTGAGCAGATCATTACGGCATTGAAGAGTGCAGGAGAAGCACCAAGCGATGGGCTAATGATGGCGATGGTGATGAGGGGACTACCGGAGCTGTACAAACCGTTCACACTCCTGGTAACACACGGTTCAGTGGACATGACGCTGGGAAAGTTCAAGGCCAAGTTCCGAAATTTCGAGGCCTCAGAATATATCCACCCAGCTGCCGCGGAGGTGGGAGAGAGCGACGCCGAGGGAGAAGACCAGGCCCACGACGGAGCTGGCGTGTTGGCGATGCGGAGAAAAAGGCCATCGGAAAGGTAACTGCACAAAGATTGTCTGGTGTAGCTTCTGCAAATCCACGGGGCACACAGACAGAGCGTGCATGAAGAAACGCGACCAGAGCGCGCAATACGCGCATGGACAAGATGGCGGCCATGGACGAGACGGCGGCTATGGACAAGATGGAGGCTGTGGACAAGATGGCGGCAGTGGACAAGATGGCGGCGACGGTGGGCGTGAGACGAATCGAGGCGACGGCCGGAGAGTAGCGGGACAAGAGGGCTTCATCCTCGGGGCGCATACAGCGTACGTCACCAGGCCAACGCAGCTGCAGCAGGCCCAAAGGAAGGGACTGATCGTGGACACAGGTGCGTCGACCCACGTCATCAACGACAGGAGTCGGTTCAAGAACTTTGACAACACTTTCCACCCGGAGAAACACAGCATGGAGCTGGCAGACGGGAAGCGCACCTACGGGTTGGCGCAAGAGAGAGGAGACGCACAGGTATGCCTCATAGACAGTGAGGGGCGCCGGTGTACAGTGATGTTAAAGAACGCTCTCTACGTACCCTCGTTCCCACAAGAACGATTCTCTGTAAGATCTGCTACTGCGAACGGTGCCAAAGTGTTCTTCAATGAATGCAGCTGAGGACAATTAGATTTTACATCAGATGGATGTGAAGACAGCCTATCTGCACGCACCCATAGATAGGGAGATATATATGGAACAACCTGAAGGTTACGAAAAGAAAGGAGAGAAGCTAGTGTGTAAGCTAGAAAAATCCATTTACGGCCTGAAACAGTCTGGGCGAAATTAGAACGAGATGCTTCATACATGTCTCATTGAAGATCACTTCCTACAGAACCCAGTAGACCCCTGTGTTTACTCAAGGGAGTCAAAAGAGTCAGGAAAAGTGATAATCGTAATTTGGGTAGATGATTTGATCATCGCAGCAGACAACACTAAAAACCTAGAACAGGTGAAAGGTATGCTCTCCACCAGATTCAAAATGAAAGACCTTGGAAGGTTGAAACATTTTCTAGGCCAGGTCTGCCAATTGTGTAAAAATATCCCAGAAGAGATATGTGGAAAATATCCTGAAACGTTTTGACATGCAAGAATGTAGATCAAGGGAAACACCATGTGATCAAAAACTAGACAGAAACTGACAGATGTAAAAATGTACAGAGAAGCTGTGGGTAGCCTCATTTATTTGACAACATGTACTCGCCCTGACCTATGTTTTGTAGTGAGCAAATTGTCACAGCATTTTGCTGACCCCACAGAGGAGCACTGGATTACAGCAAAACATGTTTTTGTTATCTCAAAGGTACAGCAGATAAACAGCTGTGTTTCAGAAAGAGCAGCGAGGGTTTAGGGCTTAAAGGCTACAGTGATGCAGACTGGGCAGCTGACACCACAGATAGAAGAAGTACCACAGGATATTGTGTGAGTCTGAACTCAAACAGCTCACTGGTTTCATGGAAAACAAAGAAGCAGCCCACAGTGGCACTATCAACTTGTGAAGCCGAATACATGGCTCTAGCTATGACAATACAGGAATGTATTTCTCTAGAACAACTGCTCGAAGGAATGGATACCTATGTATATAAAAAGACTTTTGTTTATGAGAACAACCAGGGAACCATTGCGATTGCTAGAAACCCTGTGTGCCGACAGAGATATAAAATATAATTTCATCAGATCTGTCATCAGAGAAGAAAGAATGACACTGATGTATTGTCCAACAGACGACATGGTAGCAGACGCTATGACGAAACCTGCTTCCAAACTGAAATTGAAAAGATTAGCAGAGGTCATGTTTGGTGTGTAAATATTGCCTGTTATGTAGTATTGACTGCCATATTCTTTTTGATGATTCTGAACTGTATTATTTTCTTTGAAAATTGTTTTTTTGGAGAAGTTGTACAGTGTACTAGACAACCCTAAGTGGGAGTGTTCAAGTTAGAGGTTATATATGATTGCTAGTAACTGTCTAACTATGCATAACTGTTTCCACTAGAGGGCGCTATAGGCGGAGCCGCTAATGCTACCGCCAGGTAAAGGGTATTTAAGGAGATGTCTCCTCCCCCTACTAGGCAAAATCTGCATATGGCTCGCTGATAACAAACTATCATGCATAGAGTTGATCACATTAAATACCTTGGTCTATGGCTTGATTCAGAACTCTCATATAAATATCACATTGATAATATTATTAGAAAAGTCAACTTTAGTGCTGGTGTTCTCTACCGCAACAGAAAATGTTTCACACTCCCTGTCAGAAAGAAACTGCTTCAGCAACAAATTTTACCCATCATGGATTACGCTGACGTAGTTTACCAAACTGCATCTGTAACTGAGGGGTACAATTCCCTGACTGTATTGTTAGATATGGTATTTAATACCACTACCTCTTGTACTTTAACTTCTGGCCATCCAGTACATGATATAAGTATGATGAACACTTTCCCACCTGATGAAACGAATCCACACAAATGTACAAATCGAAGGTTTAATATAGCAAAAGGTATATACAACGTTCACTTGTTTACACTTATGATTTGAAATATGCACTTTTATGGCAAATTAGTATTCGTAGGTAAATCAACATTGAATGTCCAATCTCTGGTTACGCAGGGAGTAAGTATACAACCTGGAATATTTAGGAAACGATAGCGATGGTACTTAAATGATTATAGCTGGATACACTAAGGGGGGGGGGGGGTCCCGCTGGTTGTAAGACAGTAGGAGGGGGGGGTTAGAGAAGCCGCTGGCGGTATCCCATCTGGCCGACGGTGTCTTGGGAGAATTCAAAGTCTTGAACACGGTGCCCACAGAACCTCGGTCCGCAGACGAATACAGCTGGACCCTCTGTGGACGGTAGCTGCCGGTCCACAACGGAGAGACGTGAGGCGACCTCACTGGTGTAGAGCGCCGTCTCACCTGGAGTCCTCTCCGGGGGGTAGTTCCAACACTCCGCAGTGTTGGCCTTTATCCATGGAATAATCAAAGCACCCAAAGCATAATCCAAGCCGTGGAAGGCTCGCCGTCGTCCGGGTAGAGTAATCCAATATACAGGTCCGGTCGCCCTGGCCCGGAGCTCCTCGGATGCAAGCACCACTAGGGGTCTGCCCAGCCTGGTTAAGCGTCCAGATAACGTCAGGAACGATGGGGGTACTGATAACTTTAGAACTCTAACCGAACGATGCACCATACATAAATAGACTATTATTAGCTTAATAGAATACATCCAACTCGACGGTATAGTGCCAAACTATGACTATTCAACTATTAATCTGCACGATATCTCAATGCCTATTCTGGGGCCAAGTAGGCCTTACTACACCACACGTGTGTCGTGGGGAGGCTTCGCGTCTGTCACTCTGTTGGAGGGTAAAGAACTGGACTAAAAGAAAGTTCTACTTTACTTGCGCCATATATATATGCGCTATGAACAAATAGTACCATTCGTATTTCGCCCGACATATTCCTGCGCGGAACCGGGGCTTGCCACGACATGTTGGGCGGCACGATTGAACTTGGACCTAGGGGTATGGCAACCTGGCGCCAGGTTCTCGTCCAATGGTAGAATGAAACTATAATGGGCTGTTTAGTAGACTAAAGGGATATTCAGTGCATATTGTACAAGGAATATACAGGGGATATCAAACGATATACAAATACAATTAAATATATATATATAAATAAATATATATATTCGGTTTAATCTGATCCTTCACAACAGCCGCCCCCTAATTAGTCCCACCTAATTAGCTAAGCAGAGACAGATTAACCGCACTGTCTACCACTCAAGGTCCGCTGTAAGGGTCAGTCAACTCACAAAGTCATGGGGTCATGGTCATCATCGATAGTATCTGGGAGTCGGGGCAGTTCTATGAGCCTCGCCACGGGACGTGTGTAAGTGCGCCCTTGGACGAGTACTTCAGCTGCTCGGACCTTGCCATCGGCACCGGTGATCACTTTGCTTACGCGGCCAGCCGGCCACATAGCTCTGGGTAGTGACTGGTCAATAATCATGACGACTGTTCCTTCTGTCAAATTGTCTCTCTCTTTTACCCACTTCTGGCGGGTCTGTAGAGACGGTAGGTAGTGAAGTAGGAAGCTGCTCCAAAACTTGTCAGCTAGTACTTGGCTGTACCTCCACATTCTTCGGCCGTTCGCTTCTTCAGGCCTGTACATTGTCTGGGGTAGCGCGGGGTCCAGCCGCACCATTAGGAGTGTGTTGGGGGTGACTGGGTCGACATCTGCTACATCACTGGAGACGTAACCGAGGGGCTTTGAGTTCAATACTCCCTCGATCTCCGTGAGGACTGTCATTAGGACTTCCTCCGCCACAGTCTGGGCCCCAAGTACGGCGTACAGGGCTGTCTTTATAGAACGTACTTCTCGTTCCCAGGTTCCACCGAAGTGGGGTGCGTTCGGGGGATTAAACTGGAAGTCAATCTGGGATGGAGCGAGGTGGGTCTTAAGTTCTGGGCCCATAGCTTGGAAGCTCTCTCTCAGCTCTCTTTCTCCGCCTTTGAAGTTGGTCCCGTGATCAGACAACAATGTAGACGGTTTTCCTTTCCGTGATGTGAATCTTCGGAAGGCCATAAGGAATGAGTCTGTGCTCATGGTCGGAAGGAGCTCGATATGTATCGCTCTGGTGGTCATGCATTTGAATACAATACCCCACCGCTTCTCGGTGCCTCTTCCTCTCTTTATATACAACAGGCCAAAGCAGTCCATGCCTGTGGAGTGGAATGGCTTGTCGCCGATTCGGAGGCGACAGGGGGGTAAGTCAGCCATCCGTGGTATGCTGGGCTGCGCGCGCCACTTACGGCAGTCTAGACAGGTTCGCTGGAAGCGCCGTACTGCTTCTCTGCCTTGCAGTATCCAATAACGACGTCTGATCTCCGCGAAGACTCTCTCTGCTCCTGCGTGGTGTACATCCTCGTCGTATTTCTTTATGATCAGCTCTGTGACCTTGTGTCGGCTGTTCAAGACGATCGGGTACTTAATGTCATCTGGTAGATCGGGGGCTCTCCGCAGGCGACCACCCACTCTGATGAGATTATGGGCATCACTCTCTGGTGCCAGGTGAATCAGTCTGCTGTCTGATGGGACGGGGTTTCCTCCCTGTAGACAGTCTAGCTCATCGGGGAACAAGTCTCTCTGGGCTCGTTGTAGTAGAAGAAGTTCTGCTTCTTCGTAGTCAGCTGCTGACATGTCAGTGGTGGACTGAATCTCTGGGTGGTGCCGCAGGAATGTTCTTTGCTGCGCACTCGCTAGGGTAATGCAGTCATCTATGTTGGGGTCTGTGGAGGCGACTGTGCTCAGTCCACAGAACATAGGTTTCTTGTTCTCAGCCTCCTCGTTACTTGCTTCCCGCGGGATGGGCGTAGGCCACTCTCCTTCCAGGAGCTTGAGGAATTCTGGTCCGTCACTGTAGATGTTGCGACGGGTTAGGTCATCCAGAGACATTCCCCGGGTGATGACGTCAGCTGGGTTGTGTTTGGTGTCCACATACCGCCAGCTCGCTGCTTCTGTTAACTCTTGAATCTCGGTGACTCTGACTCCCACGAAGACTTTGTATCTGCATGAATCAGACTTGATCCATGTGAGTACTGTCGTGGAGTCTGACCACAAGATTGTTCTGTGCACCGGAATGGTGAGTTCACGTTGGATTAACGTGGCTAGATGCGCTCCTGCGAGGGCTGCGCAGAGCTCTAGACGCGGGATAGATTGTTGCTTTCGGGGGGCTATTCTTGAGCGAGCCAGGATGAAAGCAGTGTGTATCTTTCCTCCCTTCTCTTGGGCACGCAAGTAAGCCACCGATCCGTAGGCTACTTCGGAGGCGTCGCTGAAGACGTGTAGATCAATCTCGCATGTCTCTGGCCTCACTGTGGATGGGAAGTAGCTGCGGCGTATATTGACGCCTGGGAGTGAGCGGAGTTCCGTCTCCCACTCTCTCCATGTTGAGGCAAGGTGTGCGGGTATTGGGTCGTCCCAGCCCTGGTCCTTGTCCCATAGTGCTCGTACAATCATCTTTGCCCTGGTGGTGTAAGGTAGAATACATCCCAACGGGTCATATTGTCTGGCGAGTGTTCTGTACACACTCAGTCTGGTGGGCGGTGTGGCAATGTATGACGCCGTGGATGGCGGATACATCGGCGAGCGTTGGGGGAGGGGCCTCCTAGGCGAGTCTCCTCTTGCGCCTCTCTGTGGGCTGGTACCGACAGGGTACCATGGCCCGCTGGTCCAGGTGCTGTTCCTCGGGGCTGGTCGTGCGTCATGCTCACCCGTGAATAGAGTCGGGGGTCTGTAGCGCAGCGCCGCGGGGGTATAGCCTGGACTGTATGGGACCTCCTGGTCCGGTAGAGTACTGTGCTGTCGTCGGGCTTGGTTCTCCTCCTCTCCCTCTTCTTCCTCTATCAGATCTTCCAGATCCTGTAATCGTTTATTTAGCTTCTCCGCAGTGTATGCCGCTCCTTCCTTGTAGCTGGGTCTCGCTTGGACCGGTCTGGGAAGGGGGTCTGCGGGGGGTATAGGCTCGGTCTGTTGGTCAAGTTCAGGGTCGCTTGCTCGGGGAGGAGCCGCTGCCCTTGACTGTTGTCTCGACGATTTCCTTGAACCCCTGGCGGAGGGAGAGGGTGTTGCCCTGGGGATCATCAGCCGCTTCATTAGCTGCGCTTGTAACTTGTCGCGCTCGACTTCGCGCTTGGTGAGATCTGCTTCTCTTTGGGCACCGGCAGCGGCGCGCTGGGCGTCGGCCCGGTCTCTTGCCATATTCTCTTCTGTCTGAAGGCGTCTCATCTCCAGGCGTGTGCGCTCTTCTTCGCTCCGTTGTTGCGCTTGGAGTTGTTCGCGCTCGCTAAGCGCCTGTGCTTGGAGACGGTCTCTTTCAATGGTAAAATGTTCGCGCTCGCTAAGCGTCTGCGCTTGGAGTCGATCGCGTTCGGTAGAGGCTGTCAGGCTGACGAGGAACGCCTGTTGTAGCATCCTCTCCGCTTCGCTGGGGGAAGGCGGTTGTGGAGGTGAGCCGCTCCTGCGTGAGCCGCTCCTGGGGGTACTCGTTGGGGAGTCCTGGAGCTCTATTTCCTCAGCGCTCTCCTCCTCTTCTTCCGTGCAGAGTTCTCTCTCTGTAGGGTCGTCTTCCTCCCGGGGCTGGTCGGGGACTACTTCTTGGGTAGTGGCGGGGGGTAAAGGCATGTCCGCTCCCTCCTGGTCCCCACCGTGAGCTTGGTCAGTTACATTAGGACCTACTAGGGCCTCTGTGGTCGGGGAAACCTGGTCGTTAAGGTCAGACATAATTTTACTTTCTACTTTTACCGCGTTTACCGTTTGTCGAAGGCTAGGTAGTTGACTGACAGTGTAAGCCTCTAAGTACTGAGGTGTCTGTCGTCTGCGCCGCGGGCGTTCTAGGTTAGGAGGACCGTTTCGTGGAGTGTTCATCATAGGCCATTTCAATATTAATAACACTATATTAATATTACACTAGTTACCCTCCGGCTCGAAGGACCAATTGTAACTGAGGGGTACAATTCCCTGACTGTATTGTTAGATATGGTATTTAATACCACTACCTCTTGTACTTTAACTTCTGGCCATCCAGTACATGATATAAGTATGATGAACACTTTCCCACCTGATGAAACGAATCCACACAAATGTACAAATCGAAGGTTTAATATAGCAAAAGGTATATACAACGTTCACTTGTTTACACTTATGATTTGAAATATGCACTTTTATGGCAAATGAGTATTCGTAGGTAAATCAACATTGAATGTCCAATCTCTGGTTACGCAGGGAGTAAGTATACAACCTGGAATATTTAGGAAACGATAGCGATGGTACTTAAATGATTATAGCTGGATACACTAAGGGGGGGGGGGGGGGGTCCCGCTGGTTGTAAGACAGTAGGAGGGGGGGGGTTAGAGAAGCCGCTGGCGGTATCCCATCTGGCCGACGGTGTCTTGGGAGAATTCAAAGTCTTGAACACGGTGCCCACAGAACCTCGGTCCGCAGACGAATACAGCTGGACCCTCTGTGGACGGTAGCTGCCGGTCCACAACGGAGAGACGTGAGGCGACCTCACTGGTGTAGAGCGCCGTCTCACCTGGAGTCCTCTCCGGGGGGTAGTTCCAACACTCCGCAGTGTTGGCCTTTATCCATGGAATAATCAAAGCACCCAAAGCATAATCCAAGCCGTGGAAGGCTCGCCGTCGTCCGGGTAGAGTAATCCAATATACAGGTCCGGTCGCCCTGGCCCGGAGCTCCTCGGATGCAAGCACCACTAGGGGTCTGCCCAGCCTGGTTAAGCGTCCAGATAACGTCAGGAACGATGGGGGTACTGATAACTTTAGAACTCTAACCGAACGATGCACCATACATAAATAGACTATTATTAGCTTAATAGAATACGTCCAACTCGACGGTATAGTGCCAAACTATGACTATTCAACTATTAATCTGCACGATATCTCAATGCCTATTCTGGGGCCAAGTAGGCCTTACTACACCACACGTGTGTCGTGGGGAGGCTTCGCGTCTGTCACTCTGTTGGAGGGTAAAGAACTGGACTAAAAGAAAGTTCTACTTTACTTGCGCCATATATATATGCGCTATGAACAAATAGTACCATTCGTATTTCGCCCGACATATTCCTGCGCGGAACCGGGGCTTGCCACGACATGTTGGGCGGCACGATTGAACTTGGACCTAGGGGTATGGCAACCTGGCGCCAGGTTCTCGTCCAATGGTAGAATGAAACTATTATGGGCTGTTTAGTAGACTAAAGGGATATTCAGTGCATATTGTACAAGGAATATACAGGGGATATCAAACGATATACAAATACAATTAAATATATATATATATAAATAAATATATATATTCGGTTTAATCTGATCCTTCACAACAGCATCCAAAACCAACCTTCTTCCACTAAACACACTATTCAACCGGCTATGCAGATTTGCTCTTGGCTGCCCATATTTGACACACCACTGCACCATGTATGAAAATCTTAATTTGCCAGCTCCCACAGTAAGACGACAGCAGCACTGGTTACAGTTCATTTTTAAATGTATTCACTTCAATTATCCGCAATATCTCAAACAGTATATGGACCCTTTCACCTCTATACATCAACTGAGACACTGTGCACAGCTATTTTTTAAAGTTCCAACAAATGTTACTACCTCAGTTGGCAAAAAAGCATTCATGTTCAAAGGTCCATCTGACTGGAATAATCTCCCAGTTCATATTCGAGCTATAACATCCTCACAACTGTTTAAAACTGTGCTGTCCTCTCACCTTGAGATGACTTGTTCATGTTTCCACCAATAATAGTATAACAGATCTTTGAAGCAATAACGTTAGGTTATGACTATAACCAAGTTCTGTTAGTTAGGGGCGATGCTTGGCATCGCCTTCTGCACTATCTCGCGTACGTGCACGCGTACTGAATAAACCACAAATGTACCTCTAATACCAGTATTAGTCTGACCACACCCCTCATCAGCTTACCTTCATAAGCAGGTGTGTGGTCACCTGCTCTCCTCCTTCCCAAGCTTTCACCACAAGGTGAGGACAAGGGCTGCAGCGGCGTCCGATGCCAAGCATCGCCCCTAACTAACAGAACTTGGTTATAGTCATAACCTAACGTTCTGTATCGTTAGTGGCTTAGCTTGGCATCGCCTTCTGCACAAGGGAGGCCAAGCGGAGCCACTTGGCTGACAAATACACCCCGCTGACAGCCCCCCAAAACCATCAGAACAGGGAGGGCCGAGCCCCCCCGACCCCCCCTAATGGAGGGTAGCCCCCCTATTAGGGACGTCACGGGAGGGCGACGGACCCGACCGTGCGAAGAGGCACTCAAGCAACTCAACGCACAGGGTGAGCAGACCGTGGCTTGACCCACGACTACACACACGCACAACCCGCATGCCACCCGGGAACGAACGGAGGAACAACCTCGTTACTGCCCCCAGAATCACGGGGTCAAGGGCAAACCCAACCCCGTGGCAAGGCCGTAGCAGCGGAGCACGAAGGAAGACCCAGACCCACCAAAAGGACTGGACTCCCTGGAATGGGGGCCCGGAGAAGTCCATGATGCCAGCATCAAGACCCCACCAGGTGGGCACGTAGTGCCCCGCCCCCCACATCGCCAGCGTATTCGGACAAAGGCCCCTCAGTTACTGCACCTGGTATTCCCAGGCGGAACCAACCAGGCCAGTAAGCCGAGCGGGCCCCGTCCCCCCAATAGTACACCGCCTGGCACACTGACCCTGCAGAATAGGCAGTCAGCATGGCCGTAAGCACACAAAAAAGGTTAACCAACGGAAGCAGGCAGCGCACCGGGGAAAAACCAGGCAACAGGCTGTTAACCCTAGCCTGGAGACTGCGGACGAGACAGGCGCCAGAGGGGACAGCTGAACACAGCCGCCCCGGCGGAAGGAGCGTAAGCTGGCGGTGTTGCATGACCAAGCCTCCATTTAACAACCCCCACCCAGAGGGGTCGAGGCAGAGAAGGCTGACACGATTGGCAGACGTCATGAACGTGCAGGGGCACCCTCAACCGGTGAACCCGGGAGTTGACACTGCTCCAACACACCAGGGAACCAACCACCTCGGTGTTACCCAATGCGATGGTTGTTCCTATAACCCCTCAAGAAAAAACTCCAAAACACACCTGCGGGTATACACCGGCTATACCGCAGTACAAGTGTTTCAGTTTCCAAAAAGGGTTAACCCAGGCCTACGGGTCGCAAACATCACTTCGGACCGGGCCTGGCGGTACGGGAAGCACAGGGTCACCAGAGGAGGTCAAAAAACCACCCCCACAGGCCCCTCTTCGCCATGCGTGAGAGAGGAGCGAAAAAACAATGGAGAACCAGCCCCTAAGCACACCGTACCTGGTATTCCCCGGCGGTCTCCCAACCAAGTACTAACCAGGACCAACCTGTGTAGCGGCCGAGATCCGACGAGATCGAGCGCGTACAGAATGGCATGGCTGTAAGCCATGACGACAGTGCTGAGTAAAAACATACCCAACCAGGGTCTCCATAGCGCTTAACCCTGTGACACCCAGACCGACCTGGCATTTTTCCCCCTGAAAAAAGCCCAAGTCCCTCAGGGTACCAGAACAGCAGATCTGCATCCCCGGCGGACAACGGGTTCAACTGATCTGGACCAGCGTGACCAGAACCAGTCCCGTGCCCTAACCACGCCGACATGCCTACTCCAGGAGAAGGGCAGATATGCGTGTTGATCTTAACATGAAAAGAAGGCGCCACCCAGACGTCGGGACGAACCGCGCCTGGTGGCCCACCCCAAGGGCGTGAGACCCCACTACATATGTTCAGATCCATCCCGTCATCATCCCCCAGACATGAACGAGGATCCGTCGACAACCCACCCAGGTCATGGGATGTGGTCGCCGGAAGAGGAAAAACCCCCATCTCAGTTGCTTTATAAAAACGCTGTTTCAACCACAAGCAACTAAGGCGTGCCAGTCAATCGCCTGTTTACAGCGAGCTAGCACTATACGTGCGTCGGGACACACCCCCATCAATGAACAGGCTATTTAGACCTGTCATTGAATCCCCAAGGCGCCCAGGGGAACGACAAGAGGGGTGTGACACTCCCTAACTCCAACACTTCTGGAATAGAAAGAAGGAAGCATCAACAGTATGTATCCCAGTCTACACAGCCGGGGTAAAAAATGTTCACATTTTTACATCCCACCACCCTCCCATAGGAAAGAGACGGGGATCCCCAGAGAGACTTCCCACGCGAGCTGTACAGATTGAAAAGAATATATTGCACCTTGAGCCATGTAAAAAACTGGTTTTAGGGCCTCCGGGGAAGAGGCACCGAACCCATACACACTCAATAAACGAATTGAATCGAATATACATACAATAGAAAAGGACCCTTCTAGAGGGTCCACTCACTTTGACAATCTGAGGAGGAAGGCTCTGTACTCTGATGGAGGCTTCCTCACATGGATCACATGGAAGAAGGAGTCCGAACTCACAGAAGGCCTGAGTAGGCGCTTGGTGAGGAGGAGCCCTGACCACCCCCCCTGAAAACAGATCCATCACACGGACCTGAACAGCACACGGAAGTCCTACCAACAGAGACGCGCACGGTGACGTACTCTATGGCGGGGGAATTCCTGCGGTGCACACGCCCAATATACCAGGCCGTGGGACCAGGAACTCCCTCCCCCCCCCCCCCCCCCCCCCCCCCCGTAACGTGCCGAACCGCCACGTGACGGGAACCTTGAAGGACAGGGGGTGTACCCCTGACCGACAGAACAATGGGGAGAGGAAAGGTTACCAGTTCACCCCTTTACGACCCCACACCCATGATACGACGTAACGACAAAAAGAGAATATGACACAGTCATAGTCAGCTCTATGAAGCGTTTCACAGCTCCACACAGCGCACGAGCTAACCTGCTATCTGATTTTTACTAAGGAAAAACACAGAATAGAGAGGGCTCTAAGAACCCCGGTCCAACATACACATGTGCTTCTGTGGCCAGTACAACCCAGTTGTAGGTCACATGACACACACAACCCATCATCATCACAATGAGAGAATACATCATTCTTGATTAGTATCGACCACAGGCCTTGCTAAGCCCACATGACAGCAACCAAACCAATTTCCCTTTAGGAAATAAGTTTCTCCAGCAGATTTAGCACAACCTCAGCAATCAAGCTGAGAGTTACATCGTATCCCTACCACACAAAAAACACAATTAATGCACAACATGTCTGATAGGAGGTGATAAAGTCCCCAGGGAACCGGGGGGGGAAAAAACACAATCCTCCTATTTTACCCTCAATACGGCCAGTTAAAACAGGAAAACCTGTTAATGTGTGAACTCACTGTCCATTGTCATTACAGTCTGAGAAAGAACATTCTTTTACTCACTCGTCACCAAGCATAGCTTCATAGGTTAGTTGCCTTAGTAGTGAGTACACGGTACACATAAACACCATGATGTTTCTCACACAACAACCAGATCAATACATCACGACCTGCACGGAGAAGCTACTGCCAGTGACAAAAACAGCTCACACACAACCCGCAACGTATCTCAAATGCATTGCAACAACACACGTTTTGGGAAAAAACACCGTCATTCACAATACATTTAGCAAGGTAAAACCAGAAGACGTGTTATGAGGGTCTGGCCAACCCCGTACCTGCCCGGAACGCAGATCAGCGAAGTGCAGTCACAAGCCACCGTAGAACACAGCCCTCTTTGTTGACGCAATCCCCGTCTAGGCTCAGGCAGGGTTGACGAACATCCCCTGTCAAGGATGACGTCGTGGTCAAGAGTGTAAAACATGTTAAAAATCAAAGCACGTTCAACAGAATAGCATCAAGCTAACGGCTGCTCCAACCGCTCGCGAGACGCCGATCTACGACGCACGTGATCAGGAGCGAGCTCCCGGCGGCGCGCGAGAAGCCAAGCTACCCCGCGCCAGGCCACCGACCGGCTAACCGTAAGCTATGAACATGTAAACAATGACATAACACTCACCCAGACAGGCCGCCGTTCTGAACCCTCCTCACTTTTTAAGAGAAAAGAGAAAACAAGACGTCAACACCGCTTCACAACGGTGACAATAACACGTCCGGCGGAATCAGCACAGTACCAACTGGCCTGTATAGCTGACTTTGAACATGAATCTGCCGCTATCGCACATTACATGCACATATCCCCTCGTGAAGGAATACTCTCATTTGGATATGAAAGATGGGGTCTTAACACGGTGACAGAGAGAATCCACTCGTCCAGAACACACAGGGATCACCAGTGTCAATGGTCGCGGCCCACTAGTTAAAACTATAATGGTCGCCAGACCAAGGCCTTCTGTCGCCTAGACGGCTAAACAAAGGACCCTAGCCTGGGGCCGGTTTCCATAAACTTTGTCTAGTAGCCCCCATAGCACTAACAGACAAGTGGAGCCCGCCAGCAAACACTACTCACCCAACCTGGAACGCACCGCTCCTCACAACAGCGGCATGTCCGACAGTTCAGCTGTGGCCTGACAGGTTTCACCCCAACAAACACAGCAAGGAACTGCAGTTGAGAAGCATGCAGCGGCGTGCTCCCAATACGAAAACCGGTGGAGGGTTTGTAGAATGATCATCATCTTCTAGACACTCCAGTACGAAGACAATATCGCCGTATTTTCTCGAAAATAGTGAGAGAGAAAATAAAGATATGATGTCAACGTATCCTTGTTTCCCAAGCTGTTCCTAATCCAATTTCTTCCATCATGGTGTCAAGTGTGGGGATCTACCGAGGCACCTCTTCCTTGTGGTGAAAGCGAGAAGGAGGAGAGCAGGTGACCACACACCTGCTTATGAAGGTAAGCTGATGAGGGGTGTGGTCAGACTAATACTGGTATTAGAGGTACATTTGTGGTTTATTCAGTACGCGTGCACGTACGCGAGATAGTGCAGAAGGCGATGCCAAGCTAAGCCACTAACGATACAGAACTTGAATATGTGCTCTGTGTTTTGTTGTTTGGTTGTCTTATGTTCCTCTTGTTTGATGTTGTTTGAACCTGTTTATTATTAATTTTATCTTGTTTTGTGTTTGGTTTTTGTTTGCTTCTTTTGTTTTGTTATGTTTAATACATAATAATTTATGTATTCTGTAAGCTGTGGACCCCCTTGAAAACGAGATGGTTCATCTCAAGGGGTAATTCCTAATAAAGAATTTCAATATATTACACATGGGCAAAACAGAGTCCATTCTCTTCGGTTCAAATAACAAACTCAGCAAGACCGACGGCTTCTCAGTTACAGTGGGTGACAATATTGTCACAAGGAAAGACGAAATTACCTACCTGGGTTCCATCCTAGAGGCAAATCTTTCCTGTGACAAAATGGCATCCAATGTAATAAGAAAAGTCACCCAACGAACTAGATTCTTGTACCGGATCTCCTCTCTGGTAAACAAGAATACCCTGAAGACTCTGGCAGGAGCACTCATTCAAGAGTACTACGACTATGCGTGCACCTCATGGTACCAAAGCACCTCAAAGGCGCTTAAAACAAGATTACAAACATCACAAAACAAACTGGTCAGACTACTACTTGACCTTACCCCCAGAACCCACCTCACCCCTGCCCACTTTGACAACCTAGGATGGCTTAGAGTAGACGACAGAGTACAGCAATTTGCAATGGGCCTGGTCTACAAGATACACTATACGACTAAGGTACCCATGTACATGTCAAAATACTTCCCAAAGGTCAGTGAATACCACAACCACTACACCAGAGGAAGCTCAACAAATCATGTTAAACCCAGATTCGGCTCAAACAAGGGACTAAACACGTTTCGCAATTATGCCACATCAATGTGGAACGCCCTACCCAAAGCTGTAAAGGAATGTGAATCCCTACCCACATTCAAAACTGCTCTTAAAGAGCACCTACGGGAGGCTGCAATTCGAAACTGGCCACCGTAAATGCCCAAAACCCCCACCACCTCCTAATAGACAGTCTCCTCCCCACCGCATGTATATATTCCCTCCCTGCCGTATGTATATTTCTCTCCCACCCACCCACCCCCTCCTAATGTACAGTCCCCTCCCCATCATATGTATATACTCTGTCAGGATCTAGGGGTAACAGTACTGTATATTTGAATACCGTTTATGTCATAAATGTATCAGTACTAATTACCTATATGTCCCTATGCCATAAATGTCATGTATGTTGTGTATGTCATAAATGTCTATATGAATTGAAAATGGGGGACCCTGATGTAAACAAGACAAACGTCTTTCTCAGGTCTGCATCCCCTTAACGATTGTGTGTATTGAGCCGTACTGTATTGTACCCATTCTGCAATCTGTTAAATAAAGTTCATTCTCTATCTCTTCCCACCTACCTCTCACGGAGAGCAGAACTCATGTGCTGCTGTGTGCCAATGTAAATAATAAACCACGTCGATTAAAGGCTGAAGGGAGAAACCATGTCTCATGAACATATAATTGTCGCCCCATAGCCAGACTCTGTCAACAGAGAGGCATATGTACCTGTCTGCAGTGTAAGATATAGAGAGGGGGCGCAGTTTCGCTCGCTCGGTTCATTTCTCCAGGAGGGGAGATAGATTCAGCCAGCCACGCACTCTTATTGGAAAATCTTACGGAGACCGTTTCACGGGTTCAGGAATCCGGAACTTTTTGAACTTTTTACAAAGATGGTTACAAAGATACTTACGAACATGTTCAAGAATGAGGTCCAATGTTTTCAGCCCTCCGGGGGGCATTCTCTTCCAAGGCCAGCAGGGGAACCGTGGCAACGCCGTCCCATGTGAAACTTCTGAGCTTAATCACGTGCATCAGAAATATAATGTATAGGACATTTCACTATGAGCTATGATGATGGGTCATGCTCAGAAGAGACCAAATACCCAATCCCTAGGCTAGTAGGCTACATACAGTAGATGATAACAACCTGACTTGCGCTGAGAATGAAGCGGACAAGAGATTAGAGGTGGAGGAAAGGAGCCAGTGCTGTTTGCATATAGGTAGGTACTCTAGGCCATATCTATGTTAGA
>NC_140165.1:37785038-37798989 GCF_963971535.1 Notolepis coatsorum | reverse complement strand
AGAGGGAGACACGGGTAAGAATAAAGGGACAGAGAGAGAGAACGGGATGCAGAGAGAAAGAGCAGAGAAGATGAGCGTAATAATGAAGGAAGAGACGAAGAGAGAGATGGAGAGAGAGAGAGCGAGAGGAGAGAGAGAGAGAGAGAGAGAGAGAGAGAGAGAGAGAGAGAGAGAGAGAGAGAGAGAGAGAGAGAGAGAGAGAGAGAGAGAGAAGGAGAGACAGCGAGCAGCGAGGTGATGAATTGCTGGTAAAGTATGTCCTCTTAAGTTCAAGGGCCTCTCAACTCGCATTTGTTGCCGCCCCCTGCTGTTCCCTAACGTGTTGTAGAGAGAAGCTTTATCTCCTTCCTCTCCAGGAAGAAAGGAAGAAAGAGTATCATACTGTCAAAACAAGCCCTTCCTGCAGGAAGCAGCACAGCGCTGCAGTCAAATGGGAACCGTCTTATCTCCGAACAGGTCAGGTTCTCAAGAATACTACTTAAAGCGGCACTAAATATGGCCGACGGTGATCATGTCATCGGGGACGTTGAATCCCGTGTCGTGTTAATTACAGCAGCATGAAATTATGTAGATGAAAAAATAACAATACTGTGTCTTATAGGGGACTGCTACCTTATCACCTCATTGAGCTGTAATTAACACAACCTAAAGATTAAATGTGCCCGATAACATCACCGGTGGCCATATTAAAATCAAATTGTTTGAGTTTTTGGATGTGTGTGAGATTATGTGCAAAATAAATTAACATTGTTTTTGGTGAAGTGCCTTTTTATAAGTACAATTCTTTAAAAACAAGACATAAGACAACATACAGTAAGGCGGTGTAACGTCAAGTCCTCAATATTTTGCTAATGTCAAGTCCTGCACAATAGTTTGCATACAACTTTGACTTGAGAAATTTGTCTTGACCTTTCTAAATGTTTATATTTCTTCCTAAATGGTGAATTGGTTACCAATGAACATGTCCAACCAACGCAACACAAAACATGCATCAATGAATACATCTCAGCCGAATACCCCCTGATGAATTGAACCTCCAATACCATCATGTGATCACATCTGATGCAAATGTTAATCCGCTGCATTTGATACCTGACTATCATTTGCAGATCAAATTCATAGAAAGCCAAGAGATTGTGTTCGCCTTTGCAATTTCTCCTATAGAGTTCATATACTCCCTCTCTCTGTGATTCAAAAGCAGATTATCAGAGCTACGATCTGCGCACACACCTGAATAGATTTTCTGATCTCTCTCTCTCTCTCTCTCTCTCTGTGGTGAAACCAGCACATGGCGAGACAATCTTGTTGAAGATGTATTTTTGTTGTGGCTTGTAATTGGAGGTGTCAAAACGTGAGCTTTTGACACCGGATGTGTGTTAGAGTAATGTGTTTATGTCTGTGTCTGGCTGAGTGTGTGTATATGTATGTATGTATGTGTGTGTGTGTGTGTGTGTGTGTGTGTGTGTGTGTGTGTGTGTGTGTGTGTGTGTGTGTGTGTGTGTGTGTGTGTGTGTGTGTGTGTGTGTGTGTGTGTGTGTACTACGTGTGTGTGTACGTGTGTGTGTGTACGTGTGTGTGTGTGTTGCTCATGACTAACACAGCGCGGTGTGCCAAGATGAGCAGCCCGTCACTCAACGAGCATCGGCCCGTGGAGGTCACATATCAACAGTCACGGGAGGAAAAGATTATGCATGTGTGTGTATGTGCACGCGCGCATGTGTGTGTGTGTGCATGTGTGTGTGTGTGTGTGTGCGTGTTTGGAAAATAGCAGAGATTATGCATTGTGAAATGAAACTGGAGTAACGTAGCGGCTCTGTGTTTGCATACAGAGGCCATGGCCTCACGGTTGAGCTCTAATCCCTGCTGCACACACACACCAGGACGCTCCCGGGCTGATCTGGCACTTTAGGGCAGATCGAGTATTAGGGCACCGAACGAGGAAGCTTTGTTTATTATACAGACAAGTCATCACGTTTATTAATATCCCAGCTAACCCCTATTTTTTTACTTTTTGTACTGTAAACAGTTTTTGTTGGCCTAATCTCTTAGAATTTAAATGAAGTTCTTGTTTTCAAGCAAGTTTTTTGCATTAGCTTTTTGTTGTTGTTGAAGCAACTACCAAATAGGAGATGGCCAGAAAGATACATATCAAATTGACATTAGTCCCAACAACAACAACAACAACACCACCAACAACAACAACAACAACAACAACAGCAGCAACAACAACGACGACAACAACGACAATGACAACAAGGTATTTTGCATTGGCTTTTTTTTCAACTTAAAGGGCCCCATTATGCCCATTTCCCAGTTTAATATGTAAATGTTCCTTCTATATATACGTTTGTATATTTGTACAGTCAAAAAGCACCTAGTTCCAGCTGTACAGATTGTGTGTCTGCAGCATCTCAGGCTCACTCAGCCTGAAAAGTGCTGTTTTGGCTCCTGTCTCTTCAAATGAGCTGCCGCTTCCCATTCCCAAGCATACACGCACGGAGGCATCTGGCTCACAAAATTCAGATCAAACTGTCAAACTAGGCGTTGCAGATCAATTATGAATGAAGATCCAGCAATTGCATATCCTATAAAGAGAACTTTTACAAGCGAGCTGCCATCTTGACCAACAGAGACCCATGGACCACCCATGTGCGATGTCTTACATACATACATAGTGACGTAGAGTGGTAATGGAAGAAAAGGTTAGACTACAAACAAGGCGTTTCAGGAAGAAAAGGCTGTAGTACAAACAAAGCGTTTCAGGCAGTTCAGGAGCAGTGCTCTGTCGGAGTGAATAACTCCCTTTGACGCGACGTGTAACTCTACAAACGTATTGCATGCACCTCCAGCTATATAACACACTAAAGGAAAGGGAAAACCCCAAAAAGCCTAATAGGGCCCCTTTAACACTTTGAGTGCCACTCACGAGATTTCTCGGTTTTTTTTATAGGTGGTTGCTAGCCACTCACGAGATTTCTCTGAATTTTTTTTTTTTTTTTTTTTAGCGATCTGAAAAATTATTGCATCACCCGAGCCTACCCGAGTATAGCCGAGCGGCGCCGGCGATCACTGTGGAAAAAAGCGCCCCCTGTCGTCTCCCAGATGACATAAGTGATTTTGGAATGGACTCAATGAAAATGAATGGGGAAAAAAATCCGGTACTCCACATTTTCCAGTTCACTGATCCAGCCGGGGTTACCACAGTTCATTCTGGAACCTCAGAACCCCGCGGATCATGGAGATCTACAGTATCGCGTACACGTATCTACACGTATCGATTTTTTCGAATGGTGATCAGGAATTGGAATATACCAGTTGGATACCATCTGATGTCAGGTAAGGACTCTATGTTATCAGTGTTAGGATAATCAGAGTAAGTTTGATGAAGTTATAAGCTGTTTTGTGAAATGTCTTCTTTCGGTTTCACTGTAAAAGTCCGTGAGGAAATCAACGGAGCGATTATCCGTGCACGGCCGTAATGTGCTTGCGTGCACGTATAATATTGATCATCTAGCGTTTATTTGAAAACGGTTCATAAAAAGGCAGACGAATATCAACGTTGTGGAATATTCCACTAAAAGACGATTTTCATAGAATGCTCCAGAATGAGCTGTTTTTTATATCAAAACGGGGGCTTTTCTAACTGCTCTGAAACGGAAACGACGCGATAAAAAAACAATCTGCCTTGACAGCACTGACTGGAAAATAGTCTTTGATAATGCGATGGGCAGATTAGACACATAGCCATAATTTAAAACATAGATTAGGCGATATTAACGCTAACATTGGCGCCGATGGTGGCATTCAGCCGGTAAAACGGAAAACCAGGCGTGGCGCTCAAAGTGTTAAGGAGTTGAACCAACTAAATAGGAATACAAATTGTATGTTAAATATTCACGCCCTATTTAGTCAAGTCAATGCAAAAAGCTTGCTTGAAAAAATAACTAGATTGTACATGCATTTTTAAGTACTTTTGTTGGTGTGTTCTCTGTACTTCCTTGAGACTGACCAAAAAAACGAAACACACTTTTTAAAAGTACTTTTTAAGCCAGCTTTTTGTTGCTGTTACACATTTCATACATATTCATCATTCTTGCCATACATATTGAGAAATGGTGTAGACCTACTGTACAGCAGAAGGCTCCTTCACATTCTTGCACCTTTCCAGTCTATCATAATGTGTACTTTTTATTTCAAAATGATTACCTTTATAATTAGGTTTCATATCTGGATGCTTTCTTAATAAAACCCCTCCTTGTGTGGTTGAAACATTGTGGGCTAGTAATACATGTATTTGTATTTAGACTAGATCATGATATTTATTAACATTAGATATTTTTTTTGGTGCGATAAATATGAAACACCAGGGGTGTTTTATTAAACCTATTTCTTAACAGCAGTGAACTGATACGATACAAAACAAAAACCCACGAAATGAAGAAAAAATAATAGTTTGTGGGAAATTAACCAAAGGGATAAATAATAGATGAAAATCAATAGGAGGAAAAAAAATCCCTTCACAGTTTTTTTCTTTGATTAACGATCTCTTCAGGTAGGATAAATTAAAGTTGAAAACTTTCGCCGTACATTATTAACCCTCTGTTCTGTAACTTATTTAAAATCCATGGGCCCATTTCCCATTATGTTTATAGTATGGGGAGGGGAGAAGGGGGGCTTTGGCTTTTCCAAAAACGCTCGGGTGCTAATTGTATGTTAGTTCAAAAAGCCATTTTCTGTTAGAGTGCACAAATCCATTACAGCCCCCTCCTTAGCCCCGAATAATGGGATTGAATTAACGCGTCGGCGCAGAACGTGTGGCCAGAGACTCCTCACAATGTGATTGATCATCTTATTCCTGAGTGCTCATCCGGATTGGCTGCGTTTATCGATACCATTACCCGGGACTGGATTAAGCATCGGTCTGCTAACAAACCCCTGCTTGGGCAAAAATACATATGATGGGGTATTATTTTAGCTGCTCGAACTAGCGAGACGTTATATGAGACATTTGGTGCACCTGATTTCCCCCTCCCAGTTGGTTTCAACACCCTGCGTGATGTGATATGATCAAGTGCTTCTCTGTTTATTGGAAGATCTGCTGATTTTATTAGATGGGAGAGAGTGGAGACTGACAGACAAAAAGGAGAGATGAGAGAGAGAGAGAGAGAGAGAGAGAGAGAGAGAGAGAGAGAGAGAGAGAGAGAGAGAGAGAGAGAGAGAGGGAGGATATACAGAGAGAAGAGAGACAGAGAGAGAGAGGGAGAATGACATGTGACAATGAGTACTAGGGGTGTAACGGTACACAAAAACCACGGTTCAGTACGTACCTCGGTTTTGAAGTCACAGTTCGGTACGATCTTGGTACAGTTGGGGAAAGTTTGCAGAACCTGGCTTTCAGGGGTGATGTAGTGTTCAGTTACTGTTAAGTAGGGCTGTCAATTCATATTCTATTCACTGTTGTGGTTTGTAAACAACCCCAACAGCACGACACAGACAGGTAGTTCAGAGTTAGCCAAAAACTAAGGGCGTATTTATTTTCAAACAGAAGAGCGAAAAAACAACATGAAGCATTCAGGGGGAATGTCCTGGAGCAGAGTAGGCTCTGCGGCTCTGCAGCTCGGCCCAGAGCAGAGTAGGCTCTGTGGCTCTGCAGCCTCTGGCTCTGCGGCTCTGCAGCTTAGCCCAGAGCAGAGTTGGCTCTGTGGCGCTGCGGCCTCTGGCTCTGCGGCTCTGCAGTTTACTGTCAATCCACTCGTAGAGGAACAGAGAAAAAGAGGAAATGTCAACAACCGAACGCAGGGATTACGAGGCAGTCCAGTAACAAAGCTGAGTCCAGAAATAACAAAGGCGATACCTCTTCAGTGTTAACGAAACACACAAAAAACAGATAGATCTTTAGTCCAGGAAAAACGAGGAAAAACAGAGCATCAAAAAATACACTTCCAAAAACTCACCAAGGGGCAAGGTGAGATACGGGGCGCGGGTCCACGGGAGCAGAGAGGGGCGACAGCGGCGAATTCCAAGGCGTACTGGAGAAACAGATGGAGAACAACACAGGAGGAACAAGCTGCAGGCGGAGGTAAGCAAAACGACCCGACAATGAACCTTCAGAAACCCCGAGTAAAGGGCTCCCTTCGAGCTGATTCGAAACTCCCTTCAGGTGTGTGGAGGTAATTGGTACCTGGAAGCGTGTGGTAATGGACCAATCCTCACATCACATGAATAATCAATGTGTAAAATATTTTATAAAAAAAACTTTATATTGTGAAAATGTATATTAGATTGTGAAAAAAATTGCCCCCGGCTGTCTTCCTCTCAACTTCTCACGTGGGTCTGAATGCGCTGTATGGCGGATATGAGACATTGAGCTGAAGAACGTGCTAGTAGTAACAACAACAACAGCATGGAGTAATGGCAGAGAATTCATAACCCAACTCGATCCCGAAGGCAGTGATTTGCACTCTGAGCAATCTAAAAGCCCTGTTTGGACATACTTGGAAATACTTGAATATACTAACAGAAAACGGATTTTGATCAACTTGTGGAACCTCGAGACAAAGTTGTATGCAAGCTATGTTAAACTACAGCTGGCCTACTTTCTTTTTTTATGCAAACGCTATTTTGGGAGTTCTAGCGTCAAGAATGTAAGTAGCCTACTGTTCAGTTTTTAGCACTTAGCACTTTATTGTAAATCATCCCTCAGGGTAAACCTTGTAGATATTGAATAATGAATGGAGACAGAAGTGTCATGCAGGTCCCCAATGGTTTGATTACCATTTCCCATTTCATGCCAAGGAAAAGTTTCATGAAACATCGTTTCATGTTTATCACCAGTGTTGGGCAAGTTACTTTAAAAAAGTAACTAGTTACAGTTACTAGTTACTTCTTCCAAAAAGTAACTAAATTACTTACTCAGTTACAAATTAAAAAAGTAACTAGTTACTTCAGAAAGTAACTATTGCGTTACTTTCAAATAATTATTTTACAAACAACTTACACAAATCTAAAATATTTTAATGTTGCTGAAGGACAAAGTGAGACTAGCCTCCAATCAAATGCCATGTGTGTAGATATTATAATTACTATTTTTATATAGTGGATCATACAAATACAAACACAATAGATGTTTTGGAACTTTTGATATGTATTGCCCCTCAACAGGCTACAACTGGGCAACATTAAATTATGCTTGTTAGGCACTATACCAAAAATAAATAACAAATATATACTGATTGATTGATTGAACATTTTAATTAACAGATTGCAGAATGGGTACAGTACAGCTCAATACACACAATTGTTAAGGGGATGCAGACCAGAGAAAGACTTTCGTCTTGTTTACATCAGGGTCCCCCATTTTCAATTCATAATGACATTTATGACATACACAACATACAGATATAAGAATCTAATCTAATCATCTAAACTAATCTAATCATGACAATTAAGACATACAGATATACACTCTTTGTAGTGCAAATAAAACAAAAAAACAGATGTCGGGCAGCTAAGTGGCGCAGTGGGCAAGGCGCTCGCCACTAGTGCAGGAGATGCTGGGTTTGAGCCCAGCTCTCGGCATTGCTACCAGCTTGGCTGCTCGTTCATACTAACACAATTGGCACTGTTAGGGGTGGGAAAGCTGGTGGGTGGGTCCTGGTCGTTGTAAACAGCGACTCCTACAGTTCGGTCGGGGCGCCTGCTCAGCGAGGAAGGATCTAAGGGGGGTAGTGTGATCCTTCCACACGTTACACCCTCTCAGTGAGAGTCCGCACTGCCAGGTGTAAAGAAGCGGTTGATTGGCTACACATGTGTCGGAGGAAGCATGTGATAGCCTCCACTCTCCCAGACCGACCGTAGGGGGTAGGTGGGCAGCGACCAGGAAGGGGATTGGGAATTGGCATAACGACTAACATTGGGATGGGAGTAGGGATGGGTACCTTTCACATTTGAACCGATACGGTACCGGTACTGGTACCTGTGAATCGATACCGGTACCCAACGGTACCTTTTTTCGGTACTTTAGTCTCAAAAAATCAAATGTATTTACCTCAATCAAAAAAAAAATCCAAACTTCAAATAACTACAATTTCGACAGTTTTCGGCTTGCCATTGCTCCGACTGCTTTGTTGTTGAATCAAGTCAAATCCTAGGTAAGCATATATTGTGCGTGTGAACGTTGACATGAAAAGAAAAAAGGTAAAAAAAATAAATTATTTATTTTTTGGTATCTCACTTGAATCGATAGTCTGTAGTACCGACGTGTTTCGGTTCGGTACCTCAAAAGTACCGAATTCGGTACCCATCCCTAGATGGGAGAAAAACGGAGGAAAAAGGAGGGGGGAAAAGATAATAAAAAAAATAAAAAAAAACAGATGTGTTGTGTGTGTCTCTCACTTTTCTGTATCTCTCTAGTTCTCTCTCTCTCTCTCTCTCTGAGCACCTGAAGCCTGTGCTATTAAACCAGGAAGTGCAGCACTATGTTGATAAGGCTGTCAGCAGTAGAGCCTCCACTACTGTAGTGCCCTGCGCTGCAACACAACAAACACAAGAGTGAACAAAAAACGCTCATGGACCCGTCTCTCGTTGACTGACTAGCTTGTGTTGTTCGTTGGATTTGTTTTGGATTATTTGGGCTTGCCAAACAAACTATCAAAACGTACACGGACCCGCGGACCGCAGTCTCTCGTTGACTGACTCGCTTGTGTTTTCGTTGTGTGTCCGACTATGCATGCTTTCGAACACCCGCCCAACTCTACCTCTGATTGGCTTACCATGAAATTGTACTCAACCTCAGCCAATCGTCAGCATGTATGTGCTTGTCTCGCGCACTGCCCACTAACCAAGGAAGAACAGTATTGCCTCTCGGCTCAGAGATCTAGTTGGTCTGATGAAAAAAAACTGCTTCAATCATAGTAACGCGCCGAATTTTTTGGCAGTAACGGTAACAGCGTTATTCCGTTAGATTACTCGTTACTGAAAAAAGTAACGCCGTTATTTATAACGCCGTTATTCCCATCACTGTTTATCACACCTTGTTCGGAGGCGCATTGCTGTCTATGAATGTTCGTTCTATATGCTGTAAACTTTAATTAATTTGATCTCCCTCCGAGAGACAGCCCCTTCTCAATCTAGCACCAATTTGTCCTCACGCACGATAGGGTGTGTGTATGGGGGCGGGGTAGGTAGGTCTTCTAGCTCTGGCTGGTTGCTTGCATTCACCATACTATGAGGCTATGCTAAATTACAGGTAATCTCTTAGTGGTGTGCGTGGGCTGAACAAACAACATCCGGCCCTTTGGGCAAATTCTATTTTGTTGCACGTGCATTCCGTTAGTGGTTAAAGTAACATTGCATTTGTTCGGTACCCAACACACACTGAACCGAAAGTCGGAAAGTCCCACCGATACTCCCACCCTGCCTCAGCGACTACATAATGGCCTCCGTCAGCCACACTATTGTTTAGTTCATGGTTGAATGTTTTGATTTTTGTGTCATCTCTCTACAGTACCTTGCACGGCTTTGAAGGTATCTTCGATGGAACAGCACACACAGTACACACATCCACACACACACTCACTTTAAACAAACAACTCACTGCAGCACCCACTTTACCCACTTTAGACACCTAAACACACTTTATATTTATTGGTAAAGAATTTGCACTACAACCCATACCTCATTACACCTTACTGTAAATTGTACCTAAATTGTACCTCATCCCATTTCTGCATTGTACTGTATAGTATATAGTATATTGTAACTCAGTTACTTTTCTACTCTGCATTGTACATTGTATATATGTATATATTGAACACTTTTGTCTACGTACTTGACTTTTATTTTATACTTACTATACTTATTTTATACTTATCTATTTTTATCTACCACAATCTCTGGAGCAAAACAGAAAGAAGCATTTTATATAAAAGTATTCTGTGCTTCTGTATGACAACTAATAAAGAAACTTGAACTTGAAACTTGAACTTGAACACATCCAAAAATTTCTCTTTGACGTGGAAGGTCAACATCCCCACACCAGACTATGGGAGGTCCAATTAAGTGTGACAACTTTCTGACTGATCACAAACGGTGTGAAACAACCAATATAATACAATACCTGCACTGGCAATTACTAATAATAATAAGCATTGTATAAGCCACATTAATTACTGAATTCCCTTTTACATCTGAATATTTTCTATTGATGATCTGTCATCATGAAAAACAATTGGGGAGTTCCATGATAATTCCAAAACGCGATACAGCTTTCATTAAAATCGTTTCCAATTAGCGGTGCACATTCACGACCCCTAGAGGATGAACTCTACTGATTTTGGTGACCCTTTGACATTTCCTCTACCGCCACCATAAGGCCAAACATTCATATCCTACTTGTGAAAGTCATCACTCAAACACCTTTCGTTCTAATGTTAATTCATGACTGCTATAGGATGAACTAACTCCTTTGCTTTTGGTGACCCGTGACCTTTATTCTAGTGCCACCATCAGGCCAAATGTTATATTTTCACATTAGTGTATCTCTAACACTTTTCCTCTGAATCTTTTCAAACTTGTGGCGCACATTCATAACACTATGAGGAAGGATCCTATTGATTTCGGTGACCTTATGGCCTTTTCCTCTAGCGCCACCATCACGCCAAACACAAGTGTATTTAATGAATCTCCTGATTATTGAAAACATGACCTACTCCTGAACAGCTTGAATTAGGGGCACGGTCACAAAAGGTGAATGGAGACTTTGGGGGTCATTCGAGGATACACCCGCTATCGGCCACCGACCGCACATATGTCCAGTGTAGTATAACAAAGTAATCCTGCGCTTTGAAATCCCCCCCCCTCGCCTGCACCGAGGACGTCAAGGGAATTTGTGCCACCGGCCCGTGGAGGGGTCAATAAATACACAACAGTAGCAAGCTGGGCAGGGCAGGGCAGGGCAGGGCAGGAGAGGTGAGAGCGTGTCAGATAATCCTCCTGAAGGTTGATAACAGATAAACACACACACCTCCCAGAGTGCAGAGGTTGTTGTACCCAGATGGACAGGGAGGGGGGTGGGGGAGGGGAGAGGGAGCGCAATGGGAGAGGGGAGAGAGAGGGAGGAGAATCAGAGATATGGGAGAGAGAGAGAGAGAGCACAGCGGGAGAGGATAGATATGATATTGGCTGCCATGGACCCCTCTGATGTGTGGTATCATACTAATAACCCTTTGGACCGCCTGACCTAATCCATCCTCTCTATCTCCCTCTCCCTCTCTCTCTCTCCCTCTCCCTCTATTTCTCCCTCTCCCCCTCTCTCTCTCTCTCTCTCTCTCTCTCTCTCTCTCTCTCTCTCTCTCTCTCTCTCTCTCTCTCTCTCCCCCCCAGGGTGGCGTGGGGCGGGCTTTTGACTGGGAGAAGGTGAGGTGGAAAGAGGTTTGAAGGGAGAAATAGAGTGCATGTTCTAGACTTGCTGTATCCCACAGTTCTTTGCATTTGAGGTAGTATCCTCCACATGCGACCAGAATCACGGTCAATTAACACGGAAAAATATAGAATCTCAACATACGTAATGGATACCAGCTAGCTAGTAGACCATCAAGTAATGACACTAGATTATTCAGTTCATTTATTGATTCAAAAACATCCCCAGCTACTGTGACATTTGATTTATATCAACTCATCCCACCAGTCCATTGGATTTGTTACCATTTGAAAGCGCCTGCTATTATGATGCTCACTTGATGGCTCCCTTCTGTAGCACTTCTCTTCTGAGTTTTGAATGGGTTGAATTACCTCTAATTTAAGAAGAGATCAGATTCTCAGTGAGACTCTTTGTGTCACTTCCGCTGCAGCGAGGAAGGTGCAAAACATACCTTCATTGTGTATGAGCTCTGTCGAGGTGTGTTAACCCCTTAACCTCTTAAGCCCTAGCCATATTAACCAAGTAAATGCATGTTATTGGTATCTAGGGACATCTATGGATCTCAGGGAATGTATTCCCAGTGTCTGTTACTAGGCTTGAGTAAATTGTAATGAACCAAAGGAGAATATCAACAAAACTATTCTGTATTAATCTATTTATGGGGTAATATCAATCTTGTACCGGTACCGGACGGAGATAAATTTCACGTCATAAATAGAACAATACAGTCCGTATTAATCAATGCTGCGTTTATTCAAATGTAGACAAGAGTAAAGACCCTAACCCTATCAAAACAGCAAAAGTGTATATTTTCAGCACTACGTTTGTTTACCAATGATTGTGTTATTAGCGAAATATGAGTGTATAAATATCTTGGTGCATGGAGTCGGAAACCGGATGAATTTGATGCAAGGAAATCACACGGTCATGAAACGTTGTAGTCCTAAGAAAGAGGAGACCCAGGGTATGTAATTTTAGGCGAATTTTCTGAAAATATGGCTAGGGTTTAAGAGGTTAAGTGCAGCAAGATGGCATGTGATTCAGAGCTGTGTGTGAAGAACCAGCTCGATGCGTTAACTGTGGAGGTGTTCACGGTGCGAGGTCTCTTGAATGCCAGAGGAAAGTGCAGGAAATTGAGGTAAACAAGATCCGGGTAGTTGCTAGAGGCAGTGAAGAAGGTGGAGAACTGGGAGCCTAGGCAGGTAAAACAGTCTGGAAGAGAGAAACAAGAGGAATGTATCTGGATGGAGAAAAGACAGTTCTTGGCATTTATAGCTATGGTGATTAACTGTACCGGGGAAGTAGCAAAGAAGAGCCAGAAAATAAAAGTGATTATGACCGCAGCTCAAAACTTTCTTAAACCTTAAACCTTTGAGCATAGTAACTGGAAGAAATACTGAGAGATTATTTCCCGCCCCCTCAGGCTCTGGTTATGTTGGTTCTTTTTGGTTTGGTTAGGTTTTCTTTTGTTCTGTTCATTTGGGAATATTCTGTTGAGGAAGCAACTGAGACCTCATTCATTGATGAGGTTGGTGACGATAATGCTCTGCCTGGTTGCAAATCACCATTACAAAATAATAAATAATAAACTGGATTTTTGAAGAAGTCTTTATTCATCATGCAGTGACACACACATGCAATTATTGGGTCGCTGATGAAATTGAGTCTCTGCGCTTGACCCATCCCATTGTCCTTCGCCCCAAGAGCAGCCGGGCTGCGGCGTGGGGCCACGCCCCGGGGACCAATCCAAGTGCTCCTGTCCGTCTTCGTCAGGGACGCGACAGCGTTAGCGATCTGGTGTGCATGTTTTTTCATTGGGTTTATCTTATCTGGAGGGGAAACCCTTCCGAGCACGGGGAGAACATGCAAACTCCACGCAGAAAGGCCCAGGAGATACCCCACCTGGGTACCTGGCCACACGCAAACCTGGTCCCCAAGCGGGAATCGAACCCTGGACCTTTTAGCTGTGAGGTGACAGTGTTAACCAAATAAGAAGAAGAAGAAAAAGAAGGTGTGTGAGCTCTAAGGTTGCAGAAATCTGGTGTCAGAGCAGGGCAGGGCTGTGAGGTAAATTGCATAATAAGCGTCTTGCATTTGCTATGTGTTTTTGGAACTTGTGATTTACAGGGATATACTGTAGGCCTATTGTAGGATGGATTGCACTTGTGTTTACACTACAGTACATCACACATGAAACTATGCTTTACACCCTACCACATTATCACAATACCTTCACCTTCATATGAGGATACGTGAAAAGCAGAGTTCCTCATATGCTATCATGAGAATCACACTGGTGAAACCATATAAGCGCATATGTAAACATGTTAAAGTCCCCATGAAACGGCTAGCAGAATGCTATTTTAATCCACATATTTACGTGTTTCCTGTCAAACTGTCAGGACAGAGCGTATAGAACCCAATATGCGGACACAGAAAGGCAGACAGGTCTTGTTAAAACCCAGCACGCACAGTGTATTTATTTAGAAAGGGGTAGTCAGGTATCCGGGCAGCAATCCTATACACAAACTG
>NC_140165.1:37757538-37775038 GCF_963971535.1 Notolepis coatsorum | reverse complement strand
TGATATCATGGTGTAAACTAAAGCAATTACGGTGAATGATCAAGTCCTTGTCTGCAGCATAGCTTGAGGCTATCCTGTTTTTTATAGAATAGTTAGGATGATATCTTAAGATGAGATAAGATATTACTTTCATGATTCCCGTTGGAAAATTCAGGAACGATGAATCATACAGTATATCTTGATGATCATTATCCAAAATAATATGATTGCAATTGTAATCACTAAACCCTAGTTTGAGGCTTATATCCATAGATGGGTGCCATGCTGTTACCCCATTGAGATTGTTTGGCACGTTTTCTTCCTTAAAACGATATCATCAAACTCTAGGACTCTATAGCTGCCAGTGGCCAGTAGTCATCAGAATCTCCAGTTCTCAAAGATAATCTCACGGTTTAGGGAAACCTCGGCTACTGTCTTTTTCCTTTTTTTTCTCATGCGTTGGCCTGTCTCTTCCAGGCTGGAACTCTCCTATAGGAGGGCCTCTGAAAGGCCGCGCTGGAGGATATTGTTCTCCGAGGTTTTCGCATCTGCTCTTTGGTAATCCTCCGCTCGCTCTGTCGGGGGGAGCGACCGCGTAACAACACACACCGGACCTCTGGACTGTGACGGCGAGCATTGTTTCCCCCGCAAACAATGTCTTCACTTTGATGTCTGTGATGCTTGGCTAGCTGCTATAGGCTGAGGATACTAACACCCCCCCCCCCCCCACCCCTCTCTCTTTCTCTGTCTGTCTGTCTCTCTCTCTGGCTTTTTCTATCTCTTTCTCTGTCTGTCTCTCTCTTTCTCTCTCTCTCTTTCTCTTTCTCTGTCTGTCTGTCTCTCTTTTTCTCTCTCTTTCTCTGTCTGTCTTTCTCCTTTTCTCTCTCTTTCTCTGTATGTCTCTCTCTTTTTCTCTCTCTTTCTGTGTCTGTCTCTCTTTTTCTCTCTCTTTTTCTGTGTTTCTCAGCATCTCTCTTTCTTTTCACCGTACCTCTGTTTCTCTCATTCTCCTTCCCTCCCTCTGTCTCACTCTCTGTCTCCTGTTTCTGCTTTGATCGCTCTGATCCATGCAACAGTATCATATGTGGGATATTTCGACGTTGTCCTTTTTTTCACAGACCGTAGATAAAATGTGTTTTAAGAAGCAGCTGGGTGAAATAAAAGTATAATTAAAACAACCCTATAGGGAGCGTGTGGATGATTTCATGGACTTCCTGGTGCATAAGAGAACGTGAGTGATACGTTGCCGTAAATGCGTGCTAACAAAATGTGACTTCATAGAATGATCAAAAGAAAGATGACCAACACACACACACACACACACACACACACACACACACACACACACACACACACACACACACACACACACACACACACACACACACACACACACACACACACACACACACACACACACACACACACACACACACACACACACACACACACACACACACACACACACACACACACACACACACACACACACACACACACACACACACACACACACACACACACACACACACACACACACACACACACACACACACACACACACACACACACACACACACACACACACACACACACACACTATCTATCTATCTATCTATCTATCTATCTATCTATCTATCTATCTATCTATCTATCTATCTATCTATCTATCTATCTATCTATCTATCTATCTATCTATCTATCTATCTATCTATCTATCTATCTATCTATCTATCTATCTATCTATCTATCTATCTATCTATCTATCTATCTATCTATCTATCTATCTATCTTTCTCTTGTTCTCTCTCTCTCTCTCTCTCTCTCTCTCTCTCTCTCTCTCTCTCTCTCTCTCCAATGCCGCCGTCATGTGAACGTCCTCTCATTCGTTACTATAATCTCAAAAGTACATGGCCTTCAGTCTCAAAATAAGAATGTCCCTCAATCCCTAAATAGTTGACCTTTTGTAGATGAGCAGTTTTCGTTTTTCCCATATGTTATTACGTGAACCCATTTTGGGCTTTACTTTAAAGTGCGCCAGAGTGAGGCTTCATGAGAGCCTTCAACCCGTACGGGATCGTTGTTAGAAACGCATTGAGCACGGCCAGGCTTTCTCTATAATCACATTAATTTTAAATGAAAGGAGAGATATCAAGGTCACCAGTGATATCAATACGTCATGCTAAATAGCAGCGGACATGTGGATGAAGAGGTGCACGATACAATCCCATTTTTTATTTGATGTCATGGCTCTGCCATAAAAGATGGTCTGGCGAGTTGAAGCATCTCTCAATAGTGTCATGCCATAATTCCAATGAGCTGCTGGAATCGGTGCATGAACAATATGTGCATAAATGTGGCCTGCAGCATGGATAACATTGTTATTTCTAAATCTGAAGCTACTGTATTTAAGGGGGAAAGCAAGTTAAGTAAGAATCAAGGGATTTAAACGGTAGGCTATAACCATTTGGGTTTTTACCTGTGCCATTCTGTGTCTCTATTTGAGTTAAACAGAATGGTATTGACAGGGATGCAAAATAGCTATTGCAAAATGGTTGTAGAGAGGCATTGTGACATGGTACTGTGACATCCTAATGGTCGTAGAGAGGCATTGTGACATGGTACCGTGACATCATAATGGTCGTAGAGGGGCATTGTGACATGGTACTGTGACATCATAATGGTCATAGAGGGGCATTGTGAAATGGTACCGTGACATCATAATGGTCGTAGAGGGGCATTGTGACATGGTACCGTGACATCATAATGGTCATAGAGGGGCATTGTGAAATGGTACTGTGACATCATAATGGTTGTAAAGGGGCACTGTGACATGGTACTGCTTATTCTACTATAATTGTATTGCCTATAGTTATTTCTTCTAACAGTTCAACACTGTTTGACGAACATTGGGCCTCATTCATGAAGCGATATAAGAACAGATTTCGTTCTTAACACTAGCACAGCTGACAAGGGGTCAAATGACCCCTAGGCATTTTCAATAAATGTATCCTCGTCACTCGGTCGAGCTCCAGCTCTGTCACTCAATGACTTTTCCTAAAAGTACCCGTTTTATCTGGCACGGTTTCTGAAATTTCAAAATGACTTCAGGAAAATGTAATTAGAACGTTATTCCACATAATGGGCCGTTGGAACAGACGAAAGCCACAGCACTTTGTGAGCATCTAGCACAGGGGTGGCCAACCCATGGCTTGTGAGCTGCATGTGGCTCTTTGCCCGTCAATGTGTGGCTCTTCCATCCAAAAAAATAAAAAATTTAATTATAACATTTTTTTTTTTTTTATATTTAAAAAAAAAATGTATGTCACTCAAACCTACATTTCATTGTGGTAAACCTCATCTTTTTATATTCAGAGGTAATTATATAGTTTACACTGTTTATTTTTCTCATATTTCTCATATAAGCTGTCGGGTCATCTGACCCGTTCCCGGCGGGAATCAGTGACATTTTCTCCATGGCTGTGCTAGTGTTAACTAGCATTTCCTCTTATTTTGTTCTTACCTGGGATTCAGCAATGTTTTCTTATTGTTGCTTTTCTCTCAGGCAAGACCAAATTCTAAGAGTGGTCGAGAGCACTCTTACCCAGATAAGAAACTCTTACCCAGATGAGAAACATTAAAAAAGCCTACTCCTTTGTCTATTCTAAGCCTATTCCTAGTAATAATAATACATCAGATTTATATAGCGCTTTTCCTAATGCTCAAAGACACTTTAGAAAACAAACAATACAATACGATACAGTTTTAGTAGATAGATACAATAAAAAATATATATATATAAAAAGGTGAGAGAGGAAGGAGTTCATGGGTTGAAAGCAAACCATTGGTCAATTGCCCCCAAATACCCCCAAATACGACTTTATAAACCCAGAACTTTTCAATAATAATAATTATTATTATTATAACTTATTGCGTGCGTTCTTCTTCTGAAATGGATTATATATTGCTGTTAGAACAGTTAGATGCTGGCTGCCCAGGCCGTACTCATAGAATGCATACAACATCTCCTCTCCTCTCCTCTCCTCTCCTCTCCTCTCCTCTCCTCTCCTCTCCTCTCCTCTCCTCTCCTCTCCTCTCCTCTCCTCTCCTCTCCTCTCCTCTCCTCTCCTCTCCTCTCCTCTCCTCTCCTCTCCTCTCCTCTCTTCTCTTCTCTCCTCTTCTCTGCTCCAATAGTTCTGAGCACATTCCAGTATTTCCCAACCTACTGCGCGATTGGTTCTTGACAAGCGGCATCAAGTAGTTCAGTATTGACAAAGCCTACTTTGCTGGAACGATTTATTTCGCACTATACAGTACGCGGTATACGTATAAGTACAAGTATAAGTCTTTATTTGTCATCAGATTAACACACACACACACACACACACACATGCGATGAGCGACCCACAGGAACACACACATGCACTGAGTCGCCAGTCGTGTGTGTGTCATTTTGAGATCTGTCGCAAATCGCTTCCTGTTGAATGGATCAGACAGCGATCAGACGCTGAAACTCGGCTGTTTTACACATGCCTCATTCACCTTATAAGGAGATGGTGGGCGTGTCTGTATGCAACTGATTTTAGCGCAAACGCGCATTTGAATTTAAGAATGAGTGGGATTCATCATGCAACCGACCTGGGTAAGAACCGATTTTGACATTAAGAACGGCTTGATGAATGTGGCGGTGGCTTTTGTTTGTTTGTTTGTTTGTTTGTTTGTTTGTTTGTTTGTTTGTTTGTTTAATAACACAGTTAAACAGAAGTAAAAACAATACATAATAAGTTATAATGATTGTGAAGGAGAAGTTATAAGCTTAGAGGCTTATCAAGAACTTCCCCTGTTTTATAAAATCAAACATACAAAAATACAAAAATATGCATATTATAAAATACCAGAATACATTAAAAATATACGTGTTAATACAAGCATACATACACACAGTACATACATGCATATACTGTATACTGCGTACATAATAATATATAACAACCCACCCACCTGCCTACAAACCTACCCACCCACATAACCAACTGCATACCTACATGTATGACCTATTTATCTATCTACTACTTTTGGATATGATAGTTAAAAATAAGCAGAGATGGAGATTTCCTCAGCATAGGATCAGCTGCATTCCAAAGATTGGACGCTCTATACCTCACTGAGAACTGCCTAAGTGAAGTACCACAATAAGGTATGCAGGTCCCTGGACTGACGTGTAACATATGAATGACCATCTGAATTAAAAGAAAAAAAACTATTAAAACCATTTGGTAGATTGTGATCATGAATGCATTTGTACACAAATATACATATCTGTAAAGAATTAACCTCAGACACAGTCAGAATGTTTGGTTTCTTGAAAAGAGGAGCAGATGGTTCAAATCGATCTGAGAGGGTTGCCAGTCTAACAAATCTTTTTTGAAGTAAAATAATTTTTTGAAGATGAGATGAATGAGTGCTAACCCATATTATGTTACAATAAGATATGTAAGGAAAGATAAGACTATAATACAGGATTAAAAAAAACGTCTATTTATCAATGAACACACCTTCCTAATTATACCTACTGACTTCATTGCTTTTTTTACAAACATGATCAATGTGTTTTTTCCAATTGAGTTTATCATCAACTAAGATCCCTAAACACTTTGTTGAAGTTACTTGTTTGATTTTGGTGTTACTGATTAATAGCTTTGCCTCCTTTTTCGAATAACTTTTACCTTTATTACAAAATACAATAAAATTAGATTTTTCTACATTTAACGATAGCTTATTAGTCTGGAACCAATCTGAGACACAAGATAAACCATCATTTGCTTCCCTAATTAATACTGCAAAATTCTCATGTGACATTATAATGTTGGTGTCATCAGCAAACAAGATCGAGAATACTCTGGAGATACCCAAGCTAAATCATTTATATAAATCTAAAATAAAAGGGGGCCAAGTATAGAGCCCTGAGGAACCCCACAGACTAGCTTTGCCCTGTCAGAGTCATCGCCATTTATGGAAACAAACTGTTCCCTATTATAAAGATAGTCACTGAGCCATTTAATCACGTCGCCAGCCAAACCATACCTCTGAAGCGTTGATATAAGTATTTTATGGTCCACAGTATCAAATGCTTTGGATAGATCCAGAAATATACCAATTGAAAATTGCTTATTGTCTAGTGCATCTGTGATTCTATCTATAAACTGTAAGAGAGCCATGAGTGTAGAGTGTTTTTGTCTGAAACCGTATTGATGTTCATATAATATATTATTGTCATTAAGATGTTTCAAAATTCTGGTATAAACCAGCTTCTCCAATATTTATAGACATGGACGGTAATAACGAAATCGGATGAGTCACCAGATTTAAACAGAGGTATAACTTTTGCCACTTTCAAGTCTCCTGGAACAACACCTGAGAGTATTATTGAATGAGGCCCATTGTTACTTAGCTGAAAGAGTTTGTACCTTTCCTGCTGACCTGTTGTACAGAACTAAGTCGCTTCGTCTAAATAACTAAATGCAACTAAATGTAAATGTAAATGTAGGATAACAATGCCCATACCTGTACCCCTGCTATGACGCCCACATTTCCCCAAGGGGATCAATAAAGGAATATCTTATCTTATCTCTTGCTGTGCAGTTTTATGTCTCCAGTTGATTAAACCAACAGGGACGGTAAAACCGGGCAACCTGGCAGCAGACAGGCTTTGTAACATCATATGAAAGCAATGAAGATACTTTTTTTTACATATCATATTCACCGGAATTCATCAGAAAATTACTACGGAAATATAACATGCCTTACAATACATTATGAATAGTATTTATTTTAATAGCTGTACTATTACCCCATAAAGCATCCAACCCAAAATAATAGTTGCTTACTGTGTGTATTGAAGAAATATTTATAATTTTCTGATTGTGATTATAATGCTCATACTCATCTTATAATTATGCCTCAAGAGCATCACTTTAAGCTGAGTGTTAGACAGTTTCTCCCACATTGCACAATACTTTTAAGATAATGTTTTTGTTTGTTTTTTCCCCCCACTAAAATCCATTTAACGTGCCCATAAAGGGTTAAGCCCGGAGGGCCCTTTGTTATTGTCCTGTTGCCCCAGACAACATGCTGTGTTGACTCCTGGTACAAGGCTTGATTGACAGGTTCAATCCTCCAATGCGCCGGGGCACAAAAGGTGACAAGCTGAGAGGAAGTTTTATCCCTGCCTCTGAGCTCCTTAACCCGTGCCTGATTTCCCATTATAATACTCATGTTATGTTATTGCACTGTATCATTCCAAAGGGCTACTAATAATGTATCACAAATAATATTCATATTCATACACACACACACACACACACACACACACACACACACACACACACACACACACACACACACACACACACACACACACACACACACACACACACACACACACACACACACACACACACACACACACACACACACACACACACACACACACACACACACACACACACACACACACACACACACACACACACACACACACACACACACGCACACATACTCATAATACAGTATATATATCTCTCTATCGCTCTCTCTTTCTCTCTATATATATATATACAGTATATATATATACATATACACCATATATCGATTAATTTATTCTATTATCTTATGTAATTATTTTTACACAATCACACAGAGAACAAAGCTCAATGTACAAATTATCATTACATTATATAATGATTTGAATGAGATTTACCTATTTTTTCCAACCATTTAAATCCATTATATCCATTCATTTCTGCAGCTACAGACACTATAGGACTTCAATATTCACAAAAAATATCCTAAACACTGATGTACTGTGACATTTTTTGTCACATGTTTTCAAGCTGTCTTATCAAATCTATGTTTTCAATATCTACTATATTATGTTTAATATATCTACTTTCATACATTTGCAGCAGTGGATTGAAACTCTTGATTTTTATTGTCAGTCACCATTGCATACATTAACCATTTTTTTTGTTTAGTTTTGTTTTTAGCTATTATAATTTAGAAAATTGGGGGGGAAGGATATTTTACTTAAAATGTTTTATTTGTATAATTCTCTGAGCTTTTATTTAAAGTCTATGGTTTTCCAGTAGTCACTGATACCTAAAAGTACCCTTTATCATTACTATTGATATTTTTATATTTTAATAATGAAATGTATGAATTATCAGTAATCAATTTAAAATAATTTGTAAACGATTCAATACCGATTCCTCCAAATTAATCCACATCGCCATAACAAATTGAAGGCCTCTCTCCAGTGTGCAGGCCTGACAGAACAGTCTATTCAGTCTGTAATAGGGCTAAGGCAGGAGTTTTCTGCCCCCTTCTGGCTGCCCTGCGAATTGAAACACACATCCTGATAATAGCCTTGATAAGCCACACAACATATAAGGTGACGTATCTCTGCGCTTTATGCAGGTGAAATATGGGTAGTGGGACTGTGTGTGTGTGTGTGTGTGTGTGTGTGTGTGTGTGTGTGTGTGTGTGTGTGTGTGTGTGTGTGTGTGTGTGTGTGTGTGTGTGTGTGTGTGTGTGTGTGTGTGCGTGCGTGCGTGCGTGCGTGCGTGCGTGCGTGCGTGCGTGCGTGCGTGCGTGCGTGCGTGCGTGTGTGTGTGTGTGTGTGTGTGTGTCTAACTACTGTAGGAGGGATACGCAGAGAGACACATTTCAATTGCCTTGTTTAAACTAATAATTAAATATTTAAAAACAAATCAGCCCAGATGATTAAATTCAGTCTCTTGCTCTGAGATCCGGACTCGCTGCTCTTGTCACTTGGCAACCCGAGGGAAGCAGAACAACTGCGACCCAGTTCGGGCCCCGACCCTGAGGGTGAGAAACAGGTGGTACAGCAGTCGACTGTTCTCCCTTTATGATGCGTGTCTGATCAAGGCAAAGAAATAGATGCCAGCAACTGTAGATTACCATCCAGGAGGCTTGTCTGTGCTGCACTGTACTGCAGCCCACAGACGGTGTGGTAGCCAGGCTGTGAACAGCCCTGTAGGCCTCCAGTGCAACGAGACTGTTTTAGCCACTAGGCCTGTCTATATGTGCTGCACTACCCCTTTCAGCCACCAGACTATATTTAAACAGGTTCCAGGGTACACTAATAATACTTAGTTCATGAGAGAATCCATTTTGTCTGGCTTCAAGTTATGCGCTGGTGCCCCAAACCACAGCGGTTCGGACCAATCAGCATCCAACCACAGCGGTTCGGACCAATCAGCATCCAACCACAGCGGTTCGGACCAATCAGCCTTCTAACCACAGCGGTTCGGACCATGTGTTTTAGATACATTTTTTCTTTTTTGTGCCGGCCTTATTCCAATCAGTTTCAAAGGACGATTAAGCCAGATGGTTGATCAATATCACCATTATTAATACATTTCAGAATTTTGAAAAAGCCATTGAAGTTTCCAGACTCATAATAATGTGACGGGATTTGAGGGGTATTTCGCAATCTACGAGTAGGTGTGCGTTAAGCGGTTTCAAGGCAGGGCATAGAGGTGATGAACAATCCGATGCTTTGAAAAATGCCTTAAAACCACTTAACGCACAACTACATGTTGATAATTCTGCTTATACCATGGTCATTTTACAACAATATAAAAAAAAATATATAAAAAAAAAATTGTAAAATGCTTGCACTTGCCATTTGGTGTGTTTTTCTTCCTGGTCGTTAGTTTATCAAGTTGATAATGTAAGGCTTTGAGAGCTGTGCTCTTTAATGTTGCTATGGTTACAGATTGGGGATGAATTTAGAACGGTGATTAATCTTGAGCCGAACTACGTGCGTATTAAACAGTTTTAAATAGGGATGTCTGATATCATCGGCCTACTGATATCGGCCGATATTGGCATTAAAATGTGATATCGGTTTTCAAAAAAATTTAAAATAAGAAAATCTTTTTTTTACATTTCTATAACCTTTATTTACCCAGGCAAGCAAGTAAGAACAAATTCAGATTTTATTTATTGTCAAAAGTATGCATAATGTTGTGTTAATTCCACAACAAGAGATATGTAATGTTAATTACCTGAAATTATTCCATTTTTTGGGGGGGGGGGGAAACCCTGCATATATCGGTATTGGTTGATATCGGTTGATATCGGTATCGGAAATTAAGAGTTGGACAATATCGGTATATCGGTATCGGTAAAAAAGCCAATATCGAGCATCCCTAGTTTTAACGCACACCTACCGGCCAATCAGAAAAGAGTACCACCCAGACCATGGTATAAATACATTTCATAGGGTAGCCTACGTATAATGTCATTATGGGTGAACAGCCATATAGCAGTAGTCATCCCCTTGATACATTCACTCACACTTAACTATTGTCTATTTTATCTTACTCTTTTTATTATTGTCTATTTAAAACTGAATCAAACCATAAACAATGTGGCCTGTTGGGATGTTAGATCCTAATGTGAAAAACTGTGATTTTATATGTCTGCACTTTATGTGCTCATTTTATGCCTGTATTTTTTCTGTTGTGAAGCACTTTGAGCTGCAGTTTCTGTATGAAAGGTGCTATACAAATAAAGTGTATTATTATTATTATCACCATGTGATATTCTACTCTAACATAAAGAGGAATATATAATGCAAGGTCGATGCACCAATCACACATTCATTGGATTAAAAGACCAACTTCGATATGTTCAAGTAAGACAATCATCGTGTTAAATTGAACCTGAGTTTATGAGGTGGATCTTCAGCAGTCTATTTCAGAGCGCCTATGTAATTAAGAAACTGCTGAATTAGCCACATAAATTCTCTCTCTCTCTCTCTCTCTCTCTCTCTCTCTCTCTCTCTCTCTCTCTCTCTCTCTCTCTCCCTCTCTCTCTCTCTCTCTCTCTCTGCCCTCTTTCTCCTTTCTCCCTCTTTCTCTCTCTCTTTCACTTGCTCTCCCACTCCCTCTTTTTGCTTCAAACACACACACACACACACACACACACACACACACACACACACACACACACACACACACACACACACACACACACACACACACACACACACACACACACACACACACACACACACACACACACACACACACACACACACACACACACACACACACACACACACACACACACACACACACACACACACACACACACACACACACACACACACACACAGTCACTATTAAGGGAACACGCCAACATTTTGGGAAATTAGATTATCATCTTCTCCAGAGAGAGAGACAAGAAGATAGAGATACCAGTTTCCTCTCTGTGCGTTCAGTAGAAACTTAGCCTAGCTTAGCACAATGAATGAATGGAAGAGGAAGGGGCCGGTTATTCCAGGCATTGTCCGACTAACACCTCTTCCGAAGGCTAACCGGCCACTTCCGTTTCCATTCATTGTGCTAAGCTAGGCTAACGTGCAGCCAGATAGCTTTCTACTGAACGCACAGAAAGGAAACTGGTATCTATCTTCTTGTCTCTCTCTGGAGAAGACAATACGATAATTTCCCCAAATGCATGCTGCTAGGTCCATTCCTGACTTAGGTAAGGTTAGGTTAGCTCATACTTTATTCATCAACTAGGAATGTGTGTCTGACCACTAAGTGTGTCTGACTCTTAACCATCAAAACCTGCACGGATTACAACGTATGATGTATATCATGGCAGTTATACTGCACCTTGTGTATACTGTTTACTTCTACTCTTACTCGTAGTGTATATTCAGATTCAAATTCTTTATTGCCTCTATTTATTGTTTTTTCTTTTTTCTTTTTTTTATCTTTTTCCCCCTCCATTTTCCTCCGATTTTCTCCCATCCCAATGTTAGTCGTATGCCAATTCCCAATCCCTTCCTGGTCGCTGCGCACTTCCCCCCCACAGTCAGATCATCTGGGAGAGTGGAGGCTATCACATGCTTCCTCCGACACACGTCCAGCCAATCAACCGCTTCTTTTCACCTGGCAGCGCGGATCTTCCCTGAGAGGGCGTAGTGTGTGGAAGGATCACACTATCCCACTCAGGTCCTATCCGCGCTTAGCAGGCGCCCCGACCGAACTGTAGGAGTCGCTGTTTACAACGACCCGGACCCACCCCGCCAGCTTCTCCCACCCTCTAATACAGCCAATTGTATTAGTGTGAACGGCCAGCCAAGTTGGTGACAACCCCGGAGCTGTGAGCTGGATTCGAACACAGCTTCGGGGTTGGTGACGAACGCAATCTCCGCTACGCCACCTAACCGCCTGCCTCTATTTATTGTAATGTATACAATAATATTACAGATAGGGCATACAGACCCTCATCTGCACCTTTGTTTACACTGTTTACTTTTATCATATTTCTATATTCAAAGTTAATTATATGGTTTACACTGTTTATTCTTTCTCATATTTTTATATTCATATAAAATTGTATTGCCTATATGTATGCCTTTCTACTATTACCCTGCCCATACATGTACCCCCTCCCCCTCCCCCATGCTGCTATGCCATAAAGGAATATCTTATCTTAATATCCCCCTTGGGAAAATTCGTCCTCTGCCCTTGACCCGTCCTAACTATTTGGGAGAAGCGTTCAAGTTTCAAGTTCAAGTTTGTTTATTATTTGTCATGATAAAATACAGAATACTTCATGATGAAATGCTTGTTTCTGTATGAGCCCCTGAGAGTGTGCTTCATACAGTTAAAAAAAATAAGGAAAAAGTAAGTAAAGAATCTGTAGACCGTTTTCGCCTAAAGGTACATGTCTAAGTAAATGGAAGATTGATCTACTTCTACAAGGTCAATTTGCATGTTCTTGGTATCTAGGAACATCTAGGGACCTGGGGGTATGTATTTCCATTGTCAGAAATATTGTGTCTGTTACTAGTAATTATTCAATTGTAATGAATAAATTAATTATGATTAATTATGATTTATGATTTTGATGATGATGATCAAAAATGTATACGGGTAGGAGAAAATGCTCACTGAACTCATTCACCACCTTATTGAGATCATGTGTACAAAAAATCTAAGCAAATGAACCACGGGAAGATGTTTAAACAGAAGGATTTGTAGATAGAGTATTTAATGATAATCGACTTTAATTATAAATTCATATTTGACCTTGAACTTGACCTTGACCTTATTATGGCCAAATCATACATCTATGGATAGGGAAAATGCTCCTCTTTCCAATGGCAGGGTTGAATCTGGATTTAGTTATTTCTTGCGGTTTTTACGATAATTAGCATTTTCCAATACATTTTTATTTCCGATAAATCGTATAAAACATCGGTAAAAATGAAAATATACACATTGACTACTGTTTTTGATAGGGTTATGGTCTTTACTCTTGGCTACAAAAAAGAATATTTAAAAACATTGACCTCTTAACTTCCAAGGGCCCACATGTGGACGATTCTTTTCCGTCCTCTAGTGGCTCGGGTGTGCATTTCTTTTAATACAATATATAGATGGAATTACAGCCCTATTTGTTGCCTGTCGATTGCCCTTTCAGGTGACAAAATCCGTTCAGCGGTTCTCGAGTTACATGCCGATATGTGAGGCGTGCCCCAAAGTACGCAAAAATACACATTACCACCCCCGACTCCTGGGGCTCTAGCTCCGTCAATCATTTGGCGATCTCGAAAATCTTTGCACAGGGTTGTAGCCAATGAGTGTGGCTTTCCAATGATATCCCATGATAGGGGGGGACCTTAAGGCTTAACAGGTTAAGAAGTAAGTAAAAAGGGGCGGCTAGGTGGTGCAGTGGGCAAGGCGCTCACCACCAATGCAGGAGACGCTGGGTTCGAGCCCAGCTCTCCGCATTGCTATCAGCTTGGCTGGTCGTTCATACTAATACAATTGGCAGTATTAGGGGGTGGGAAGCTGATGGGTGGGGATCGGATGTTGTGGACAGCGACTCCTACAGGTCGGTTGGTGCGCCTGTGCAGCAGAATCAGGAAGCGACGGGGGCGGCGTGCCCTCCAAACGCAGACCCCCGATGCTGAGAGATCGCACTGTGCAGGTGAAAAGATGCGACTGCTGCTTCCTCGAGTACCGGAGGGGACACGTGATGTAAGGCTTAGTCCACATTGCAGCCGGCTTGTGGGAGGCATGGCCTAACAACGTTCGAGACAGGGGAGGGTAGAATTGGACGATACGAAATTGGGATGGGAGAAAAATAGAAAATGGGAGAAAAAGGTAGATCAAGAAAAAAAAAAAAGTAAGTAAAAAGTAAGTAACGGAATGTTCAGTCAATATAAGATATTCCTTTATTAATCTCCTTACATACATACAATCAAGTTTCTTTATTAGTTGTCATACAAAAATACAGAGTACTTTTATATAAAATGCTTCTTTCTGTTTTGCTCCAGAGATTGTGCTAGATAAAAATAGATAAGTATAAAATAATATACAATACAGAGTAAAATGAGTAACAGTGAGGTACAATGCAGCAATGAAATGAGGTACACAACTTAGGATAAGTTGCAAATGAGGTATGAATGTAGTGCATATCTCTTTAATAATAGATACATATAAAGTGTGTTAAAGTGTCTAAAGTGAGTAAAGTGAGTGATAAGGTGAGTGTTTGTTTAAAGTGAGTGTGTACATGTGGATGTGTGTGCACTGCAGTGAGTGTAGATGATGGGCAGCCATACATTAGACTCTATAATGCATCACTAACGGGGGTGGCGATGAAGGGAGGAGAACACAGTTGCAGACAAGGAAGAAGGAACGGAGGCAGAGACGAGGGGTGATGCTTAACGAGGAGATGTCTACTAACACAATCAGAATACAAAACAAACGAAAGGAACAAGTACTACTAAACAACGAAGGAAAACAAGAAAACGACAGGGGTAGACAGGCATGAACTCACTAGACATCAACAGGGAAGGCAGGCACGACACGGGGAAAACGAGGAGACAATGACGCCACAAAGATCCCAACAAACCACAAGCAATAAATACAGACACTAATTAACACTGATTACAATGGAAAACACTTGGGGGAAGAAGACACTAGAACAAATACAATAAACAACAATACCAAACAAGGACTAAACTAATACAACACACAGAATCAAAAGGCCAACACAGAGAAAACCTAAACACTTCAAACATAGACACTAGTTGCTACAACAAAATATAATTAACATGAGCATGTAGGGTCAATGTTGACTGCAGCTTCTGCAGATGACCGCTAGATGGCGGCATGACCCTGGGGCATTGATTCTCCCAGACCTGAGCTGGTCTGGGGTTGTAACACGTCACTGTGCCTCACTGCATCACTGAGCACAGGGTGACAGTACAGCCTGGTGAAATCTTCCTGGACACTTAAATTAAAATTTTACACTTCTCACAATCTTCCTGGACACTTTTCACTTTACATTTTCACACTTATTACCATACATTTTACTGTATATTTCTGTATATTTTTGGCTGGACAGTTGTATATTTAAGATTTTAGAATGTATATACATACCAGAATGTATATCCCGGACTGTATTTTATAATTTATTCTTTATTCTATTTTATTCTTATTTTTAATATTATTATATTCTTATTCCTATTTTAGTCCTATTGACTACCTAAATGTTTATTGTTGTTCAATGTGAGTGATCTGTAGTGCCGAATTTCCCTCGGGATTATTAAAGGATTTCTATTCTATTCTATTCTATTCTATTCTATTCTATTCTATTCTATTCTATTCTATTCTATTCTATTCTATTCTATTCTATTCTATACAGTTCGATGCCCATGGATCAACTCCAGTTGTATAGTCATGGTAGGATATACCTAGCATGCATTTGGTATGGGAGGAAACAGAAGTACCTGGAGGACACCCACACAGGAGAACATACCATCTCCAGACCCCCTGATGGGGTTTGAACCCAGGATCTTCTCGCTTTGACGCCACAGTGCGAGCCACTGCACAACCGTGTACCAAAGTACTGGCATTACAACTGGACTTGGACCCTGGTCACTGGTGTCGTATATTCTCTGTACATTTCTAAGGATTATTCACAGTGCATTGAGGTTGCTAACTGGAGGGAGAAGGAGAATGATAGAAACAGGTCCTCATCTGAATAAATAGCCAGTAGAGAATAAAACGTGCAGTCCGACAACAGAACTAGAGTTCAAATCAACTGATTTATTGCTGCAGGGCTCAAAGGTGAATTAAAGGTTGTTTACATACAGGGATTTCATATTAAAACGTGCTGTACAAAAAGATTGTTGAGGTTTAGACATCAAAACCAGTCTGTACACAAACCAATAGTCATGTTAACATCAATGAAATAGACTATGCCTTTGCCATCACATAGTTAAACCTGGTCCCAACTAGGGACCTTCGCTTTAAACTAAACATCACCAACAGTGACTATCTGGTTCACTTACGTCATGGCAAACAGCACAGTCTGTGGAGCAGGGAGGCCAGCACCCCCTGGGGTTTGGGGGGGTATCTGTCTGGCCTGCCTTCTAACAATGCGTCCTGGTTTTTATACTCTGCCATCAACCAATAATAGCACGTCCATATATTAAGTTGGTCCAATCCGGTTTCTTAATTCTATATATGGAGTTCTGTTCCAATTGGCTATCTTCCGGGGGCTGTCTGTCCAAGATCTCCTGTCCATGTGGGCTGGCCTGCAGCAACCGAGGGGGCTGTGGCCCCCTCCTTTGGGCTGGTTTTCTCAGTCCAGGGGGTCTGTGGCCTGTGTCCCCATTGAATGAATCAAACACTTTAACTTCCTTGGTGTACCATTTTGATTTTCCAATGTACATGGTTCATGCAATGACCTATAGATCCTAATATCACCCCAGTACAGTCATTGCTTCTAGGCTGATACAAAACATCATAGGAGACATCACCAACCTTTAACTTTGTAATATAACTGTGATAAATATACCAGGATTCTTAACAAGAGTGAAATAACACTATTACTTTCATAACCAGGTTGCATTCTAAATGACATTCAAATATTCTTTTATCTAATAAGTCAGTTACCTTTTAATATGATATTGTTTGAATTAGTTCCAGTCTAACATACTATCAGAGCCAGTTATCTGGTCTCTGCTATCGCTGCTGAAATCTGCTAGTGTTGAGTACATCTGTTAGTGGGGGTTGAAATGACTGTTCCTAACAGTTGGGTGTGACTTTTTAGTTCCTTTGTTCTGCTGTTTATCTGATGCAACTGTCTCTAGAATGGTTCCTCATTTAGCCCTAAAGCTGAGACTCAGTTTGTTCCAAAAGACACACAGGCTTTTTGCATATATTTCTATTTACAGACATATTGATTATGAAATACACAGTCAATTTTACCACACTGGTCTGTGGCTGCCCACTGCTCCTAAATGGTTAGCGTGGATCAATTGCACACAGTGCATGCACACGCACTGTGTATCTGCCTCACTCTCTATCCTACTATTTTTTTCCTTTCCATCTCTCTCACTCTATCCTACTCTTTTTTCTTTCCGTCTCTCTCACTTTCTCTGTATCTCTCATTCTCTC
>NC_140165.1:37749338-37757338 GCF_963971535.1 Notolepis coatsorum | reverse complement strand
ATACATGGTTTCACGTGTAGAACTCCGCTCAGCGTTTCTTTCTTTATTGGGACAGTTGGCATGGTGGGAGAGAGACAGAGGAGACACAGTAGAGAGAGAGAGAGAGAGAGAGAGAGAGAGAGAGAGAGAGAGAGAGAGAGAGAGAGAGAGAGAGAGAGAGAGAGAGGCCAGATTCGTTCCCAGCAGGGGGTATATGTTCCAAAAGCGTGGGTCTTCATTCCATTACACCATCTCTGGACACTGTCGTAAACTATCAACAGAGAGTTACTGTGTGTACAAGACACGCCCCCGTGTGATGAACTGCAAGTATGACAAATTATCATTTTAACTTGCAGTTCGGTTGGCTTCTGCAGTGCCCTCGCATGTGCTTTTTCGCTTTTAGATTGTTTAGACCCTTTCCTGTGTACATTTTCATACAGGACTGTCTCTCTCTCTCTCTCTCTCTCTCTCTCTCTCTCTCTCTCTCTCTCTCTCTCTCTCTCTCTATCTCTCAGCCTGGTGGGAGGTCTGTGTCTCTCTACATTCCTGTAGACAAGTGTCTGCCACCTGCTAGACTTCTGTCATCTTTAACTGGCGCATGGATTAACAGGAGAGGAGTCGAGGACACACTCCAAATCCATTTACTTTACACTGCCTGTAAACTTGCTGTGTGTGTGTGTTTGTGTGTGTGTGTGTGTGTGTGTTTATGTGTGTGTGTGTGTGTGTGTGTGTGTGTGTGTGTGTGTGTGTGTGTGTGTATGCGTGCATGCGTGTGTGCGTGCGTGCGTGCGCGCGTGTGTGTGTGTGTCTGTTTGTCGACAGTAACACAAGTCTTCTCTCACTGAGAGACATTGGGGGAGAGAACGAAATGGGTGGATACCTTTGCTTTTATACTCGCCATAAGGTAGAGTACCTGGGTGGCTCCGCCTAGAGCGCCCTCCAGTGGGAACAGATATATATGCAACTAGACAGTCACTGGTGGAGACAATTATATATATGCAGGTAAACAGTTACTAGAGTAAACAGCCATATGCACAGTTAGACAGTTACTAACAATCCTACACAGAGCCTCTGATCTCAACACTCCCACTTAGGTTTGCATTAGCATACTGGCTGACTTCTGGGAAAAACATTTAACAAAGGAAATAATATATAATCCCAAAAACATCCATAGGGTATGATCCATAGTCAATATCCTCACATTGAACATGACCTTTGCAAATTCCTTCAATTTTTATTTGAAAACAGGCTCCCTCATAGTATCTATTACTCGGTCGTCCGTTGGACAGTAAACCGGTGTCATTCTTTCTTATCTGATGGCATACCTGATGAGATGATATTATTTATAATGACATGTTTACATCTATATTGACACATTGGGATCCTAGTAATCACAACGGTCCCCTCTTTGTCCTTATAAACAACAGTCTCCATATATACACAATGTTCATCATTTTAAACGGTTTTGACAGAACGCCCATTCTTCAAAAACACCATATTCGGTATAGAGGATGTATTTCAATTACCTACTGCATTTTGAACAATACATTCATAACCTTATCTTCATCACTTCGAGCAGTTGCTCTAGATAAACACATTTTGCATTGTCATAGCTAGAAACATATATTCAGCTTCACAGGCTGATAGTATCCCTGTAGGCTCTAAGCCCTTAAACCTTTGTTGTCTTTTCTGAAACACCGCTGTCCGTCTGCAGCACCTCTGGGATAACGAAAAACATATTTTTGACGTAGTTAAATTATTCTCTGTGGGGTCAACAAACATACTATGACACTCTTACTCACTACAGAACATAGGTCAGGGCGAGTACAGGTTGTCCAACAGAATGAAGCTACCCACAGTTGATCTATACATTTCTTACTTCAGTCAAAAACATCTCAGGACCTTTCCCCACATATCTCTTCTGGGATATTTTTACACAGTTGGCAGACTGTTCGAAGTCCATACCTATAAAATGGTTTAACCTGCCTAGGTCTTTCTTTTGTGGTCTGGAACGATGATCAAATCCTCCACTTCTGTATTTTAAACATAGATCCTCTTTTGTATTTAAACATTGAATCACCTCTGTACTTTAACATTGTAAACCACCCACCTTTGTACTTAAACATGGGGTTAAACATAAGATCAATTTCAGTATTTTAAACCTGGTAACTCATCCACCTCTGTACTTAAACATGGGACCAAACATATGGCTCAATTCTTCAGCATTCAGTACATTTTCTATGAACCATATTTTGTATTTACCGTGGTCTTCAATACTCTCCTGGATCGAATACAACCATTTCCCTCCCACTGTCTGTCTGCCCTCTTCGGGGGACAATGTGGCCTCCTTAAAGGTCGGGTTTACCCCACTGGCTACCCTGTAGTAGTACTCAACGAGGGTAGGTGTATTGTCCTCCTCGTCACTCCCTTTCCTGGCATAGTCTGGCAGATATTCTGGGGGTTTGTGTTCCCTTGGGGGATACCTCCCACTGCTTGGGGCACTTGACGTCACCCTCAGGTGCTTCTCGTCATCGCCCTCTGGGGGTTGCTGACTGTCTGTCTGTACAACTGTACTAAGTACACTGGCGTGATGTGTTTCTATTTCTACACACCTTGCTCTGGAGTCCAGCTCTGGCTCCTCTGTCTGTGTCTCGCTCTCACAGGTTGTCTTCGTGACAAACTTGACTAGCATGTGTTTCTGCACTCTCCCGTTACCGGGGTGATAAACTAGGAAAGCAGCACTTCCTCTGTCGTGTCCTACGAAAAATCCTTTTACATCCTTGGACTTGGGTTTTCCCCTGTCCTGCAGGTACACATAACACACTGATCCAAATCGGTGCATTCTGGCTAGATTACACTTCTTTCCTGTCAGCGCTGTATACAGAGTGGTGCCCGAGTGCTTATTAAAGCACCTGTTTCTGGTGTAAGCGGCTTATTGCACCGCATAATGCCACAGGCTCTTTGGTAAGTTACTATCTGCTAGCTTACACCTAGCCATTTCGAAAAGGGTGTGCCATTCCCTCTCTGCCACCCCGCTCTGGTGTGTGGGATATGGACGTGACGTCTCGTGTCTTATCTTATACCTTCTCAACAGTGATTGGAACTCTCTGTTTGTGAACTCGGCTTCGTGGTCGGACCTCAAACATCTTACTGTACCATAAGGGGCTACGTCTGCCAGGAATCTTTCTGTGGCCTGGAGTGTGTCACTCTTTTCTTTGATAAAGTAAACAAACACTTCCCCTGTACACACGTCTGTAAAAGACTGTACATATCTAAAACCTCCTATGGACTCGTTGCTTACTGGGCCTGCTAGGTCCATGTCAACTAGTGCAAGTGGTACCCTTACTCTGTCTGTGGGATTTCTGTATCTCGGTTGGGTAAACTTCCCCGTTTTGCACATTGCAAAATTTTTGTCAGGTCTATGCTTCTCCCCCTCAATGTGCATGCCCTCTGACACTACTTGCAGTTTCAGTAAATCCTCGTAATTACAATGACCCATAATCTCATGCCATGTCTGAATATCGTGACTGGCCATCCCGCTACACACATCATCATTATCGCTACACTGGTCATTGTCATTACACTCCGTTTTCAGATAAAATATTCTCTGGTACATCTTTATGTCAAACCGGGTACCGTCAGGTTCTACAAGAAAATGTTTACCTTTATCGAAGAATACCTTGGCGCCGCTTGCAGTAGCAGCTATTACAGAGAATAGTCCTTGTGGGAACGATGGTACGTATAGAGCGCTCTTTAGCGTCACCGTACGCCGGCGCCCCTTGCTGTCCGTGAGGCATACCTGTGCGTCTCCCCTCTCTTGTGCCAATCCGTAGATGCGTCTACCGTCCGCCAGCTCCATGCAGTGCCTCTCAGAGTGGAAAGTGTCGTCAATGTTCTTGAACCGACTCCTGTCGTTGATGACATGGGACAACGCGACTGTGTCCACGATCAGTCCCCTTCTCTGGGCCCGCTGCAGCTGGGCCGGTCCGGCGATGCCCGCCGTCCGCGCTCCAAAAGCGCAGTCTTCTTGTCCCGTTATCCTCCGGGGGTCGTCTCGACTTGCCTCACATCGATCGTCGCCGCCATCGATTCTCCGGGCGTCGTCTCGATTCATCTCACGTCGATAGTCGCCGCCATCGATTCTCCGGGCGTCGTCTCGATTCATCTCACGTCGATAGTCGCCGCCGTCGTGTCCGCTGTCATCATCCTGTCCACAGCCATTATCTTGTCCGTAGTCGCCATTTTGTCCGTGGCCTCCGTCTCGTCTGTAGTCGCCATTTTGTCCGTGGCTTTCGTCTCGCCTGTAGTCGCCATTTTGTCCGTGGCCTCTGTCTCGTTCATGGCCGTCGTCTCGTCCGTAGCCGCCATCTTGTCCATGCACGTATCGCGCGCTCTGGTTGTGTTTCTTCATGCACACTCTGTCTGTGTGCCCCGTGGATTTGCAGAAGCTACACGAGACAGTCTTTGTGCATTCGCTTCTCCGATGGCCTTTATCTCCGCATCGCCAACACGCCAGTTCCATCGTGGTCCTGGTTCTCTCTCTTGCCGTCGCTCGGCCTTTAGCACCCTCTCCCCCTCCTTCACGGCGGCTGGGTGGGTGTCTTCTGAGGCCTCAAAGTTCCTTAACTTAGCCTTGAATTGTCCCAACGTAATGTCCGTTGAACTGTGTGTTACCAGGAGTGTGAACGGTTTGTACAGCTCCGGTAGTCCTCTAATTATCATCGCCATCATTAGCCCATCGCTCTGTGCCTCTGTGCCATCATTAGCCCATCGCTCCTCAATGGCGTCGTGATTTGCTCCGCTCTGTTGACGTATTCGGTCGGTCACAGTTTTGGTGGTCCCCTTCCTCAGGCCCGTTAGTCAGGGGCGTCATTTTGGTATGGCAAGGTATGGCACTCGCCATACCTTGGCAAATAAAAATGTAAAAAAAAAAATAAAAATAAAAATGTATTACAATTTTTTATGTTGATTTAAAATTCGAATGTCAACATTATGAACAAAGCTTCAAACTATTCGGTACAGCCCTAGCATGTTTTGATATTGTCAATTATCTCACTTTTACTACAGTAGGTGACTTTTACTGTGACTAACTGAAATATGCCCAAAAAAAGGAAAATGGACATAGGGACGTTTTTTTATCAAAGGGCAGCAGAGACAAGTGATACAGGGACACAGGTAAGGTCTGGCTTAGTGATTATAATAGTGCAGTTCAGCATTCAGTAACCCATACTTTTTGTGAATGTGTTTTTGATACTACATTCTGTTGAACACACACCTCAAAACCGTACCTAAGGAAAATTGGCTAAATTGCAAGAAAAGTAATAGACAGTTATGATATTACATTCTGCATAATTCGTATGCAAAATATTCTGGTTCCCTGCTTTAGTCTGTTGACACATTTCTATACTAAAAATGCTTGTGTAGTCCTGTGTCATACCTAAATGTCATATAACTGAATTGTATAGAAACAACTCACCAAAAGTGACTATTGCACAACTGATTTGACAAAAAAAATCCACCAAGGGGGGGAAACCCCCCCTTCACCCCCCTTCCTTGCCATACCTTGGCTTTTACTGAAATGACGCCACTGCCGTTAGTGCTGTGTAGAGGGCCACGACTCTGGGTCTTCCTCGTCCGATGAAATGCTCTCTCAATACCGCCAGGCTTTCTCTGCCTCTGTCTTTAGTGTCGCGGAATATCAGCCCCAGGCTGGTGTTGTCGAGCATCGGCACTAACTCAGAGTACGCGCTGGCGTTCCGCTGGTCGTCCAGGGCTTGCTCTTCCGCTGTCAGTTCTCCGGTGGGGGCCCCCAGGTTCGTCTCCTTCAGCCCCGCCCCGTGCATGCAGCACAGCATGCGCTCTTCCCAGAGCTCGTAGTTCTCTGCTTTTCCATTGAATGTCGGCCATTTGTCTCTTCTCTTGTTTTCCATCCTCTTCGTTAATGGTATGCTTAGCTTTTGCTCTTGTTGGCCTAGCCGGGGTGGCCAACCAGTCAGAGACTAAGAGCCACAAAAAAATGACTGTGGTACCACAAAGAGCCACACCATATACCAGCGTTTCTCAACCTTTTTTTTCAGTCACGGCACCCTTCATGTGTTTATAGGTCTCACCCTCTGGCCTCTGAAGTTGCTAATGTCTTTTTTATTTGGGCCTCACAGGGTTAAAAGTACCCTGTGAGACCCACGGTTGCAAAATTACAAAATCACTTTTAGCCATTTAAAAAAATAATGTTTATTTAAAAAATGTTAAAGGGGAACTATTTTACTATTTCTTTCACTATTTGGGCACTTTTACACAATTCCTGTGAGTCTATGGAACACCTAGGTTTTTTTCAAAAAAAATGCATTGTTTTGTATTTCTAATCAAGTACTAAAAACCGCATTTTTCTACCTCAAGATCTTAAGCCGTTTTGAGGCTGGGCTCCAACCACTGTGTGGCCTGGTGCCAACTGCCACATCAACTGCCACATTATTATGCAGCTGAGAAATCTCTGACATCACAGATATGCACATTTTCAGATGACTCAGTTCAGTGAGGGTGAATATTGTGAGAGGAGAATTGGAAGAATTCGCCAATATGAGAATTAGAGACATATATCCTATTAATATAAGTCCACATAGCTAAGAAACAATGGTAAACACTGAAAAAAGCCATTTATAAGATAGTTCCCCTTTAAGCACATGTATAGTCAATTGGTCCTGTTGTTCAGCCTCACAATGCTATTTGATAGTAAATGTGTTTATATGTCCCACCCTCTGGCCTCTGAAGTTGCTAATTTCTTTTTAATTTGGGCCTCACAGGGTTAACCTCTTAAGCCCGAGATATACAGTAAAAGTGTATATTTTCAGCATTATGTTTGTTTACCAATTATTTTAACTGTTATTAGTGAAATATAAGATTATAGAAATCTCAGGGCATTGAGTCGGAAACCGGCGCATATTGACAGGAGGAAGTGGCACAGCCAAAAGTGAGTGTAGTCTTTTGAAGGAAGAGACTCAGGGCTTTCAAATTTCGAAAAACGACCCTACCCAGCTCACACCAGCCCCTGTCAATCATCTGACTTCTGGATTTACTTTTTAATTTCTCTTATTTTTTGGGATTATCTCCCACAAACCTGAACGTTATTGCCATAAAACAGAACGCAGTTAGTTTCTCTACCTTTCTGTGAACGTCTTGCAAAAAACGGTGTTGCAATATGATGAAGAATGGTGGAGAAATTTACATTATAAAAAAGATGGCAGAATTCAGTACTGTATCTACAAAACCTTCTGTTTAATCATCTTCCCTTTATTCATTTGCTTAGATTTTTCAGGTCTGGTCAATTTTAGCATGGTGTTATTTACAGTCAAAGATACATTTTTTTTTAAATAGAATTGATATTCTCCTTTGGTTCATTACAATTTACTCAAGCCTAGTAACAGACACACTATTTCTGACACTGATCCATATATGTCCCTAGATTCAGATACCAAGAACATGCAAATGGGCCATTTAAAAAAAAATTGTAAATGTTTATTCTACGTCATTATGGAATGAGTGACAAAAAAAAAAAAAAAAAAAGTAAAAAAAAAAATATTAAAAATATAAAAAAAAAATAAAAAAAAATATTTTTTTTTAATTTTTAATTTTTAATTTTTTATGGATGGAAGAGCCGCACATTGACGGGCAAAGAGCCGCATGCGGCTCGCGAGCCGCGGGTTGGCCACCCCGCCCTAGCGCGACTAGTCACGCGGTGCTCCCGGTGCTATCCTAGCCTATAACTTCAGCTAAGCTTGCTACAGTACCTCCACTATTTCGCCCTGGCGTTATCTGGGCCTGTAACCTGTTAACAGAACTCAGCTATAGAGCGACAATAATGTGGTCAAGAGGCATGGTTTCTATCTTGAGCCTGAACTGGCGTGACTTCTTTTATTCACATGGTATGAAGGATGAACTAAGTTAAGCCCAATAGAATAGAATAAAATTATGAAATAAAATATAGGCCAGGGCTGTACAACTGTAAATAAAGAGGTTGAGTAAAA
>NC_140165.1:37741838-37744338 GCF_963971535.1 Notolepis coatsorum | reverse complement strand
TCTACTGCATAACCTAACAGGGACATTGAGTCGGAGAGAGGAAGTAGCCTAATTTGGCGTTTCCTCAGTGTTTCTTGAGCAATAGCGGGACAGAAGTCCCTGTATGTGTGGAAAATCACATTATTCTAGGTCTGTGGGAATCAACGTTTTGTTATTCATCATAACTGTTTCAAACCCGCTTTCTTATTTTGATCCTCCAATCATAACTGTTGCTTCCCTCTACGACCGTATCTCAAATTCATCCATCACCCATGTTAAGGCGTACATGCAAAATGACCATCCAAGAATGTACATTAAGTAGGAAGGACCTTTCCTGTCATTTGAGTACATTTTTGGTCTTTTTACCTCTTTCTCCAATCCCCTAATTTAGTTGTTATGCCAATTCCCTTCCTGCCCTACTGTCGGTCTTGGGAGGGCGTAGACTACCACATGCTGCCCTACTGTTAGTCTGGGGAGGGTGTAGACTACCACATGCTGTCCTACTGTTAGTCTGGGGAGGGTGTAGACTACCACATGCTGTCCTACTGTTAGTCTGGGGAGGGCGTAGACTACCACATGCTGTCCTACTGTTAGTCTGGGGAGGGCGTAGACTACCACATGCTGCCCTACTGTTAGTCTGGGGAGGGTGTATACTACCACATGCTGTCCTACTGTTATTCTGGGGAGGGCGTAGTACTACATGCTGTCCTACTGTTAGTCTGGGGAGGGTGTAGACTACCACATGCTGTCCTCCTGTTAGTCTGGGGAGGGCGTAGACTACCACATGCTGTCCTACTGTTAGTCTGGGGAGGGTGTAGACTACCACATGCTGTCCTACTGTTAGTCTGGGGAGGGCGTAGACTACCACATGCTGTCCTAAGTCTGGGGAGGGTGTAGACTACCACATGCTGTCCTACTGTTAGTCTGGGGAGGGCGTAGACTACCACATGCTGTCCTACTGTTAGTCTGGGGAGGGCGTAGACTACCACATGCTGCCCTACTGTTAGTCTGGGGAGGGTGTAGACTACCACATGCTGTCCTACTGTTAGTCTGGGGAGGGCGTAGACTACCACATGCTGTCCTACTGTTAGTCTGGGGAGGGCGTAGACTACCACATGCTGCCCTACTGTTAGTCTGGGGAGGGTGTAGACTACCACATGCTGTCCTACTGTTAGTCTGGGGAGGGCGTAGTACTACATGCTGTCCTACTGTTAGTCTGGGGAGGGTGTAGACTACCACATGCTGTCCTACTGTTAGTCTGGGGAGGGCGTAGACTACTGCATGCTGTCCTACTGTTAGTCTGGGGAGGGTGTAGACTACCACATGCTGTCCTACTGTTAGTCTGGGGAGAGCGTAGACTACCACATGCTGTCCTACTGTTAGTCTGGGGAGGGTGTAGATTACCACATGCTGTCCTACTGTTAGTCTGGGGAGGGTGTAGACTACCACATGCTGTCCTACTGTTAGTCTGGGGAGGGTGTAGACTACCACATGCTGTCCTACTGTTAGTCTGGGGAGGGTGTAGACTACCACATGCTGTCCTACTGTTAGTCTGGGGAGGGTGTAGACTACCACATGCTGTCCTACTGTTAGTCTGGGGAGGGTGTAGACCTCCTCCGATAGTGGTGGATTCGCCAGCCGATTCTTTTCACCTGACAGCGAGGAGTTTCACTAGGAGAGCGTAACCCTTGTGGAGATTCACGCTATCTCCCCCGAGATCAGGCGCCTCGACCGACCAGTAGGAGACCCTATTGCGGACCCAACAAGACCCAACGGCCAGGACTCATACCCGCGAACACTGCCGATTGACCAAGCTTTGGAGGTACCGCTGACACCAGAATTTGAACCCCGGGTCTCTGCGGTGGCAGGCCAGTGCTTAGACCGCTACGCCACCCAACCTACTCCATCAATTTGAGTTCTACGCTGAACGTTTCACACAGCCATTTGTCGTGGTGTGAGAGACGATCCCAGCCACGAACGGAACCGATTTGTAAGTGGTCCGAGGAGTTTACAGTCACTGTGATGCGTGATTACCCGCCGGACTGCCGTGACACCTCCAGTAAGCGTGTCCACGTCCTCATCTACAGTATCCCTGTTACAGTGGGATTGTCAAAGAGACCTTGAAGCAGGCGAATTAATAACATAATAAACGGTGTGTAGTACATCCAACACATGGATATGAATTCATAACATAATAAGTGGTGTTTGTACATTTAACACATGTATATGAATTCATAACATAATAAGGGGTGTGTAGTACATCTAACACATGTACATGAATTCATAACATAATAAACGGTGTGTAGTACATCTAACACATGTATATGAATTCATAACATAATAAGTGGTGTGTAGTACATCTAACACATGTATATGAATTCATAACATAATAAGCGGTGTGTAGTACATCTAACACATGTATATGAATCCATAACATAATAAGTGGTGTGTAGTACATCTAACACATGTATATGAATTCATAACATAATAAGTGGTGTGTAGTACATCTAACACATGTACA
>NC_140165.1:37671838-37736838 GCF_963971535.1 Notolepis coatsorum | reverse complement strand
ACTTGACACACACACACACACACACACACACACACACACACACACACACACACACACACACACACACACACACACACACACACACACACACACACACACACACACACACACACACGCACACACACACACACACACGCACACACACACACACACACACACACACACACTTCTGTCATGTTTCAATTGAAGTGGAAAAACAGTCTCCTATTTACGGGAACAAAGATAGGAAGAAGGCTTTGAAATCACCCACATACTGCAGCAGTGCATACTTGTTTCACAGTAGATACCTCTATCTGGTTAAACACCTCTATCTGGTTAGTCACCTCTATCTGGTTAAACACCTCTATCTGGTTAAACACCTCTATCTGGTTAGTCACCTCTATCTGGTTAAACACCTCTATCTGGTTAAACACCTCTATCTGGTTAGTCACCTCTATCTGGTTAAACACCTCTATCTGGTTAAACACCTCTATCTGGTTAGTCACCTCTATCTGGTTAAACACCTCTATCTGGTTAGTCACCTCTATCTGGTTAAACACCTATATCTGGTTAAACACCTCTATCTGGTTAAATACCTATATCTGGTTAAACACCTCTATCTGGTTAAACATCTCTATCTGGTTAAACACCTCTATCTGGTTAAACACCTCTATCTGGTTAAACACCTCTATCTGGTTAAACACCTCTATCTGGTTAGTCACCTCTATCTGGTTAAACACCTCTATCTGGTTAAACACCTCTATCTGGTTAAACACCTCTATCTGGTTAGTCACCTCTATCTGGTTAAACACCTCTATCTGGTTAAACACCTCTATCTGGTTAGTCACCTCTATCTGGTTAAACACCTCTATCTGGTTAGTCACCTCTATCTGGTTAAACACCTATATCTGGTTAAACACCTCTATCTGGTTAAATACCTATATCTGGTTAAACACCTCTATCTGGTTAAACACCTCTATCTGGTTAAATACCTCTATCTGGTTAAACACCTCTATCTGGTTAAACACCTCTATCTGGTTAAACACCTCTATCTGGTTAGTCACCTCTATCTGGTTAAACACCTCTATCTGGTTAAACACCTCTATCTGGTTAAACACCTCTATCTGGTTAAACACCTCTATCTGGTTAGTCGTCTCTATCTGGTTAAACACCTCTATCTGGTTAAACACCTCTATCTGGTTAAACACCTCAATCTGGTTAAACACCTCTATCTGGTTAAACACCTCTATCTGGTTAAACACCTCTATCTGGTTAAACACCTCTATCTGGTTAAACACCTCTATCTGGTTAGTCACCTCTATCTGGTTAAACACCTCTATCTGGTTAAACACCTCTATCTGGTTAAACACCTCTATCTGGTTCTCTATCTGGTTAAACACCTCTATCTGGTTAAACACCTCTATCTGGTTAAACACCTCTATCTGGTTAAACACCTATATCTGGTTAAACACCTCTATCTGGTTAGTCGTCTCTATCTGGTTAAACACCTCTATCTGGTTAAACACCTCTATCTGGTTAGTCACCTCTATCTGGTTAGTCACCTCTATCTGGTTAGTCACCTCTATCTGGTTAGTCATCTCTATCTCTCTAGATGACTGGCAGGACACTTCTCCTTAGATGCTATGTCCTCATATATTTATGTCCTCATATCCGTGCACCCTTATGTCCTCATATCCATATACTTACAGTATGTCCTCATATCATCATGTCCTTATGTCCTAATGTACTCATATCCATAATACTTAAAGTATGTCCTCATATCCTCATGTCCTCATATGCTTATCATTATGTTCTCATATCCTCATATCCCTGTGTCCTCATATCATTATATCCTTGTGTCCTCATATCCATATGTTCTCATATCCGTATGTCCTCCTGTCCTTATATAATTATGTCCTCATATCCTCATGTCCTCATATCCTTATATCCTCATGTCCTCATATCCTCATATCCTCATATCCTTATGTCATTATGTCCTCATATCCTTACATTACAATGTCCGAACAGAAATGGGAAAGAAAGCTTTTAGGTTTTCCGCACCTAATGCATGGAACAATCTCCAGTCCGATCTGAAGATGCAAAGCTTGGTAACACTAACTGTATTTAAGGCTATGGTGAAGCCTATTGTAACCACGTTTTCTGTGTGCAAATGTTTTATTTTACCATTTTTGTAACGTTACTTTTATCTGTAATGTCTATGTGTGTATGTTGAAACTTGTAAAAGAGATCCTGGATCTCAACTGGGACAAACCTGGTTAAATAAAAGCTACATAAAAAAAAATCCTCATATCCGTATGTCCTCATGTCCTTATATACTTGTGTCCTTATGTCCTCATATCCTTATATCCAATTGGAACATGATCGTCATCCAAAAGTAGGCCTAAGTAACTAAAGTTAGTACTTTTTTAGCACGCTACTTTTCTAAACAAGTACTCTTACTCCAAATTAAGTCAAAGTTGTACTTAAATAACAATACCTCTACTTGAGTAATTTTATATTTCAGTACTCTTTGCTCTTCCATTGTGTGTACTGTATGTGCATATTGTCTGTGTGTAACTGCAGTAGTAGATGCAGATTAATTTTACCCGTGTGAACCAGAATAATGAATCATTTGTGCATAATTAGCAGGGGCAAGTTTAGACGTGACACTGGATTCTATCTTAATTACCATGGGAAATTTGTCCCATTAATTACATTTGGTTTGCACGAATGGCGCAGACAGCTAGCTAAGTTAATCTTACACCTGTCACGGTGTTGCCAGAGACACGCTTACAGTAGGAGGTGTGTCGGTGTGTGTGTGTGTGTGTGTGTGTGTGTGTGTGTGTGTGTGTGTGTGTGTGTGTGTGTGTGTGTGTGTGTGTGTGTGTGTGTGTGTGTGTGTGTGTGTGTGTGTGTGTGTGTGTGTCGGTGTCGGTGTGTGTGTGTCGGTGTGTGTGTATGTGTGTGTGTGTGTCGGTGTGTGTGTGTGTGTGTGTGTGTGTGTGTGGTGTGTGTGTGTGTGTGTGTGTATGTATGTGAGAGAAGGTGTGTGTGTGTGTGTGTGTGTGTGTGTGTGTGTGTGTGTGTGTGTGTGTGTGTGTGTGTGTGTGTGTGTGTGTGTGTGTGTGTGTGTGTGTGTGTGTGTGTGTGTGTGTGTGTGTGTGTGTGTGTGTGTGTGTTTGAGGTTGTCTCTGTACTGTAGTTTTAAAGATAAACTCAAGAAAATAAGTATTTATCACACAGCTGACATAACACAAATGTACCCTCAGGTGTAAGCTTTTTGGAATAATAATATTTTACAATTCTATCCTAGAATTGTAGGTAACACTCGATTAACCAAAGAGTATCGCTAATATCAACAACTGACAGGAAATGTAAAAAGAAAGTCCATTTAGAATGTTTATTTGTAAAGTTGAAATCGCCTGTAGCTTCCAATGCGCTCACTTCTCAAAACTCTAATATCATTGATATGAGATTGCAGGGTTATCAGTTTTACATTCAAACGTAGTTTGTCAAATCCACTGTTTTCGATTACACCTTATTTGGGACTGTTTCAGAGTAGCCATGAGTAGTACTTTTTGCTGTCTTGTCGTACAGAACTTGTAAGTCGCTTTGGATAAAAGCGTCAGCTAAATGACTAAATGTAAATGTAAATGTAAATGTAAATGTAAATGTAAATGTAGTACCATATACCTTGGACATTTGTAACTTTATTCTGAAAGGTAAGGGTGTGGTAAAAACAAAAGCAAGTTCTTCCCGAGTGGTCCAGTACAGCATTAAGTGACCAATAACACACACACAAAATTCAGCCTGTTCCCACTTGTGTGTTTGGCAACATCGCCCTCATGTGGAAAGACGAGAGAACAGATTTTGCAGTGGACAGGCTGTTTGCAATTTACAGTACAGTATAGACCTTTTCAAACAATTACAAATGTACACATTTGTGTCTTATGCTGGTCCTTGGGAACATCCCAGATGAAAACATGTGATTTCACATTTTAACCCTTTCACTACCACACTACAGAAGGTTAACCCGTTCACTACCACACTACAGAAGGTTAACCCTTTCACTACCACACTACAGACGGTTAACCGTCTGTAGTGTGGCAGTGAAAGGGTTAACCTTCTGTAGTGTGGTTGCGAAAGGGTTAACCCTTTGGTAGTGTGGTAGTGAATGGGTTAACAGAGAAAACAATTGCCATCAACAGCCAGAAACACTGATAGCCTGGGTGGCTCATTTTGATTTGGTGCCTATTTCCACGAAAGCGGTGCAGTCAATGCCTTGCTCGAGGGCACTTCAAACATGTTTATGTCTTTTCCCAGGGCACCCTAGGGTGTATCTACACTTAAACAGCCCGAGAAGTGGTATCACTTTTTTTCAACAAGCTATTGTTGTAAAGAAGTACATAATCGGTGAAGGTCTGTGGACAGGAGACAGGGGAGATGCAATACTGCCACAACAGCTGGCTTTTTCATAGTATCTCAATGAAATGAATACCTCAGACAAAGAAACCAGTTCTGTAACTTCATTTGGGGTTTTCAGGAGGAATAATTCAAACCTAATTATATAAAGATGGTACGTTAGAGGGTTGTGTTCATTCATCGTTAAAGACAGTAGAGGTTGAGTAGTGTATAATATAAAGATGGTACGTTAGAGCAGCGTTTCCCAAACTATGGGTCGCGACCCAAAATGGGTCGCGGACCCGTTTTTATTGGGTCGCCAATAATAATAAAAATAAAAAATTCAATTAATATTAATGTGTTGATTCAGTTTGGCACCACATACTTATGTGAATCTGGGTTTTCTACTCTAGCATACCTGAAAAACAAATGCAGAAACAGACTAAATGCTCAGCATGACCTCAGAATAGCACTTTCAAAAACCAAGCCCAGAATAGATCTGCTGGTTGAAAACTTCAACCAGCCACATACTTCTCATTAGATTTCATTGTGCCATAGATGAAATATTATACCCCTTCTAGCATGATGTCAGGTCAGTAGAATTTTTAAATAAGTCAGTACAAATTAATCAGAATGTTGCTCAATGTTTGTTCATTTAAAAGTGTTACAAAATTGTATACATATGTTATGAGGTGGTGAGCAACTTAACATTACACTCTGATTATTGCTGTGATGTACTTTTATAATTAAATAAATACATTTCATATACATTTGAAATTCATGGTTTGTTGTGTTTTTTATCAGTAGTTTATAAATGTATGTTATGGCAATTCATGATGTATTTTTGTAAGTTTGGGTCCTGGGGAAACACCAAATTTCTCTTTTGGGTCTCGAGCTGAAAAAGTTTGGGAACCCGTTAGAGGGTTGTGTTCATTCATAATTAAAGACAGTAGAGGCTGAATACTTTATTATATAAAGATGGTAAGTTAGAGGTTTGTGTTTATTCATAGTTAAAGACACTTAGGATCTAACATCCCAACAGGCCACCTTGTTTATGGTCTGATTCAGTTTTAAATAGACAATAATAAAAAGAGTAAGATAAAATAGACAGAGTAAAATAGTGCAATAGTGCAGTGCAATAAAATAGTAGAATAGAATAGATAAAAGAAATTAAATGTACAGTGCAATAAAATAGTTCTGGATTACTGTTCATCAGTTCAAAATCGTTTGGTATCCACAGTTTAAAACTTAACAGTCTTCCCTCCTGTTTTATACCCACGTTGACCCTTCGAACCTCCCACTCACGGCAAATCTGGTAAGTTAGAGTGTTGTGTTCATTCATGGTTAAAGATAGTAGAGGTAAGTACTTTATTATATAAAGATGGTATGTTAGAGTGTTGTGTTAATTCATAGTTAAAGACAGTAGAGGTTGAGTATTTTATTATCTAATGATGGTACGTTAGAGGGTTGTGTTCCTTCATGGTTAAAGACAGTAGTGTCATGGCGGGTCTACCTGTCATGGTTCTACCATGTCAGTGCGCCTGCCTTTCTCTGTTTACTCTACCACTCTACTGCTCTCATTATCGTTAACTAGTCACAGGTGGTGTGTCACGAGACAGCTGATCTACGGTCTGGAAGCAGAGTGCATCTGGGTATACTGTATAAACCCGCCCCAAACGTAGAGAAGCTATCAGATCGTAAACTCTCGTACCACGTTAGTCATGTTACTATGTTCATGTTCTATAGAACATATATACATATATGCTCTGTTGCTAAATTGTTAATCTCTATTCTCAGCCACTCTCCTGGAGACACTGACCTGCTGGTTAAGACCTGGAGACATTGACCTGCTGCTGGTGAGGACCTGAAGACACTGACCGTGTTCACAACCTTATACTAATCTCTATTCTCATCCTCTCTCCTAGCCTGCTGGTTAAGACCGGGAGACACTTACCTGGCTGATGACAACTGCTCCTGCTATAACCCCGTCTGTCTGACTTCCATGCCCCAGTGTATATGTCCTGGACATTACGAGAACCTCTGCTGTGTACCGACCTATGCCTGGACTTAAACTATTCTAGTAAATATACCCATATTGGGTTTTGCTCAGTTCTGCCTGCCGTGTCTCCTTGCCTGCACATTGGGTTCAAAACACAACCGTGATAAGTAGAGGTTGAGTACTTTATTATCTAAAGATGGTACGTTAGAGTGTTGTGTTCATTCATGGTGAAAGACAGTAGATGTTGAATACTTTATTATATAAAGATGGTAAGTTAGAGGGTTGTGTTCATTCATAGTTAAAGACAGTATAGGTTCATTACTTTATTATTATTCAGATTCAGATTTTTTATTATATTATATCACATTCACACTCCAAGTGATTCAGATTGACTTTACAGCTACAAACACATGGATTGTAAAAAAGTTTATTAAATAAATAACGTTATTCACTTTATATGATTCTTCAGTGCGAAGGCTCAAATGATATCGTAATACCTGCTAAATGAATTGTAATATGACAATGTTGTCCATATTGTGCAGCCCTAGATTTATCAAACTTTTCAAACATTTCTCGTTAGTATTTCCAGTATCAGCACCACTGAAACTGTGGGGAAAACACATGTGAAGCCATCTGTTCCATGTTACAGACAAAAGCTCCATGAAACACATGGCTGTCACTGTCTACCCTGCACCTGAGGAGAGAGAGGAAGTCCAGACCAGCATAACCACACACACGCACGCACGCACGCACGCACGCACGCACGCACGCACGCACGCACGCACGCACGCACGCACGCACGCACGCACGCACGCACGCACGCACGCACGCACGCACGCACGCACGCACGCACGCACGCACGCACGCACGCACGCACGCACGCACGCACGCACGCACGCACGCACGCACGCACGCACGCACGCACGCACGCACGCACACACACACACACACACACACACACACACACACACACACACACACACACACACACACACACACACACACACACACACACACACACACACACACACACACACACACACACACACACACACACACACACACACACACACACACACACACACACACACACACACACACACACACACACACACACACACACACACACACACACACACACACACACACACACACACACACACACACACACACACACACACACACACACACACACACACACACACACACACACACACACACACACACACACACACACACACACACTATAGCTATACTTGTGAGGACCATGACCATAAGCTGTGTTCTACAGATACCCCTTTCTACTGCACCTAGGAGTATGCAAAAAGTATATAGTAGTAGGGACTAGAGAGTAAAATATCGTCAAACTTTTAAATATAATTTAAATACAGAACCCACAGACCTGAGTCGTCAAAAGCAGTTCTTGAAAGCTGTGCAACGAATTGTATCAACCTACCAAATGGTAACTCATCACATACTGTAACTGAGTGTTGACAGAGTCACATGGGGAGCAATAACTGGTCATGACGACGAGGTCTTCTTTAGCCTTAACTGGCGTGGTTTATTTCACATATCGCTGCTGTCGGGACTTTGATTGATTGATTGATTGAAAAGTTTATTAACAGATTGCAGAATGGGTACAGTACAGTACAGCTCAATACATACAATTGTTAAGGGGATGCAGACCAGAGAAAGACTTTCGTCTTGTTTACATCAGGGTCCCCCATTTTCAATTCATCATAACATATATGACATACATGACATACAGATAGACAGTACTGCTACATCTATACATTTATGACATATCAGATTTGCAAATACAGTACTGCTTGTGATACAAAAGTGTCCAGAAAAGGAGTGTATATACATTTGGCATAGAAACTGTACATTGGAGGAGGTTGGTTGGGTGGGGTGGGGTTGGGTGGGTTGGGTGAGGGCTGTACATTGGAGGTGGGGGGGGGGGGGGGGGGGGGGGGTTTGGGAAGGGGACACCCACACATTTTACACTGTACATTGGAATATTGACAAAGCCTTACTTGGTCATTTACTGTACAACTAGGTTAGGACATTTGTAGGGGCCAGTTTCGAATTGCAGTCTCACGTATGTGTTTTTTGAGAGTGTTTTTGAAGGTGGGTAGTGATTCACATTCCTTTACAGCTTTAGGTAGGGCGTTCCACATTGATGTGGCATAATTGCGAAACGTGTTTAGTCCCTTGTTTGAGCCGAATCTGGGTTTTACATGATTTGTGGAGCTCCCTCTGGTGTTGTGATCGTGGTATTCACTGACCTTTGGGAAGTATTTTGACATGTACATGGGTACCTTGGTCGCGTAGTGTATCTTGTAGACCAGGCCCATTGCAAGTTGCTGTACTCTGTCGTCTACTCTAAGCCATCCTAGGTTGTCAAAGTGGGCAGGGGTGAGGTGGGTTCTAGGAGTCAGGTCAAGTAGTAGTCTGACTAGCTTGTTTTGAGATGTTTGTAATTTGTTTTTTAGTGCCTTTGAGGTGCTTTGGTACCATGAGGTGCAAGCATAGTCGTAGTACCCTTGAATGAGTGCTCCTGCTAGAGTCTTCAGGGTATTCTTGTTTACCAGAGAGGAGATCCGGTACAAGAATCGCGTTCGTTGGTTGACTTTTTTTATTACATTGGATGCCATTTTGTCACAGGAAAGATTAGCCTCTAGGATGGAACCCAGGTAGGTAATTTCATCTTTCCTTGTGATAATATTGTCACCCACTGTAACCGAGAGGCCGTCGGTCTTGCTGAGTTTGTTATTTGAACCGAAGAGAATGGACTCTGTTTTGCCCATGTGTAATGATAGTTTGTTGTCGGCGAGCCATATGCAGATTTTGCCTAGTTCCGAGCTGAGGGCTTTTTCAACCTGTAACTTGTTCTTGTCAGAGACCAGCAGGGCTGAGTCGTCCGCAAACAGGAACAAGTTGCAGTCACAAGCTGACAACATGTCATTTGCATAAATTAGGAATAGTAGCGGTCCTAGTATGCTTCCTTGTGGAACACCACAGCTCACTGTGAGGGGGGGGGATAGGGTACCGTTTACTTCCACCATCTGTTCCCTCCCCTCCAGGTAGGATTGTATCCAGCTCACTGATAAACTATCAAAACCAATTGCTTTTAGCTTGTCAATCAGAATGGTGTGATTGACAGTGTCGAAGGCCTTTTGTAGGTCCAGCATGACCATGCCGCAGTATTTGCCCGCGTCCACCTCTTGTTTGATGTGGTCGTTCAAGTAGAGAAGGCATGTGTCAGTGGAGTGGGATGTTCTGAAGCCAGATTGGAATTCGTAGATTAGATTTTTTTTCCGCGAGGTACTTTTCGATCTGTTCGTATACTATTTTTTCCATGACTTTCGAGATGGATGTAAGGATAGAAACAGGGCGGTAGTTACCCGGGTCTAATTTGCTGCCCTTTTTGTGCAGGGGTGTTACTCTCGCAATTTTGAAGTCCTTGGGGACGTGTCCCTGTTTTATGGAGAGGTTTATTATGTGTGTGATGACTGGGGTGATGGCTGCTGCTGAGTCTCTGAGGAATTTGGAGGGGATGTTGTCATGGCCAGTGGCCTTGTTTGGTTGGAGGGCGCTCAGTTTTTTGAGTACCTCATCTGTAGTTACTATTTCCAGTTTGAAGTCGTCTTTGTGGACGCCTAGGTTCTTGTAGTATGCTACTATGTGTTCTACCCCATACTGCCCTGAGTGGGAGGGTAGTTTGTTTACCAGTGTTGTGGCTATGTTTGTGAAGAAAGTGTTTAAGTAATTGGCTACATCCAGCTTGTCTGTGATGAGCGTGTTGTCCGTCTTTATGTTTATGTTTGAGAACCTGGTTTTGAGTTTTTTACTGCAGCCTAGTTGATTGTTGAGTAATTTCCAAAGTTCACGTGGTTTATTTTTGTTTTCCTCGGTTTTGTCATTGATGAAATTTTTTTTAGCAGTTTTGATCATGGAGTTTACGTCATTTCTTAGTCTGTTTCTTTCTAGTTTGAGTTCAGTCACGTGGTCTTGGAGTTCACTGCTCGTGCTTTTGGTAAGCTTTGACTGACTTTTACGAAACTCAGAGCATTTTTTGTCTCTGGCTTTCATAGCGGTCAGTATTTCAGTGTGCATCCATGGCTCAGCGCGATTTTTTACCCTGGTGGTTCTTAGGGGGGCCATGTTGTTTAGTATTGATGAAAATTTGGTTTTGAAGCCAAGCCAAGTTTCTTCAACCAGTGTACCATTGAGTTCATCTGACCAGTCCAGACTCTCCAGTTCAAGGTTAAAGGCCTCGCTAGAGTAGGTTTTGAGGTCTCTAGATGTGACTGTTTTGTGACAGCCAGCCTTTAGTTTTAGCTTTTTGTGGGTACAGAATATCATATAATGATCACTTAACCCGCATGCTATAACCCCTTTGTTGGAGATCTTGGACTTGTCAGAGGACAGTATGAGGTCAATGGTAGTCTGAGTTGATTCACATATCCTTGTGGGTTGGGTGATTAGTTGGCTGAGGCCGTGCAGATCACAAAACCTATTGAAGGATTTGAAGACGGGTGCATCTTTTCGTTGCATATCCGTGTTCCAATCCCCAATAAGAATTTTTTCCGCATCCTCAGCTCCAGCTAAGCACACATCCAGAGTATCATAAAAGCCAGTTTGATCTGGCGGTCTGTATATTGTGCCGACTAGAACAGATTTTGCCCTTTCAAATAAAATTTCCACCCATACGGTTTCAATTGTCTCATGATGAAGGTCAGACAAAACCTCATAACTCCAAAAACCCAACTTTTCAGCAGATGAAAAAAAACTAACACAGATTTGAGGGTGAATAGAGTTAGGAGGTTTAGACAGATGATCGGTTTAATGCTTTCCCATTGTTTAAACTTTGTAAAACCCACACACACATATGGAGGATGATCTACGGAGTTGATTTATATAATAAAAAAAAATTAAAAAAATTGAGTTATGAGGTTTTGTCCCGACAGCAGCGATATGTACATTGCACCACTAGACCTGCTCTCCGTGAGAGCTAGAGAGAGAGACAGAGGGGGAGGGAACAATCCCTTATACCTGCTACCTGACGTCAGCTACAATAGCTGCGTCTCCTTACGCCTATAGCGCCCTCTTACTGTGGAACAGTTAAAGTGCAGTTACATGCAAACATATTAACACTTAAGGGGTCCCCACACGGCGAGCGATTTTAGCCAGGCGACCGATTTTTTTTGCGAGCCGACAGACAGAATTGTATCGCCTTCATTGTTATGAATGAGAGAACCCACACGGCAGGAGATTCTGAAGCGACGGTCGCGCAGCTATTTCTGTCGCCTCGCTCAAAATCGCCTCGATCCTATTTTTTGAGGCGACGGCAGGCAGGACAATGAGGAAATAACATGACTTCTACAGTAGAAGTAGTACAGAAGTTCTACTGGTGTATCATTTGTACACCATTAATGTATCATTCAATACATTCATTGATCAATAACCTACGTATTATTACCATGCTACTTATGTTCATTATTATTAACGGGAACAATTTAAATAAATAACGTTAGTTTGAGAAGCTGTAGTGGCCGCTTGTCATTAACTAATAAATGAACAATGCGCCACGATGCACCTACTAGTGTTTTTATACTCGGGTAACAAAAGAAGTTGTGGATGTTGACAGAGTTTAATGTCCAGGCTGCAGCTGATGTAGTTTGTAAGGTTTATTGTCCAAAGAAAATTATGGTTGAGAACAAAACAGTTTGCGTCTTCCGTGAAAAAAACACTCTCTCAGCAGCTGCATAACAATACTTGTCCAATCGTTGGTAATGAACGTATCGTAGCGATCAGGCATGCAGTAATGTCAGGAAGAATGAGGAGAGGTTGTATTCGTATATGGTGGTTTAATTCCAGCTCAATATGGGTTTTACAGGTTAATACTCTCTCGTACTGCACAACACAGCTACCTGCTTTATAATATTTTATTTTCAGCTTTTATAGTTTCACAAACATACATCAAGACAAATCACAAACACAAAGAAAATAAAAAATAAATAAAAAGAACACAAACAGTATGTTGCCAGACACTGTCACATCAATGAACAAACATACACCATGTCAAATGCTATACACTAAGGACGCAAGGGGCTGATTCTCTGACATATATACACATACATATATATATACATATATATATACACACATACATAGTAGTGTTGTCAATACATAGTACAGAAAATACACAGGAGGACATTGAGAAGCACTTATGTTCTAGCTAAGCATTCCAAAAAGGGACCCCATATCATTTCAAATTTGTTCAAGGTCTCAGACCTACTGTGACGAATGCTTTCCAGCTGCAGAGAGGAGACCATCTCAGTGAGCCACCTTTTAAAATTTGGAGACGACGTGTCTTTCCATTCCTTCAGGATAATTCTTTTGGCCACAGCCATACCAAACATCAGGGCCTCCTGCTCATTGTAAGGTAATTCTGCAGTGTTAGCTGAACAGCCGAGTAAAGCTAGAAGGCAGTCTGGGGCAATCTCTCTTTTGTACGCCTTGGTATACCAGTCAAAAATATCTACCCAGTACTTAAATAGCTTGGGACAAAACCAAAACATATGTGAAAGATTACCCTCTGCGGACATGCAACGATCACAGATAGGCGATACAGAGGGATAGATTCTATGCAGTTTGGTTTTAGAGTAATGTAGTCTGTGAATTACCTTAAACTGTATAAGTTGGACTCTGGCATTAATAGAACATTTATGTATCCTGCTAAGTCCCTCCTCCCACATCTCATCAGAGATTTCCATACTAAGCTCTGTGGACCATACATCTTTAATGTGGTCGGAGGAAGCCATAGATTGGACAGAGAAATATGAAACAAAATCAGATATCAGGTGTTTTGAAACTGGTGATCGGCTCATGAGATTATAAAACTGGTAGTCAGCAGGACATGTCTCAAAGTCTGGGATATTACTGCGGACATAATTTCTAACCTGCAGGTAACGAAAGAAGTGTGAGCTTGTGAGATTAAACTTAGACTTAAGTTCGTTAAATGAGGCAAAGTGACGATCAACATATAGATCTTTAATAGTGGCCAGTCCCTTTCCCTTCCATAATGAAAAAACAATATCAGATTGACCAGGGGGAAAATTATGGTTATCACATATTGGAGCATATGCCGAGGTTGAAGGTACTTTGAAAACATTTTTGATTTGACTCAATATTCTCAGTGAGTTCCGAAGGATAAAATTGTTGAGAGCCATTTTATTAATCGTATCACACTTAGAAAATAACATTGCAGGAAGAGAGCTTTTTAGGTTCACATGCGCCTCCATGTCTAGCCACCTGGGGGCGTCCATGGCTACTGTAGCATCACCTATGAAGTAATCTTGCCAGAAGGTCATGGCCCTTGCATTAGCAGCCCAGTAGTAGTGCTGGAATACCGGCAGGGCCAGCCCCCCCATATGCTTTGGCTTCTGCAAGTGTGCTTTTGAAATACGATGTGCTTTATAGCCCCAGACAAATGGCAGAAGTATAGTGTCTATCTGTTTAAAGAAAGAGGCAGTCAAAAAAATAGGCACGCTCTGAAAAAGATAAAGGAACCTGGGGAGAACCACAATTTTTATGACATTCACACGCCCCACCAAAGACACTGGCAAAATTCTCCACCTCTCCATATTTTTCTTCAATTTTGAGACCATTTCACCAAAGTTCAGTTTAAATAGGAGTTTGGGATCCTTTGGTATAACTACTCCCAGATAGGTGAAGTGGTCATATTCTATTTTAAAGGGTAAGCTGTCAGTAAAGGAAGAGTCTAGGCTCCCTGAGATGGGCATGAACACACTTTTCTCCCAGTTAATGGAGTAACCAGAGAAAGTACCAAACTGCCTGATTAAATCTAGGAGACATGGGACGGAGGAGGCAGGATCAGCAAGATACAGGACCACATCATCTGCATATAGCGAAATACGGCTCTCATGCTTTCCCAACTTTATTCCTGTGATGTTGGGATGACTCCTGATACTGATAGCCAGGGGTTCGAGGGCTAAATTGAACAGTAAGGGACTAATACAACATCCTTGTCGGGTGCCGCGATGGAGTGGGAAGGAGTCAGATCTATCAGAATTGGTAAGAATGGAAGCTCTGGGATGAGCATACAACATTCCAATAAGAGAACGAAACCTGTCACCGAAACCAAAGCGCTGGAGGACACTGAACATATATTTCCATTCGATCTGGTCGAATGCCTTTTCAGCGTCAAGTGATATGATCGCCGGCTTAGTGTCCTTTCTTTGGTTAGAGTACAATATGTTTAGTAATTTCCGAATATTAGAAAAAGCAAGCCTGCCAGGAATGAATCCCGTTTGGTCGGAGTGGACGAGAGATCCGACATGCTGAGCCAACCTAGTGGCCAACACCTTGGCAACTGTCTTTTGGTCAAAATTTAACAAACTTATAGGCCGGAACCCTGCTGGATCAGTCCCATCCCTACCTTTCTTGAGTAAAAGGCACACATTTGCTTCGTAGAGGGAGTCAGAGAAGACATTATTAGTGATAGAATGTTGAATCATTCTAAGAAGTAGAGGGGCCAAAATGTCACTGTACGTTTTATAAAACTCCGCCCCATACCCATCCGGGCCAGCGGCCTTCCCGCTAGGGAAAGACTTTATTGCACTTGTTATTTCCTGCAGGCTGAAATCAGCATCTAGCTCATCCCTTGCCTTATCACTAAGCACTGGCATATCAATATTGTCCAGGAAGCTCTCAACCTCAGAGTCTGGGGCATGGCATCTAGAGGTATAAAGGCCAGTATAAAATTCTTTAAAACGGTCATTTATGTCTTTAGGGTTAGTCAGCAAGCTGCCCGATATAGATTTGATACTATGAATTGCCTGGCTGGCCTGTACACCCCTCAGCTGCCTAGCCAACAGTCTGTCTGGTTTATCACTTAGTTCAAAGTGCTTCTGTCTGAGTTTAAGGAGGAGGGTACTAACCTGCTTGCCCAGAATAGAATTGTATTCATACTTCAATTTTAAAATGTTATTTAAGTCCATTTGGGATTGTGATAGTCTGTAAACCTGCTCCAGCGAGGGGAGCCGTGCCTCAATCTCAGCCAGGCGCTTACGTCTTTCTCTCTTTCCAAAGGCTTCATAAGATATAATGTGCCCTCTCAATACCACCTTAAGAGACTCCCATAGTGTAGCGTCGGAGACATCACCGGTATCATTAGTCTCCATAAACTCAATGAGTCGAGATCTCACTTGATCGCGAAATGCTTTCTCCGAGAGCAAAGAGGGGTTGAAGCGCCAACTGTATCGCGTCTGTGGCAGTGCCAGCTTTACCAACATAGTGATTGGCGCATGATCTGAAATAAGGATGCTATGATATTTAGTTTGCAGCACACTAGATATAAATTTAGCATCGACAAGAAAATAATCTATTCTTGTATACGATTTGTGGACGTGGGAAAAGAAAGAATAATCCCTGTCTGTAGGGTGCTGCAATCTCCATATGTCAACTATGTTCATAGAACGCATTAAATTGTTTAGTACTCCAACGGAATTAATGGTCGGAGGCGGACGAGTGGACGTACGATCAAGATAGGGATCTAGATAGCAATTAAAATCTCCACCTAAAATCAAGTTGGTGGTATTCAGATCAGGGATTATGTCAAATATTTTACGAAAAAAGCTTGGGTCGTCAATGTTAGGACCATAAATATTCAGGCATGTTATTGGTAGTGAATTAATGCTACCAGACACCATGACATATCTGCCTCCGGGGTCGGAGACTACCGTGGTCATTTGAAATGGGACAGATTTACTAAATAAAATAGCAACCCCTCTTGCTTTGGAAGAAAAAGCCGATTGGTACACTTGTGACACCCAGTGCTTCCTCAGGCGCCTCTGTTCCGTTGGAGCTATATGGGTCTCTTGTAAAAATATAATATCTGCAGACAATGTTTTCAAATGAGCAAATACTTTTCCCCTTTTAACTGCACTACCCAATCCTTTAGTGTTCCATGACACCATCGTAATAGGCTTCTCACCCCCCGATATATTAACCCCTTGCGTCATCACGACCAAGTGATAACAATCTTAATACAAACAGCATGGTATATGAAGTACATTTTAATCCATTGATCATCCTTGTATCTTGAAAGAGACTTCAGATACAAAAATATAACAATAAGGACTGGCAACACAATAAACCCCCCCACCCCCCCACCGCCGCTTACCAAAACTGAACGGCAAAATCCCCATATACTCACGAAGACAGCTGGGCAGAAGAATAGGCATCGCATTGCACCGGTTAACGTTATAGTTACACAGCTACCTGCTAACCCGCTTCACAACAACCTAACGTCCGGTCCCGGCGGTCCGCCCTCCTATATCTCCCGGGGGGAAACACCCCCAGCTAAACAGAGCGACACATAGCTTATTATACCTGAGAACGGTCGCCTCTGGTGTGGGGGGCTAAGCGATTGTCATTGAGCGACAGGCGATCACATCGCCAGGCGACGTCTGTCGCCCGCCGTGTGCAGACCACTTTACACTTAACACTCCCACTTATGAATGACGTGTATACTGTACAACTTTTCCAAGAAAAATAACAGTTCAAAACATCAAAAGAACATGGCAGTCAATATTACATAACAGGCAATATGTTACACACCAAACATGACAACATTTTTTTTATTTCAGTTTGGAGACAGGCTTGGTCATAGCGTCTGCAACCATGTCGTCTGTTTAAGCATTACATTACGCACAGGAGTGGATTGTGAAAATTAGACCATGCCTAGGGGTGGTCGTATTGCTATACAATAAACACACATTAATTGAAGATTTATTGAAAAAACCATCCGCCAGAAAAAGTAGTTCCCAAAAAAGAAAAAAGAGAAGTTGCCTCCATGTGGAAGCAGCTCGGAAGTGCATCCAACTGTTCTCAGTAGGACATCCAACAAACTAACACATCCAACTGTCTCTCAACTAGGCATCCAACAAACTAACACATCCAACTGTCTCTCAACTAAGACATCCAACAAACTAACACATCCAACTGTCTCTCAACTAGGCATCCAACAAACTAACACATCCAACTTTTCTTTAGTTTTTAACCTACTTTCTATATAACTTCATACTTAGATGCTTCTATAGAAAGTAGGTAAAACAAATTAAAAAAACGTTTTCTTTGCCCTATAGGGGAAAAAAAGTTTTCTTTGCCCTATAATATTTTGAATTCTTTTTGTAAACCTACTTTCTATAGAAGCAGCTGCAGAAGGTGCGCTGTTTTAAGTGAGCGTGGGTTATTGAATTGATTGATTGATTGATTGCTAATTTTATTACTGTCCGCCTTGTTTCCAACTGGTTAAGTTTAGGCCCTCTTTCGAATTTGGTTAAGGTTAGAGTTTGGAATCAGGGCTGGTGGTCTATCGCCCTGCTCTAAAGACAAACTCTAACCTTAACCAACTTCGAAAGAGGGCCTAAACTTAACCAGTTGGAAACAAGGCGGACAGTAATAAAGTTAGCAATCAATCAATCAATTAATTCAATAGTCCACGCTCACTTAAAACAGCGCACCTCCCAGCTGCTTCTATAGAAAGAAAGTTGCAATTAATCAATCAATCAATCAATTCGCGCAATTTTTATTTTGTTCCACAATGACTCATGACCCATCAATTACATCATCCAACATTGTTTACTTTAAGCAACTAAGACATTCGCCGTGACAGAATCGTTTTCCATTTAGTCGTTATGACGCTATCAACATATCCATTCGTAAAGATTATTGTCCGCCATCTTGTTTTTTTCTACAAAGTCGCACGGCGGAGTGATAGTAATTCGGTTGTGGGCGGATCCTGAAACCAAGAGCGTGGGATTATGAAAAATTAATACGTGTAAATTGACTGCTTCAGCCAATCAGAATCGAGAAATGTGCATGTCGTTGTATAAAGGACAGTAAACAAGTGTCATCTTTTCTTCTCTGATGACAGATCTAATGAAGTGATATTTTATATCCACATGTTTACACCTCTGTCGGCACACAGGGTTTCTGGCAAGTGCAATGGTTCCCTGGTTGTCCTTATAAACAACAGTTTTCTTATATACATAGGTATCCATTCCTTCGAGCAGTTGTTCTAGATAAATACATTCCTGTATTGTTAAGGCTAGAGCCATATATTCGGCTTCACAAGTTGATAGTGCCACTGTGGGCTGTTTCCTTGTTTTCCATGAAACCAGTGAGCTGTCTGTACCCATACTCACACGATACCCTGTGGTACTCCTCCTGTCTGTGGTGTCTGCCGCCCAATCTGCGTCACTATAGGCTTGAAGCCCTAAGCCCTAGCTGCTCTTTCTGAAACAAAGCTGTTTATTTGCTGTACCTTTTAGATAACGAAAAACATGTTTTGCTGTAATCTAGTGCTCTTCTGTGGGATCAGCAAAATGCTGTGATAATTTACTCACTACAAAACATAGGTCAGGGCGAGTACATGTTGTCAAATAAATGAGGCTACTTACAGCTTCTCTGTACATTTTTACATCTGTCAATTTCTGAGCATCCTCTTGGTAGTCTAGCTTTTGATCACATGGTGTTTCCCTGGTTCTACATTTTTGCATGTCAAAACGTTTCAGGATCTTTTCCACATATCTCTTCTGGGATATTTTACACAACTGGCAGACTGTTCGAAGTCCATGCCTAGAAAATGCTTTAACCTACCTAGGTCTTTCATTTTGAATCTGGTGGAGAGCATACTTTTCACCTGCTCTAGGTTTCTAGTGTTGTCTGCTGCGATGATTAAATCATCCACCCAAATCACAATTATCACTTTTCCTGACTCTTTTGACTCCTTTGAGTAAACACAGGGGTCTACTGGGTTCTGTATGAAGTGATCTTCAATTAGACATGTATGAAGCATCTCGTTCCAATTTCGCCCAGACTGTTTCAGGCCGTAAATGGATTTTTCTAGCTTACACACTAGCTTCTCTCCGTTCTTCTCGTAACCTTCAGGTTGTTCCATATATATCTCCCTATCAATGGGTGCGTGCAGGTAGGCTGTCTTCACATCCATCTGGTGTAAAATCAAACTGTCCTCAGCTGCTTTCTGCATCACTACCCGTACACTGGTCAGATTGGCTGTGGGTGAGAATGTCTCACCGTAGTCTATGCCTTCCCTCTGACTGTAGCCTTTAGCTACAAACCTGGCCTTGTACTTGTCGTGGCCTTCAATACCCTCCTTGATTGAGTACACCCATTTTCCTCCCACTGTCTGTCTACCCTCTGGTAACTTGGTTAGAGTAAAGTATGATTGTCCTCTAGGGACCTCATCTCCTCATCCATTGCTCTCTCCCATTTTCTTGACTCAGGGGACACCATGGCCTCTTTAAAGGTCTGAGGTACACTGCAAACTACTCTGTAGCAGTAATCAATGCTGGTAAGTGTACTGTCATCCTCGTCACTTTCTCTCTGGGCATAGTCTTTCAGATACTTTGGGGGTTTATGTTCCCGGGAGGGATATCTCCCACTGCATGCGGCATGTGACGTCACCCTAGGGTGCTTCCCGTCATCATCCTCTGGGGGTTGTTGACTGTCTGTCTGTGCTCAGAACACTAGGCTGTGGTGTCTCTCTTTCTTCACACCCTACTCTGGAGTCCAGCTCTGGCTCCTGTGTCTGTGTCTTGTTCTCACAGGTTGTCTTTGTGACCAATTTTACTAGCCTGTGTTTTTGCACTTTCCCTTTACCGGGATAGTAGACTAGAAAAGCGGGGCTGCCCTTGTCGTGCCCTACAAAGAGTCCTTTTTCACACCTGGACTTGAGCTTTCCTCTGTCCTGCTGGTAAGCATAACACACTGACCCAAACTTGTGCATTCTGGCTAGATCACACTTTTTTCCTGTCAGTGCTGTATACGGGGTGGTGCCCGTGTGCTTATTAAAACACAGATTTCTGGTGTAAGCGGCTCTTGTACCGCATAATGCCATAGACTCTTGGATAAGTTACCATCTATTAGCTTACACCTAGCCATTTCGAAAAGAGTGCGTCCTTCCCTCTCTGCTATCCCGTTCTGGTGCAGGGAGTAAGGACAGGACTTATTCCTTCTCAACAGTGATTGGAACTCTCTATTTGTGAACTCGGTTCCGTTATCGGACCTCAAGCATCTTATGTTGCCATAAGGGGCTACATCTGCAAGGAATTTCTCCGTGGCCTAGAGTGTGTCACTCTTTGCTTTGAGAAAGTAAACAAACACTGCCCTTGTACACACATCTGTAAAATACTGTACATATTTAAAGCCACCTATGGACTCATTGTTTACTGGACCGGCTAGATCTGTGTTAACTAGCTCAAGTGGTATCTTTACTTTTTCCGTGGGACCTCTGTTCCTTGTTTGAGTGAACTTTCCCTTTATACACACATCACATTCTTTGTTAGGTCTATGCTTTTCACCGTTAATGTGCATGCCTACTGTCACCGCTTGCAGCTTCAGTATATCCTCATAATTACAATGACCCATGATCTCATGCAGTGGAGGCTGCTGACCAAATTTTTAGGTGAAGCACAAATTATTATATTATATTATATATTAAATTATATTTTTTAAACATCCCCAACGCTGCAACACCCCCATTCCTCCCAGGTGTCAGGCTCCTCATTCGCTTCCATTCATTTTGGGGACCATGTTTAAATATCATACTTCTGAAGTATAAACAAACTATACTGCTGTGACGATTTCAATAAAACAGACCATTCTGAGTCAATAGTATGCAAAACTGTACATTGGAATATCTTAACATGTATTTACCACCTTCCTCTGCACGAGGCCACAGGTGGGTTTTATGTAACACAAGGACAATGAATGAATGAAAACTTTATTTAACAGATTGCAGAATGGGTACAATACAGTACGGCTCAATACACACAATTGTTAAGGGGATGCAGACCAGAGAAAGAATTTCGTCTTGTTTACATCAATTCAGTGCCACATACACACAGTCCTCATATCCCTCCTAGTTACACACAGTCATCATATCCCTCCCAAACAATATGCACAACACAACAGACTAACTCGTCTTGCTCAATACTTGTTTATGAGTTTTAAGAGACAGCCCTGTAATCTATCTCAACCAAAGCTCTACTAGTTAACAAAGATCGCCACCTTGCTATCTGAAACACTGACACCATTATCAACCTAATAATATCAACCTGATAATATTGAAACATTATCAATATAACGTTAGCTACCAACTTTAGCTAACGTTAATGTAGCAGGGCTCCTAATAACACAAGATACATTTCACTATGAATTGAAAATGGGGGACCCTGATGTAAACAAGACGAAAGTCTTTCTCTGGTCTGCATCTCCTTAATAATTATGTGTATTGAGCCGTACTGTATATTGTACCCATTCTGCAATCTGTTAAATAAAGTTTTCATTCATTCATGCCTTTTGAAAAGTGACATGGTCGGTGTAGGAGTTATGATGCGGTTTCAATTCGGTTACAGTAACGTTACACAAACTGACATTCTAAAGCCAAGAAGACACTTACCCATAAAGACGGTATCTCGATCGATCTCATCGTTCGTTGAATAGTGCAGCTTCTCCATGTGACGAGTCCAACTCGAGCCGCGTGCATTAATCCCATGGAAAATGTAAACAATAGCCATGTGCATCGCGAGCCAGCTTGTTGCATCAAATTGATGTTTGGCTTTTGTCTCCCGAGTGAAGTTAGAACTACTACACTTCGGCTGGCTAACGTTAGCTAACGTTAGCGTTAGCGTCCAGGCTAAGCACTGCAGGCTTTCGTTTTACAACAACTGAGATAAAAAAATATATATATATCATCAAACGATGCACAATAAGTTCATGAACAATAACAAAACACTCCACCCTGGGCCTGGTAGCTGCGGTGGTAGCCCTTTAGCTACGTTAGCTCCAACAAGTTAGCTTCTTAAACTGAGATAAAATGATTTTGTAAACAAAGCTGCAGAGCCGCAGAGCCACAGAGTAGAAACCATTCTCTGATTGGATCTCAAGGCTGTCAATCATTCAACCTCTGTCTAGCTGCAGAGCAGCAGAGTTGCCACATTCTCTGATTGGATTTCAAACCCCCATTCAATGGCAAGAGTTTAAATGCATGGATCGTGCTTACAGGGGAAAACATTTCCAATAAAAAAATAATAATAATAATAAAAAAAATAATAAAAAAAAATATATATATATATATGTAAATTAATAATAATTATGAATTATGAGTGAATGTGTTTCACGTGTTGTCATAGAGAAACTTCCACTGATCTCATGGCATGTCTGAATATCATGACTGATATTACACATATCATTATCTTTACATTCTGTTTGTAGATAATACATTCTCTTGTACACCTCTATGTTATATCTCGTACCGTTTGGCTCTACAAGAACATCTTTACCTTCATTGAAGAACACTTTGGCACCGTTTGCAGTAGCAGATTTGACAGAGAATAGTTCTTGTGGGAACAAGGGTATGTAGAGAGCGTTCTTTAACGTCACTGTACACCGGTGCCCCTCACTGTTTATGAGGCATACCTGTGCGTCTCCTCTCCCCTGCGCCAACCCGAATGTGCGCTTCCCGTCTGCCAGCTCCATGCTGTGTCTCTCCGGCTCGAAGGTGCTGTCAAAGTTCTTGAATCGGTTCCTGTCGTTGATGATGTGGGACGACGCACCTGTGTCCACGATCAGGCCCTTCCTTTGGACCTGCTGCTGCTGCGTTGACTGGGTGACGTATGTTGTCTGCGCCCCCGAAGATGAAGTCCTGTCTTCCCGCTGCTCTCCGGGCGTCGTCTCGACTCGCCTCACGTCCACCGTTGCCGTCATCTTGTCCACAGCCGCCATCTTGCACGTGCGTGTAGGCCAGATTAAGAATTCAGAGACCCCTGGGCCAGATTATTGTGGAGCCCCCCCCCCCCCCACACCCACACCCACACACATACACGCACAGTGGCGTTTTTATATGTCACTTTAAAAAAAAAAGCTGGATCCGTAACATTGTCCAACCAATCCTCCTGGTTTTCATGTTCAAGCACCGCTGGCGGCAGGCTGTCATCATCGCGGTCTGCCTCAGGTCGCTTTCACACAGGGGCTGTTTGGTCCGGACTTTCGGACCAGAATTCGATAGTCCGGTTTTTCGGGTCTGTGTGAATGCGCGTCGAACTCGGTTCGCGGACCAAACAGTCGAACTCTGGTCCGCCTGAAAACGTCGGTCTCGGTTCGGCTTCATCGAACCAAACGCGAACCAAATATAGGAAGTGATTATTATTACCACTGCTCGCAGCACTCACTGCAAAACAAGCACACTGCATCTAATCTCTCTATCTATCTATCTATATATCTGTGCATCTTGGGAAGAAGGAAGAAAAAACGCGGCTTATTATTATTACCGAGGCGCGCAGCTTATTATATTATTAAAGGGGCTATGCGTTATAAATGTCATTTTTCAGTCTCTAGCATTGTATTATAGTAATAGGAGTTCGTATCAATGTGTTTTTGGGCCTAAATACTATATTGACGAATTCCTCAGCTACAGCCCATCCCCTGTTTGCCTCTAGTAAATCAGGTCATGTTGATTTGACGAGCTGGGCAACGTCACAGGGCGCTGTTTATAGCGCAAGGTGATGTGATTGGCTGTGTGGTTTTACCTAATGCCCGCCTCCATTCTTGGTACCTGGAGCGGATACAACCTGGAAACAGAAATTGCCGTCACTCGCCTCAATTTCACGATGAGCAGCAAACCCCGCAGATGTAATGTTCCTGGTTGTAGAGCTACCGAGAAGTCTTTGCACAGTTTCCCCGTTGATGCCGAACTTCGCCAACAATGGAACAAGTTCCTTTTTGGTGACCCTCCAAGTTCCGTTGCAACGTCTAATACTCGGGTTTGTACTGCACATTTCTCCGCCGACGACGTCACCAATCAAGGTATTTTTGATGCTGGAGTGGTCTCCATGTTGGTGCTAACCAAAAGAGCTGTGCCTTCAATACGCGACCCGACACAAGAAATAGTAAGTAGATATGTTGTGTGAGATATGTTATCATAAATACCATCTAACGTTATAGTAACTGCTGCTCTTTATAAAGTAACGTTATAGAAAACTATTGAAGCAAGCTAGTCATAACTTCTAAATAAAAGAACACAACTAGTGAGAGGTAAACAAGGTAACGTTATATTTAGTGGCTTGTATTATATTGTAATTGATTTACGATTTGGTAACTCTTAGGCCACCACAAGTTCCAGCGGCAATGTACGCCTTTCTCCTGCTTCAAGGGACTTCAGTTGCCAGACAGACAACCCAAAGATTCGTTCTGTTGGTACACAGCTTTCTATGAAAACACTTTGTTCGCATGTCAAGAGTCAAGGTAGGTTTGTAACTCAGTGTGATGTAATGTAATAATGTGTAATAATGTGACCCAGAATTGTTTAGATTGGCCCCCTTCACCCACCGCTTTCACCCAAAGCTGTAAAGGAATGTGGATTGTTTGTATAGTGTCCCCCCCCCCCCCCACCTCCAATGTAAATTACCCAGTATGGTTGTCAATATACAGTATATATACAGTATATACAGTCAAATGTATATACTCCCTTTTCTTGACTCCTTCAGTATCACAAACAGTACTGTATTTGCAAATCAAATTTAGCTCTAGTGTGGTGACCCATGTTGGCGTTACGCCAGAGCAGGTCACAATGTGTGAGTGTGTGAGTGAGTGAGTGAGTGAGTGAGCAAAGTTATCAATAAATCCCTTGTTTGACTAAACTATGTTTTGTAAATAGGTGTTCAGGCGAAAGTCATGTCGGTCTCGGTGGGGACACAAAATACTGGATACTGGTCTAATCAACAGGGACCATCCACGTCAACACCTGTGAAGGGGTTTAGACCCAGTAAAAGACCACGACTGGAGTCTGATGACGATGACGATGGAGTGACCGACAGCTCGATCGATGTTCCAGAGCCGCCGCAGGATTCCACTTTCAACATTGACTCTTTGATTAGCGAGCCCTCGATTCTAGCGTAAGTTAGTTGTTACAAACATCTCCATGGCCCGTAAAAATACAAAAGCTATATAGTTGTGCCGTGTTATTTATTTGTGTTTTTCTCGAGCAGGGAACCGTCAAAACCAATCTATGAGGTCCAGAAATACATCGTTTACGAAGACAGTCTACTGGAATTATTTCAACAGTGTCCGGTGTGCAATGCTCAATGTCATATCACCAAAACTACGCGAGGGACCTTCTTGGCTGTCTCCCAAGTTTGCCCCGGTTGTAAATACAGCCGTAAATGGGCGAGTCAGCCTCTCATCGGCATCACACCAGCTGGAAATATTCAGCTTTCTGCAGCAGTATTTTTCACTGGCTCATCTTTCACCCAAATGGAGAAGGTATTTGATTTGATTGATTTGATTGACAAGTCAGATATACATTATGTTTTTGTTTGTGATTCACACGTGCATATTAACAAAGCGTTATTCATTTATTCTTTTAGGTCCTAAATGCGTTACACGTCTCCACAATAAAGTACAGAGCGTTTCGGGAACACGCCAAGAAGTTCTTGGAACCTGCTGTTCTAAGTTTGTGGACCAAGGACCAAGACGTTACCCTCGCCAGATTAAGCGAGAAAGAAAGCGTGATAATCGGCGGTGACATGCGAGCCGATAGTCCAGGTTAGAAAAAGCTCCCCAATGACAAATTCCTACTTTATGAATACATTTTTAATATTGCACTACATTGATTGAAATTGTTATTATTATTTTCAACAGGCCACAGTGCTAAGTACGGAAGTTACTCTGTGATGGAACTCGCCACCAATCATGTCATAGACGTCCAACTAATTCAGGTAATTAACAAGTCTGAAGAGACACTGCACCCTTCATTGTGCTCAAACGAACACAAAGCTCTCGGTCTTGAATCTTGAATCGCTGTAGGTGTGAAGTGGTCTGGCTGGCTGTGTGTGTGAGCGGGGTGTGAAGTGGTCTGGCTGGCTGTGTGTGTGAGCGGGGGTTAGGAAATGTTAATTGTGGAATTTTGAAAAGGCTATTCCCTTCCTTGTTCCAGAGCAATGAGGTGGGAGGCAGCTACCATATGGAACTGGAGGGCTTGAGGAGAAGCCTCGCTCTTCTGGACGCCAAATCCGTGACCTTGGACTGTATTGTCACAGACCGTCACCCGCAGATCCAAAAGTACCTGAGAGATCACGACATCAAACACTTCTACGATGTGTGGCACGTGGCCAAAGGTATGTCGAAAGGCATCCCACATTCAATTCCACCCCTCCTACCAACCCCCCCCCCCCCCCCCCCCCCCCACCCACCCAACCAGTACTGTAATTGCAAATCTGGTATGTCAAAAAATGTAGATGTAGCAGTACTGTCTATCTGTATGTCATGTATGTCATACGACTGTTATGTAATGTTATGTTATGTTATGTAATTCAAGGTCTGTCTAAGAAGCTTGACAAAATTGCACAGGCGAAAGACTGCAAGGTCATAAAAAAGTGGCGCCTGCACATTTCAAACCACCTCTACTGGACAGCTGCCACGTCGAAGTCTGCCGATGAGAGGGTTGCTAGGTGGAAGTCATGTCTCAATCACATGATGAATGTACATGAACACGACGAAGAACCACTCTATCCGCGTTGTCTTCATGCTGACCGTGTATCAAGAGATAGTAGCAAGTGGGTTAAACCTGGTATGTCTGTCTGTCTTTCATCATGAATATATACTCAAAATATTTATTTATGTCCTCATTCTAGATTGGTGTGATTTACAAATGTATACTTGCTTGAATAATTCTAATCTACTGTAATATACTCTAATGAAATATCTGAATGCAATTTCTTTTTTACTTTAGACTCAAAACCGGCCCACCAGCTCGAGAAGGTTTTGCTAAACACAAGGATCATCAAAGATGTCGCCAAATTGAGTCCACACCATCAAACGTCTTCATTGGAGTCCTATCACAGTGTGATTTTACGTTTTGCCCCAAAAAACGTGGTTTTTTCGTACATAGGAATGCTTTGCAGGTATTTTATATTGTGTACAAATGACTAATTATGGACTCCTGATTTGTCAAATAACTCATTATGTTGCATTAGATAACCTCAGATCAACTACAAATATATTGCTTGTGCTTATTGAAATTTTCCTTTCAGACTATACCTAGCTGCCATGCATTTCAATGAAAACTCAAATCGCCAGCAAGCCATAAACGCTTCTGGAGAGCCGGCGTACAAGATGAGTTTTCCAAAGGCCAAAAAAGGTGGACACACAATAAAACCAAGGAAAATCCCAGCGACATTCAGTAAGTAAAAATATCAACATTTATTATTGCACACACATGACCTATATAAATAGAAAAATATTTCCACTTACAGTGGAATACAATAAATTGAATAAATAATAACCTTTTTAACATTACAAAACAAATAACAATTTCTCATTTACAGACTATGTCAACCAGCTGATGGCGCTCCTGTTTGACTCCGTCCTTCGTGACCCCCAACAATATATCCAGGTGGTAGAGGCGATTGCCATCCCAGAACCTTTGTGCGCACAGTTCGACAGGCCTTCCATGGAAGAAGCGGTTGCCGGCTATGTGTCACGATTCAATCCTGTACCGGTCTGAAGCCAGTATAGACACCATCAACATCCGGAAATTCTGTGCGGATTCGAACCACGACACAGGATGGGATTACTACCCTCACTCTGCGGCCTAAGTAGCCGAAGCACCACGCGACAAAGCATCTGTACGCGATATATCTGAAACGGCTGAAGAAAATCAAGTATTATATTTATGCACAAATAAAATTAAAAAAAAAGCTGGGAAATAACCATTTGTCATGTCATGTCATTGGACAGTAGCAAGCATTGATTATATGTGATGTGCAATAAGGATTAGATTGTGTTTGCAAGAAAGATTAGTATAGTCTGAGAGATGCAAGATGGAGAAACACCTGTACAAAAATATATAAATCTGTAATAAATATTATTTACTTATTGATTCCGCTTTCTGGTATCCGGCCAAAATCTGCCTTGTAGATATTAGTTGCCATTTGGATGGTATAGGGGTTGAAGCACACTGGATCCAATCCCGGATGATCAACCATGCACAGTAGTCCAGTTGGTTCCTGGTTAATTCGACGTCTGACCTATATATATAGAAAATTAAATCGTTAGCCATATGCATGGTTTTCAGTGCTACCAAGATGCAAGTTTGTGTTACTACTTTACCTGTGGAACTTCCATGCAGCATACATTCTCAGTCTCTGTTGGCATCCGTTCACAATTTCCGCACGTGCACCTAGTAGATTTGAGGGTGAATGAAATTATCAATCAATGGAGGCCAGAGAAAGACTTTCGTCTTGTTTACATCAGGGTCCCCCAATTTCAATCGTCAAGTACAGTTAGTGTCAGTCAGTACAATCAGTCACACTGTTCACAGAAGCAACAGTCAATCATCTTTATCTTTCAGTCACACTGTTCACAGAAGCAACAGTCAGTCATCTTTATCTTTCAGTCACACTGTTCACAGAAGCAACAGTCAATCATCTTTATCTTTCAGTCACACTGTTCACAGAAGCAACAGTCAATCATCTTTATCTTTCAGTCACACTGTTCACAGAAGCAACAGTCAGTCATCTTTATCTTTCAGTCACACTGTTCACAGAAGCAACAGTCAATCATCTTTATCTTTCAGTCACACTGTTCACAGAAGCAACAGTCAGTCATCTTTATCTTTCAGTCACACTGTTCACAGAAGCAACAGTCAATCATCTTTATCTTTCAGTCACACTGTTCACAGAAGCAACAGTCTCCGAGCAGAGACTCTCATCGGGACAGAGTGTGTGTTTTCGACGGGCCGCGCGCGACAGAAGTACACAACTATTATATAACAGTAAGTAACTAATAGTGCAATTAATCAACTTACCAATCGGAAACGATGTAACGTAAGCCTCGATCGCTGTTGTTTGGGGGTTAGTGTCAGTACAATCTAACGTTAGTGAGTGTGTGTTTTCGACGGGCCGCGCGCGACAGAAGTACACAACTATTATATAACAGTAAGTAACTAATAGTGCAATTAATCAACTTACCAATCGGAAACGATGTAACGTAAGCCTCGATCGCTGTTGTTTGGGGGTTAGTGTCAGTACAATCTAACGTTAGTGAGTGTGTGTTTTCGACGGGCCGCGCGCGACAGAAGTACACAACTATTATATAACAGTAAGTAACTAATAGTGCAATTAATCAACTTACCAATCGGAAACGATGTAATGTAAGCCTCGCTGTAGCAAATCGCCTTCTTCTTCTTCTTCGGGATCAAACTGTGGGTCGCTCTCTGGATCCCAAACATAATGTACAGCCATGTTGTATTAGTTAGTAAAATCGGTATATGTTTTTGCGTGTCGAAATAAAAACCTGAAACCTAAGACCTCAGACCTCTACCTGGATGGAATGACGGGGAGATGGGCGGAGCTATTTGGTGGGTGGCTGTCACTCAAAGTGTGGGTGGAGCCAAGCCAAATAATAGCCTGATTTCATGAGGCTGAAAAATGCTGGTTTTGAGTACAAGATTAGAAATATAAAACAATGATTATTTTTGGAATAAAAATTACACATGTGTTACATAGACTCACAGGAAGTGTGTAAAGTTGCCCAAATAGTGCTAGGAATAGCACTGCATGACACCTTTAATAAAACAGCTACTTGTGGGCACTCATAAAAACACCGTGGTCTACAAGTTGTTTAGCGAGAGGATGGTGGTAATGTGCTTCAATAGAACAATGGATCAATGCCATGTCAAAACTCGGCTCCGCTGATCTGGAGGGCTCCGCTTCCGCAGTCCACACACAGACACACACGCGCGCGCGCGCGCGCGCACACACGGGATCGCAGCCACACACACATTTCCACTGTCCAATAGACAAGCGCCCTTTTCGACCGTGTGACATTGTTCAGAAGGTCTCGGTCCGCCTGACAGATTTCTATGTGAATGCAGGCGAACCAAATGAAGAATGCAACAATGTTGCAACTTCACCCCCAGAACCGCACCGAGTCCACCAAAACTATATGTGAAAGCGACCTCAGAGTCATTCGTGTTGGTGTTGGGGCTGGGCTGTGGAGATGCGGCGGGCGTATACGAACAGGTGGCAGCCACTGGTGGTGGTGGGCCGGCTGAACTAGAGGCTGCCGCTGCCTCTTCTCTGTCGCTAGCATCAATAATAATAACGTTAGAATTCTCGTCCTCTCTGCCCGCGGCGCCTGGCTCAGCCTCTTTAACGTTTCTGCTACTACTAGTGCTAGCCAGGGGGCTATCCTCCTCCTTACCTGACGGGGTGAAAAAAGAGATAGTCGGTATCTATGTTCTGGGTAAGGGCGCTTTCACATATAGTTTTGGTGGACTCGGTGCGGTTCTGGTGGTGAAGTAGTGCAATTAATCAACTTACCAATCGGAAACGATGTAATGTAAGCCTCGCTGTAGCAAATCGCCTTCTTCTTCTTCTTCGGGATCAAACTGTGGGTCGCTCTCTGGATCCCAAACATAATGTACAGCCATGTTGTATTAGTTAGTAAAATCGGTATATGTTTTTGCGTGTCGAAATAAAAACCTGAAACCTAAGACCTCAGACCTCTACCTGGATGGAATGACGGGGAGATGGGCGGAGCTATTTGGTGGGTGGCTGTCACTCAAAGTGTGGGTGGAGCCAAGCCAAATAATAGCCTGATTTCATGAGGCTGAAAAATGCTGGTTTTGAGTACAAGATTAGAAATATAAAACAATGATTATTTTTGGAATAAAAATTACACATGTGTTACATAGACTCACAGGAAGTGTGTAAAGTTGCCCAAATAGTGCTAGGAATAGCACTGCATGACACCTTTAATAAAACAGCTACTTGTGGGCACTCATAAAAACACCGTGGTCTACAAGTTGTTTAGCGAGAGGATGGTGGTAATGTGCTTCAATAGAACAATGGATCAATGCCATGTCAAAACTCGGCTCCGCTGATCTGGAGGGCTCCGCTTCCGCAGTCCACACACAGACACACACGCGCGCGCGCGCGCGCGCACACACGGGATCGCAGCCACACACACATTTCCACTGTCCAATAGACAAGCGCCCTTTTCGACCGTGTGACATTGTTCAGAAGGTCTCGGTCCGCCTGACAGATTTCTATGTGAATGCAGGCGAACCAAATGAAGAATGCAACAATGTTGCAACTTCACCCCCAGAACCGCACCGAGTCCACCAAAACTATATGTGAAAGCGACCTCAGAGTCATTCGTGTTGGTGTTGGGGCTGGGCTGTGGAGATGCGGCGGGCGTATACGAACAGGTGGCAGCCACTGGTGGTGGTGGGCCGGCTGAACTAGAGGCTGCCGCTGCCTCTTCTCTGTCGCTAGCATCAATAATAATAACGTTAGAATTCTCGTCCTCTCTGCCCGCGGCGCCTGGCTCAGCCTCTTTAACGTTTCTGCTACTACTAGTGCTAGCCAGGGGGCTATCCTCCTCCTTACCTGACGGGGTGAAAAAAGAGATAGTCGGTATGCTTTGCCGAAGTAACACGCTCTTTCTGTCCCTTTCCTGTTTAGATTTTAACTTAGCAGCTCCGCTTTCCCACCGTTTAACTTTTTTATCCATGTTTTTTTAGTCTCATATGATCATACAGTACTACTCGAGTCTTAGCCTACTTTATCAACTTGCAAGTGCAATTCTCACGGTCAGTGGTCACCTGACCTGACAGTGACCCCTGGACCTGGACGTCAGTGTCACGTAGACTCAACGTCTCTCACCCCTCATTATCAAACAATCAATCATATTTTTATTTGCAATACAATTTTTTTTATAAAAATAGATAGAGAAGAGATGAGATGATACTAGTAGTCACTTTAGATGCTGTGAAAGTAAACGCTGGATGAGGATCTGATTATATATATATTTTTTTCGTTTTTTTTTTTTTTTTTTTTTACTAGTGTGTAGTGGAGGCCCCTATAGTCACTAGGGGGAGCTCGATGATATCCGCTATCAGCACCGGCGGGTCTCTGCTGTCTGTCATGAATAATGATCCCAATCTGCCTCATTCGTGTCGGTGCTGCGTCTATTCTTTTACCAACGGATTTCCAGTTCCGCGTTTGCGTTCTGCGTTCTTTAGATTGACCACTGACGTTTCTGGTGCGACCTGATTGGCCACTGACGTTTCTTAGGCGACTCTTTCGAAGTTGGTTAAGGTTAGAGTATGGAATCGGGTCGTTAATCCGGCCCTGCGTGTACCGAGCGCTCTTGGTCGCGCTTCTTTCTACACACGTTGTCCGCGTGTCCCGAAGTTCCACAGAAACTGCACCAGACTGTTTTTGTGCATTTGTCTTTTCGGTGACCCTTTTCTCTGCATCGCCAACACGCCATCGCCGTCTGGGGTCCGGTCTTTATCCTTGGCTCTGCTCGGGCCTTCATCACCCTTTCTCCCGCCTCCTCGGCGACCGGGTGTGTGTCTTCTGAGGCCTCGAAGTTCCGCAGCTTGGCCTTGAACTCCCCCAGCAACATGTCCGCTGAACCGTGTGTCACCAACAGTGTGAATGGTTTATCTCCGGTAGTCCTCTCATAACCATCGCCATCATTAATCCATCTCTCTCAAGTCAAGTCAAGTCAAGAGTTTTAATTGTCACGGCATACAGGTATACAGTGAAATGCGGCTGGTCTTGCCCGCGACGATGTGCAATACAGTGGTACAACATATAATAGAATCCAATAAAAATACAGTGGTACAACATATAATAGAATCCAATAAAAATACAGTGGTACAACATATTAATAGAATCCAGTAAAAAACAACAGTGCAATAAACAGGTACATGGTGTGCCATCTCGGTATCTGTACATAGTATTTACAGAGCATATAGGACATGCTAGGTAGCTTTAGTAGTGCAATACACTGTTCCTGATGTTATACTAATTTAAAGTGGCCTTTCCTCTGGCCATAAGTGTGCGTATGTGCGGCATGAGTGTTAAAGTGGCTGCTAGTGTGTGAGCGTGCTCAGCGTGCGTGTCGTGTATGTGCTTGTGTGCTCTCTGTGCTTCTCCTGCACTCTTAAGCGCCGTAATGATCTGTTCAGCTCTGATGACGTATTCGGTCACAGTCTCTGTGTTCGCTTTCTTCAGCGCGGTCAATGTTATATAGAGGGATACGATCCGGGGTCTACCCCTGCCGATGTAGTGTTTTCTTAACACTTTTAGGCTCTCTCGGCCTTTGTCCTTTGTGTCACGGAATATCAGCCCCAAGCTTGTGTCGTCTAGGAGTGGTGCTAACTCGCAGTATGCGTCAGCATTTAGCTTGATATCCTGGGCTTGCGCGTCCGCCGTTACTTCCCCCGTGGGGGCCGTCAAGATGGTTGTCTTCAGCCCCACTCCGTGCATGCAGCACAACATTCGCTCTTCCCAGAGCTCGTATTCTTCTGCCCTTCCGTTAAATGAGGGCCACTTGCTCCTTCCTCTTGTCGCCATCCTCTTTTGATGGTAGCGTAGCTTTAGCTGCCCATTAGCCTAGCCTTAGCCGCTAACCTAGCCTATACTTTCAGCTAAACTAGCTACCCTTATTATTTTGCTCTTCCGTGATCTGGGCCCATAACCTGTTGACAGAGTCACCTGGGGAGCAACAATAATATGTTCATGACGACAAGGTCCTTCTTTAGCCTTTAATCGGCGTGGTTTATTCACATTGCATATATGTACCACGAGACCTTCTCTCTGTGAGAGGTAGATGGGAAAGAGACAGGGGGGGAGGGAACAATCCCTTTTATACCCTCTTACCTGAAGTCAGCCACAATAGCTGCATCTCCTTATGCATATAGCGCCCTCTTGTGGAACAGTTAAGCAGTTACATGCAATCATATTAACACATAAACTCAACAGATATAGATCTACCTATCTAAAAACACACTTCTTCAATCAATATCTGAAATGAAATAAAAGATTTAATCATCATGCACTCTTCCTACTATACTACAGTAATATGTCTTTACTACTGCACTCATCACTGCAGCACCCAAGTTTCAGCACTGTTTGATGAACATTGTTACTCAGTTTTAAGAGTCGTACCCTACCTGCTGACTTGTCGTACATAACTTGTAAGTCACTTTGGATAAAAGCATCAGCTAAATGACAAAATGTAAATGTAGATGGAAAATGTAAATAGATAGATAGATAGATAGATAGATAGATAGATAGATAGATAGATAGATAGATAGATAGATAGATAGATAGATAGATAGATAGATAGATAGATAGATAGATAGATAGATAGATAGATAGATAGATAGATAGATAGATAGATAGATAGATAGATAGATAGATAGATAGATAGATAGATAGATAGATAGATAGATAGATAGATAGATAGATAGATAGATAGAGCCAATGTATGCGTGTATAACATGAAAATAGTTTCAAGTTCAAGTTCAAGTTTCTTTAATAGTTGTCATACAGAAGTACAGAATACTTTCATACAAAATGCTTCTTACTGTTACGCTCCAGAGACTGTGCTAGACAAGAAAATAGATTTTCCTACCGTAAAACAAATATAAATGGTGCATTTATATAGCGCTTTTACCCAAAGTGCTTTACAATTTTGTTCCTGACATTCACCGATTCACACACTGACAGCAGAGGCAGCCATGCAAGGTGCCTGCACGGGAGGAGCGGGAATCGAACCGGGTGCCTTCCGATTACCAGACAACAGCTCTACCTCCTGAGCCACTGTTGTTGTACTGTTGTTATAAAAAGTAAATATTAGGTTAGAAAAAGTATGACTCGAAATTATTGGAAGTTACAACACAAACATCAACATTTTACATTAGCAATCTTCATATATTGATGCAATTGTCTGATTGCTGAATAGGGGTCATTGCTTGTTGTAAGGCAACAACAAAGAGCTGTATATTTATTATAAAGTGGAAGCGGTCAAGGGTGTTGGGTTCCGCTCCTCTGCAATCATCTTGAGTTATTAGTGAAAAAAGGAGAAGCAATCATGGCTCTCTTTCTTTCCTCCTCCAGTGCCGCTGTTTCTCCTCCAGCGACCTTTCAGTTCAGCCTCTCAACTTCTCCATTGCTGAAGGACTGAATATTGTTTTTTTATCTACTTTTTTCTCCCCGTTTTCTATTTTTCTCCCATCCCAATTTCGTATTATCCAATTCTACCCTCCCCTGTCTCGAACGTCGCTAGACCATGCCTCCCACTGGTCGGCTGCAATGTGGACGAAGCCTTGCATCACGTGTCCCCTCCGGTACACGAGGAGGCAGCCGTCGCATCTTTTCACCTGCACAGCGCAATCTCTCAGTGGCGAGGAGTAACGCGTGGGAGGCTCACACTGCCCCCGATACTTCCTGAATCTGCTGTACAGGCGCACCAACCGACCTGTAGGAGTCGCTGTCCACAATGTCCGATCCCCACCCACCGGCTTTCCCACCCCCTAACACTGCCAATTGTATTAGTATGAACGACCGGCCAAGCCGGAAGCAACGCCGAGAGCTGGGCTCGAACTCAGCGTCTCCTGCGTTGGTGGCGAGCGCCTTGCCCACTGCACCACTTAGCCGCCCCAAGGACTGAATATTGTGATACAAGGTTTTGTCATCTGACAGTGCTTGCTTGTTGTTATAATAAATATGAATAATGATGACACCCTATTCCCCTGATGGATCATCCCATGGATAATTATACCATCAATATACCACACATCTCTCTCTCTCTCTCCACTCTGCCTTCGAGTGTTCCTTTATTAATCCCCTTGGTGAAATTCAATTTGATTGGGGTGGTACAGGTAGGGTAGGCTAATAACATAGAACAAAGTGCAAGTAATAGTGACAATAGTGATAACAGCAGGAATAGTGAACAGTAGTGAATGGCAGGATCCAATCAGACAATAGTGATGATGGTATACATGGTCTAAACCGTAGTAACACTCTGCACCAGGGTCTGTGCAGTGTTTATTATTAAGTCAGGCAGTCCTAACCGTTCTCAAGTTCATCAGCCATTAGTATGTTAAAGTACAATTTTAAGTCCTGCTGAGTGTGTGATGTTAGTGTCACCCTTGACCCCAACAGGGATCTACTGTATGATATGATGATGATACATTTATTTATATTGCGCCCCCCAACCAATAGTTACATTAGTCCATGGAGGGCGCAGCCCGGTAAAGAAGAAAACAAAAAGACAGGAAATAATAGGAAAAACAGAAAAAAATACATGCAAGGCCATCCAAGCAGACAGAGAACAGACAGACATAAATACACCTGTCACACTACAACACAAAACTAGCTCAAAAGGTGAGTTTTGAGCATGCCCTAAAAGTCTTTAGAGTGTTTGCAGATTTGATAGTTAGTGGAAGTTTGTTCCAGAGTTTCGGCGCTGCAACTGCGAAAGCTCGGTTTTTCCTTCTGTCACCAGTTTTGACTGGCAGATTTGGTTGTTGGTTCTGAGGGATCTGGAGCTGGATGATCGGACCAGGAGTTCCTCTATCTATGCTGGGGAGATACCGTTTAAGGCTTTGTAGGCGAGGGATGAGAATTTTTTACTCTCTGCTTCACAGGGAGCCAGTGTAGGGATGTAAGGACTGGGGAGATGTGTTCCCTCATTTCGGTGCCCGACACGAGCCTGGCAGCTGCGTTCTGGATGAGTTGAAAGCGGTTGATGTTTTTGTATATCAGAGAATATCAGAGTGAGGATGACCCTTCGCTGGGGGAGTGGAAATTCTCAGGGGCGGAGCTAGGGGGTGGCTACCTGGGCTCAAGCCCCGGATGTATTCTGAAAAGCCCCGAATCTATTTAAATTTTTTTTTTTTTTTTTTTTTTTTTTTAAATTCATCATTGTTACATGAAAATATGTTTGCACCAGATTTAGCAGAAGCTAATTTCCATCTGTGGTCTATCCAGCTGCTAACTGTATTTGAGTGAGTTAAGTCTTGGTGTTATGGTAGACTCAGACCTAAGCTTTAAATCACAATCAACAAGTTGACAAAAACTTAATTCTTCCACCTTAGAAACATAGCTAAAGTACGGCCATTTATAAATCAAAAGGACGCTGAAAACCAGATCCATGCCTTTATCTCAAGCCAACTCGACTCCTGTAATGCACTCCTTACCGGCCTCCCGATTAAATACGATGATAACTATTTTATTGCAATGCACTATTGCATTATTTTATTCTATTTTACTAACTATTTTATTGCACTGCACTATTTTACTTTGTATCAGTGAATCATAGACGCCTGGCCATAAGAGCATTCGGAGCATCTCTGCTCTCCCACTATTGAACTTGGGGGAGCAAAGGTATAATCTTGCTCCACCACTTTTTGATTATATGAAAAATATGATATATCCCCCCCAATATATAAATCTAACCATAACTATGTTATGGTTAACTGAGTTTTATAGTGAAAAGAGCAGCTTTATTGGTCAAGATTGAAGGCTCTATATTGCAGGAAATTGCACGTACAGGTTCATTAAATTCAAATAAAATCTGTCGTGGAGGGGGTCGTGCCTGAGCCCCTCCAAACCACCCCTTGTCTGCCCAAAAAAAAAAATTAAAAAAAAAGAAAATTAAAAAAAAAAGGAAAAAAAAAAAAAAAAAAGGAAAAAAAAGGGGGGGCCCATCTGGGCTAAGCCCCGGATCTCCTACAATCCTAAATCCGCCCCTGAGTGGAATGCTTTGATTTTTGCAATGTTGCGCAATTAGAAAAAGCAGGATTGTGCCACTGCTCGCACTTGTTTGTTTTTGACCTGGGGTTTTTATCAGGGTGGACCCTTTATTGTTGGGAGTACCCATGTTGTTGGTGATCTGGGTGACAGAGGTGGATGTGCCGAACAGGATTATTTCACTTTTGCTCTCATTTAGTTTGAAGGTTTGTGACATCCACTCCTTGATGTTTCCCAGGCAGTCCTTTAGTCGGGGTTAAGCCAGTGGGGTCATCTGTGGTGAGTGGCAGGTAGATCTGTGTATCATCGGCCTAGCAATGGGACGAGATGTTGTGCAGAGTGATGATCTGACTGAGGGGGAGTGTGTAGAGATTGAAGAGAATGGGAGCCAGGATTGAACCCTGTGGGACTCCGTAGGTGAGGTTGGCTTTCTGGGAGGAGCAGTTTGCTACTGTAGGCTCACAGAGAAAGTTCTATTTCCATGGTAGGACTTAAACCAAGCCAGGGCGGTGTTTGTGATGCCAGCCCCCTGTTGGAGGTGGTTGATGAGGATGGTGTGGTCGATCGTGTCAAAGGCTGCACTTGGGCCGAGGAGGACCAGTGCAGCGCATTTCCTCAGTGATGAGGAGTAGGTCGTTCAGTGCCTTAAGGAGGACGGACTCAGTGCTGTGACCAGCCTGGAAAACGGACTGGGATTTCTCCAGAATGTTGTTATGGTGGAGGTAGGGGAGCAGTTGACTGAGGACAGCCTTTTCCAGTAGTTTAGACAGGAATGGTAGTTTGGATATTGGCCTGTAGTTGCTGAGGATATATTGTAGCATATCATGTGATGTCTGCACCTAAAATCCATCACCTCATCACGTTGTCCATCTCCATCCAGTCATTACTTCCACAGAGGGTGACGGCTCTCAACTTGATCCTCCTACAAGGTGTCGCTTTCTGCCCTCTGCGCCTCCAGGAGTCTTGCCCTTTTGAACTCTGCCTCCAGGATAACATATCGGGGGTCCTTTATTTGTGCTCTATTTGTCTTCTTCTCAGTGAGGAGAGTTTCTTTCTCCTTCTCTCACTGGGTCAGCCGGTTGTTCTGGGGTTACCATGATGATAGTGGCTTGGCTGTACTTCAGATGACTCACCGGATCAGAGATGGTAGCCTGAGCTATAGTCACTTTTCCGCACTTACTCCCGAACTACGCATGTGCAGATTGATGAACCTAGTATAGACTCCGTGGGCAATGTGCGCATGCGCAGTTCGGGAGTAAGTGCGGAAAAGTGACTATAGCTCGGCCGAGAAAGTGCCAATTGACTTGGGACTGCTCACTCCGTATTCAGGAGACCCGGTCGTATACACGTATATTGGACCATGCCTCCAGCACCCCCACAGCCGTAGCTACAACCACTTAATGTCAAGACTCTAATCCACATCCGTTCATTTTCTCCCCCCGCTCTCTCCTCCATGATTTCAGAATCCCGGAAGTGCGGTGATCTATTGGGTGGCTTTACTAGCCTTCACTATATTATTTGCTATACTATAGTGCAGGGTTCACCAACACGGTGCCCGTGGGCACCAGGTAGCCCCCAAGGACCACATGAGTCGCCCCCACGGCAAGCCTGGGTGTATAATGTGTTGAATATTGATATAATCTGTTTCCCACCTTGTTCAGTCATTGTTGATAATTATAGTGCGAAATCATTAAGGTGATCAGTGTCTTCACAAAGATGAGTCTCATTTATCATTGATGATAATACTATATAACTAAAGTCAAACTGAGCAAATTTGTTATTTCAGAAGAGTGTATCAAACTGGTATGACTCAGTACCCATGAAGTAGCTCTCAGTTTCAAAAAGGTTGGTGACCCCTGCTGTAGTGTATGCTGAAAGGGGTGTGATGTGGCCAATCAACCACAAGGTGGTGATGTGATATTATTGTGAAGAACGACACACAATGATGTATTAGACTGGGTGGAGAGAGAAAAGGTATAGACAATATGACCTCCAGTCAAGGTTAACAACCATCTATATGACGTATGTTAAAAGTAGTTGCCTATTGTGTGTGTGTGTGTGTATGTGGAAATGACAACAAAAAAATAGTATTTGAAATGTTTTGTGAAAATTATGAAGGTTTTTTTTTTTACTGATCCTAAGCATTTGATCCGACTTTCTGTTTTTGATTATTGTTTGGGGATTATTATTGAGGACTGTTTATATTATCATATATTATATTATATATAGTAGCAATGTACATACTAGTAAAAATACATCATACAAGTACATAAAATATATAATATGTACTTGTATGATGCATTTGTACTATTATGTACTTTGCTACTATATCTACTATGCTACTATGCAATATACTACTACCTACTATGCTGATACAGTATGTCTATACTACTATGCCCTAGTACTATGTGGAGCACTCAAGTTTGACACTACTAGATGAACAATACCATTTACCCTTAGCTGCCAAAGGTGCACCCCTCCTGCTGACTTGTAAGAATGTGTAAGTCACCTTAGATAAAAGTGTCACCTAAATTACTAAATGTAAAATATGAGGCCACAGTCACTGCCAGAAGCTGCCGTGCCTGAATAAATTCTACTTCAGGTGTGATACTCCAAAGTCCTCCTGAGGGTGTGATGTTAGTGTCACCCTTGGACCCAGCAGGGAACTAGCATATCTAGATATCAGCATCCACACAATAACTTATTTGGACTCCAACTGGTAGTGTCATCAAACATGCTCTCAAAAAGGATGATGAGAATGAAACAGTTCCTGTCCTAAGTAGGTGGGACTTTTACACAGGCATAACAAAGAGGCTGGATATAGGAAAAGAGAAGACAGGCAGGAAAATTAATAGGAGGCCATGTCCTGAGAACTCGCCACACGTCATTCAAATCATTAGCAAAATGTACTTGTACTCAATTCAGTTTTTCAGACGTTTAATCAACTGCTTGTCAATTCCAATATTGTAAATAAGATATTTTCTCATTTTGATGTAAAAACTTGCCAAATCGTTAGCTTAGTTTACCCATATTTTTTGTAAATCGTCAAAAAAGGTGAAACACATCATCAGTCTGCACCCAAAATATAACCCTTTTTGGTGGTTATAATAATTTTTTTATAAAAAAAAATCTGGGGGGGATTATACAGGCTAGCATGTGTCAATGATTAGCAACAACAGTTTTTTGTAAGGGTCCCGCCTCCACCAATCACATGTGGCTCCCTTTGTGTGTGTGTGTGTGTGTGTGAGCAAGAGAGAGAGAGAGAGAGAGATAGTTCTCCAACTTGTGTGAGTTGCAGTCATATCCTGGTTGTTCCCCACCTAGGTTATCTAACTATTGCGCTGCTGCAACTAGAAACACTGGCCTGGCCTGCTACTAAGTTCAGTGGCCTGACTGCATAAAAAAAAAATTGAAAAAAAAAAAAAAAAAAAAAAAAAAGTATCATCTGGCGGCTCGCGACCCCCACTTTGTTAACCCCTGCCTTAGTTGGCTTGTTAGAGCCACTATGGAGGCCTGGCTCACCTCAGCTGCCTGCCTGGAGTTTTCCAGGTCAAGCAGGGTCATCTCTAGTCATCTGTGTGAGTGTCCCTGTTCTTGTTTTTCCTGCAGGCAGTACTTGAGTGGATGTAGGGCAGTCGGGACCTCTTTGTTTCTCACTGAGGAGGGGAGCGTATTTAATGTGACACGCTTTAGCGGCTTCCTGCCGGCTTCCCCCCCCCCCCCCGCCCCCCCCCCCCCCCACACACACACACACACACACACACACACACGGCAAACTAAAAATAATACTGTACCTGTGAAAAAGTCCCGGCTGCCCACTTAGGAGACAAGGAGCCATTCCATTTCCATCTCATCGCCGCAGCTTTTAATGAATCGTCTTCCTTCATTAGGGTGTCTCTAGTATCTGGCTCTTTAAGTTCCTGATTGATCAAGATTGAACGTAGATAGATAACCTCCTCTTTTTTCAGTATGTATGTCCCTTCCCTGTGATGTTTACAGTTTTGTTTATCATTGTCTTCAATATGAGCTCATAGTGCAAAGCTAACATAATGTTGTTGCTTTTTATTGAATGCATTTTCTGTTTCAAGTGGAGGTCTCTCGTGCCTCTGCTTTGGCACTGATCACTTTTTTGCACCTCTTTTATTAAACATGCTAAATAAACTAAACTAAACTATCTTTGAATATACCCACCTCGTGGGCACAGTTCATCCCCCTCCTCTGCCAAAAGTGTCCTCTTACGACCCCGGGCGCGTGAGAACCGGTGGAGGGCATCTTGAGACCGGCTCACTAATTGGTTGCATGTAATTAAGGCTCCATCTGTGAAGTACCTGTGCGCTCTGTGCGGACGGGGGATTTAGACTGCAGGTCACAAGAAGCAGAGCTCTACAGATGTACAGTAGTGGCCATAATAACAATTCAGCATTTTACCCCATACAAGTCACAAACAAGAGAGTCAAAGTTAGTTTACTTGTACACATAACACACTTACCAGTTGTAGTATCAGGACGGTGGATCTTTTTTATGGGTTCATTTTGGCACAGGGTTGATTAGGATTGGTTATGTCTGGCACAAACTCATAATAATATGTATTTCCAATTGAAAGTGCTATACAACAAAAGTTCACATGGTCAGATAATGATCATGGGTATTTATTTTGTTTATAAAATGTGTTGTTATGGGTTCTTGTTGGCACAGTGTTGGTTAGGATTGGTTATTTTTGGCACAAACTCATAATGTGTATTTCTGATTGAAAGTACTATACGACAAAAGTTCAGATTGTCAGATAATGATCATAGGTGGGATGTCCGATATTATCGGCCTACCGATATTATCGGCCGCTATTGGCATTAAAATGTGATATCGGAAATTATCGGTATCGGTTTTAATTTTTTTTATTAAAAAAAAACAATTATATTTATTTAAACTTTATTTACCCAGGCAAGCAAGTAAGAACAAATTCTGATTTTATTTATTGTCAAAAGTATGCATAATGTTGTGTTAATTTCACAACAAGAGTAATGTTAATTACCTGAAATTATTCCGTTTTGGGGGGGGGGGGGGGGGGGTATCGGTATCGGAAATTAAGAGTTGGACAATATCGGTATATCGGTCGGTATCGGTAAAAAAGCCAATATCGAACATCCCTAGTATTTTTTGGTTGTTTATAAAATGTGTTCAATATCGCTGCCAGCCCCGCCTAAAATGTTAGATGAACATAAGTCTCGGCACAGATTACTTTTCAAGTAATTGAAAGTCACAGACGGTCCTTTTGTGGGTTTGTGCTCATTGCATACAGCAAGCCGTGTGAAGATGATCAAAACGGAGGCGCTGTCTTGAGGACGGCGGCTCATTAATTAGTTCAATGTAATTAAGGTTCCATCATCAGTGAAATGGGGGACTCACACAGGTCACCAATTGGATAAGAGAGTATTTCCATCATATTAAACACCTATTGTATGTGACCCATCCAAGCGTTTTTATGACCCTTAACCCTTTCACTGCCACACTACCAAAACGGTTAACCCTTTCACTGTAAGTAAGTAAGTAAGTAAGTATTTATAAAGCACCTTTCATACATGTCATGTAGCTCAAAGTGCTGTACACAATTATATATATACACAAATATATATATATTACTGTGACAATACACATAGTTTCACTGCCACACAACAGCCGGTTAACCCTTTCACTGCCACACGACAGAAGGCAACCGTCGGTTGTGTGATAGTAAAGGGTTAACCTGTCGTGTGGCAGTGAAAGGGTTCAAAAGGAAATAAAATTACCTCCCAGGACATTACCTCCTAGTATTTTTGGATTTGTTTTGCATATACAGTATAGTTTCTGAATGAGTTCCAATTGTGCTTTATCCTCAACTAAGTGCTTCAAAATGGGATCCAATATTCTTATTTTCACCAATTAAGCCCGACGGATACGGTACCGGACCCAAAAGGACATCACGTCATAAATCCATGTCTACAGACTGTATGGATTAATGTTGCGTTTTTTTTATGTAGCCAAGAGTAAAGACCCTAATCCTGTCAAAATAACAGTCATAGTGTATATTTTCAGCAATATGTTTGTTTACCAATAGGTTAAGGTTGTTGTGTGACTTTCAAATCCTACCAACTTGGCAACTTTCTTAAACACCAACTGCCAACATTATGGGAATTGTGCTTACCGTCTTCTCCAGAGTCAGACAAGAAGATAGATATACCAATTTCCTCTCTGTGCGTTCAGTAGAAAGCTATATGGCTGTAAACTATCCTAGCTTAGCACAAATTAATGGAGGCTGATATGGACCACTAGCCTAGCTTAAAACTTTAGGAGAGGTATTTTTATCAAAAGGCTAAGCTAGCTGGTCTATATCTGCTTCCATTAATTTGTGAAAAGCTAGCTAACACAAATAGTTTAATATACTCATACAGACTCAGACATGGCTTGTGTCTTCAATTATGAACTTTCTTTTATTATTAAAACAAAACAACCAAAAAATACAATAATTCATTAATTTATCCATATCCATTTCAATCAAATTAAATCAACCTCACGGTACAAACTCAACAAATAAACAATGACCATGAGTTCACACACTATACAAAAAGATCAACTTCTTGCAGCATAAATATTAACAGCTGTACAGATGGGAAGATGGTCAGATGTAAAGTTGCACAGTTTGTCATATTGCAGGACTGGATACTATTCAAAGCATGATGCATCACTAATCAGCACAGTTTGTGTAATTTATAATATATCCACATGTCTAGTTAGGGGCACACCTCGTATAACTTTTTATGCCAACACGTGTTAATAGCAACACGCAGAGATGTTAAAAGTCTTTATTATCCAAGCAAAGTTATACATTAACTTGGCTGACGGCTACCAAAGTCGCACACATTTACTGTAAACATATTTAAAAAAAAAAAAACATATGACATTATTCTATGTAAACTTCAGGTGGGTAGACCGTGAACTAGTCTGTAGTCACAATGAGGCAAATGTTGTTAAAAAATAGTGATAAAAAAAATATATATCTAAAAAATTCTTGTTATAAGCTATATTTCGCAAATAGAAAAGGGGGTACAACTGAATTGAGATGGGGTGAATTCCTCCACATTATTACTGATTCTCAGTCTCTTGGTTGAAACATCTTTAAGTCACGCCGTGCTAAAAGGTAATACAAGATGTGTGTCGACAAACTAGACTTAACAGTATGGATTTGTTGAAAATGTATGAGTGTACACACTGCTGGGCTGGTTGATATGGGAAGGACATCCAGACGTGATGTGCAAGCCCCTCTGACGTAGCCTGTTCATATACAGTACTGTAGGTGAAATGCATCATACCTTGAGTGTTCTCAGTGGCTACAAAAGTCAAATCTGTGCTGTATGGCCTATGATTTCTATTACAGCATTATTGTATTAAAGCTGCTACCATTGTATAAAACATGGATACATCTTCATACAATGCACCTTTTATAGAATGTATCTAATACAGTCAGAGGTGGATCTACCATACTTCTATGCGCCAAAAATACAGAATATCACGTTGCTTTGCTTTGATTTCTGATATGTTACAAATTTTTTGTGGCTTTGAAAAAAGTTCTTTAATACCAATATCCTATTTTAGCTTGGTATCAACCCAATATCACATACCAGTATTGGCACAATTAGGTACATCCTGAACCCTTACTTTGAAATGGACGCAATAAAAAGCCCCCTCATCTTATCTGTATTAAGATCTACTGTATCCATTTTTCAGACAGGGGTATCTTGTTAAAATGTATAGATCTGACAAGTAGAGAGCAATTGCACTTGATCAAACACTTCAAACATCTTGTGAAATAAGTAACTGAACACTGAATTACCGGAGGAGAGACGTGATTAAAAAGATGTAGACTCCTGTTTGTGACTAATGCTATCTAAGGGCTGCTAAACACTGCAAAATTTTGACCACATGTAGACTCACATTAGGAAGGATCTGTATGTACTACCTCAGAAAGAAGCAGTTTAGCAGAGGAGAAAGAACATTCAATTTGCCACTTTTGTAGTGGACCTTTTAACTGAAGCCTTCAGATAAACCTATAGGCCTATTCACCTTGTTTCTAGGCAACAAGGACACTGCCAACTTGCCACTTTTGTAATTCCACTTCCCATGTGCACGAGACACAGTATCTATGGGATATATTAGCCTTCGTGGTCGGTCAATTTCGAAAGACAAAACGTTGTTCTTTTTCTTCACAATTGTCTTTGTTACAAAGAGAACGAGCTACAGGTAGCTAAGCAGTTTTGTTGATATAGCTGTGTTATTTATTTGGTTTGGGAATAGCCACACAAGCTAGTACCTACGCCACAATGATCAGCGACCAGAGACAGAATTACAATAGCGAAAGTGGGCAGAAGAAAATAAGGCGAATAAAGGTAGCCTAGAAAAAGATAAATATGTTCAGAAATATTCTGAGCAGCTAGCATAATTGCAAAAAAAAAATAATAATAAAAAAAAATTGACAAAAAAGCTTGACAAGACATCTTCATTGGAAGGATTCAACTGGTTGAAGTGAAATCTTGTAATGTAAGCCTGCCCCTGATGTGGTACACTGTACGGTAACGGAAGCTTGAAGTTACGTTAGGTGGCGATCAGACTAGGGAACCGGTCCACGTGCCTTTCAACACGTTTCTCCCGTTGTTTTTCGTTTTTTTTCTTCTTCCATGACTTCAGAGCATCAAACTGCGGACGTTGCAGACACTAGAGGAAGTCGCTCGAGACCAGGTGCATCACTGGGGGACATCGAATGACTAAACAAGAAACTAATTGGTGGATAAAAATACTCCATGGACCAGAAAATAAAGAGGAGGCAGAGTTCCAGGTCAATAGACACTTTGACTGGCTTTTCTGTGGTGGCATGGTAAGTCGCCTTCACAAACCCGGGAATTCCCAAACTTCTTCATACCAAGGATTAGCCACATCCATGTCCCAACTTGCTTGCCCTCATCTGGGCTACGGATAAAGTCATTCAATGTCCCTATGTTGCTCAAACTTGCAACATGTAGGCCTACTCACACACCAAGCGACTCACCATCAGCTTTGTAAAAATCCACTTTATAGCGCCATCTGTAATTAAAACCTTTAAATGGGACTTTAACAGTTACTGTAAATAGACATTTATTACAACAATGTTTCTGTAGGAAAAGAAAGCACTACCCTTCCTATTGTTGAATCTCAAGCATAATTGCGCTGTGACACGCTAGCGAATTCCCACAGCCGTTTGTCACCATCTGCTTGAGTCTCTGAGGGTTCTGGCTGGCTGCTGGCGTGCCTGTCTGCTTTCTGATATTCCTGCAAGGACGCCTAATATCTGCCCTCTGCTGCCTGAAAGAATGCCCGTCTGCAAAGATTGTGTGTGTGTGTGTGTGTGTGTGTGTGTGTGTGTGTGTGTGTGTGTGTGTGTGTGTGTGTGTGTGTGTGTGTGTGTGTGTGTGTGTGTGTGTGTGTGTGTGTGTGTGTGTGTGTGTGTGTGTGTGTGTGTGTGTGTGTGTGTGTGTGTGTGTGTGTGTGTGTGTGTGTGTGTGTGTGTGTGTGTGTGTGTGTGTGTGTGTGTGTGTGTGTGTGTGTGTGTGTGTGTGTGTGTGTGTGTGTGTGTGTGTGTGGGAGAAAGACAAAAATAGCTAGCCAACGCGAAGCTCTCTCCCCCTGCTGCCTATCCGGTTCTCCCCAGCAGCATTAAAACATATCAATTCCTTTTTCAAAAGAAAATATCATTCAGATTATTCTGTGCCACAGACAGTGGTCCCAACATTATGACGATTTAGATAAGTCAGCGGGTGATGTCGATAAAAGGGGTCTTTCCCACGGGAATGGCGCACAAGCTCCCTAAAGCAGAGAATATAGAGTGTAGAGGTTTTATCTTTTTTTTGTAGTAAGTAAACCAGCCTTACTGATCAGTAAGAAGGCCAGTAAACATGGCCTTCATCAAAGCTCTATAAAATATACAAATCTAATTTGTGCTACTGGGAAAACTTGTTAGATGTCTACAGCAAATTACTTGAACTTGCTTAGAAAACCACATTTGAATACATAATTGCATCCTGCTTTCCGCTGCTGGGTCGCAAATGCTCGCTGATTCAAGTTTAATCACGAAGCGCTCGATCGTAAAGCATAATAACACGACACAGCATTAAACATGCAGGGGCGGATTGCACCTGCGGTGGCATAGTGCTAAAACAGACTTCTGCATGCCATGGGACAGTCGCAAATTATAATACACTAAATAGAATACACAAATAAGGGGGTGGGCAGGGCTTGGGGGGTCTAATAAAATAGAAGAAAAAGGCTGTGTTGTGTTGTGCTGAATGTCGATTTAAGGCGAGACACCCCAGGTGAATAGGCAAATATAATTTTTTTTGTTGATTTTGTTATATTTTGCTTCCTAAACATGTCTTTTATGAAACTAGTGACAATAAAACGTCAATAACACACATTTAGTTGTTTATTTTACTTCATGTTGTCTGATTGCATCCATAAATGTGCACATATTTAATGGAGAAGTGCCTCATTTGCATATATAAACATACATTTCAGAAAACTTGCTATATATGTTTGTAAATAGCGGTTTAAAAAAAAATTATGGCATTTTACAATACAGAACTTTGAAGGCGTTTTCCCAAAAATTTGTGTTTATGCGTTTTTCTTACACACAAGGGTAAACATGTACCATTTCCCTAGCACCTACACACACATACTTTCCACATTTCTTCCTATATATACCCTGCATCTTTATCTTTGTCGAGAGGGGTTTGTTGATATATCATTCATAGCCTGATTTATAGTACATTTATACCAAAAAATCAAACCTTCACTCACTGGAAATGTCTATTTCCCATACATGGATATACGAAAATGTGAGTCTCCCTCTCCCTCTCTTTCTCTCCCTCTCTCTATCTCTCGAACGAAGTGAGCGCTCCGTAATATGATCATTATCATTATGATCGACTGGAATAAAAAGAATTATAATAATAGGTTCACTACTTACATACTGTAGTTGTTCATTAATGTTACCTAAATGTCATAAGTGAATTGTATAGAAACAACTCACCAAAATGTACTATTGCACCCCCGCACCCTCCCTTGCCATACCTTGGCAAATGATGCCAATGCTCTACGGGCTGAGCCCCCCTAAAGGTCTGATGCTAGAACCGCCCCTGTCTGGCATCATCCAATGCTGGTGATGTCTACCCTGGCGACATATGCAAATGAGTGCATATTTAATTAGGTAACGCCTATTTTGCATGTATAATAATAACATAAGATCTCAGAAAACTTGCAATACATTTTTTCTTAGTTGTTATGTACATAACAAACTGGGAAAGTAGTGATATCTATTCAAATATTTTCTTTGCCTATTCACCTGGGGTGTCGCGCCTTAAATGGTGCTACTACTACACAAAAAACTAACATTTTCAGTAGGTAGTACCAGACTAGTGGAGGACTCTGGAGCTCTGTGGAGCCTAATGAGTGAGCAGGGGAAACAGACCGTCAGAGGTGTACGGAGGAGAGACAACCTCATGCTCACTGTCTCTCCCGGCGGGACTCTACTTGGTAGGCAACCGATGTGCTGCCAGGATAATAAGACACACGCACACACACACACACACACACACACACACACACACACACACACACACACACACACACACACACACACACACACACACACACACACACACACACACACACACACACACACACACACACACACACACACTCATTCAGCGTACCCTTGCATGCGCACACATGCACACATACACACCCATATGTGCATGTGCACGTACACACACACAGGCAGGCAGTCATGCATAAATATACATAACACATACATAATGCACATAATGTAATACAGACCTGAGCTTAAATACATCTCACGTACACACACACACACACACACACACACACACACACACACACACACACACACACACACACACACACACACACACACACACACACACACACACACACACACACACACACACACACACACACACACACACACAACGGCAAACTAAACAGGGGAAGATACAGTAGTTTGGCTTCTATTAATCACTGCATTCACATGCATGGATACACACAATACACACATATACAGGAGAGGAGAACAGACAGGTACATGGCACAGACCACAAATAAACAACTTCCTCTGACTCTGCCAATAATACAACAACAAGGGATAGAGAGAGGAAGAGGAGGACAGAGGGAGGGAGGGAGGAAATAGAGAGAGGGGAGGGAGGGGGGAGAGGGAGGGAGGAGAGAGAGTGAGGGGAGGGAGGAAGGAGAGAGAGTGAGGGGAGGGAGGAGAGGGTGAGGGGAGCGAGGAGGAGACAGCGTGAGGGGAGGGAGGGAGGAGACTGTGAGGGGAGGGAGGGAGGGGAGAGTGAGGGGAGGGAGGGAGAAGAAAGAGTGAGGGGAGGGAGGAGAGAGAGTGAGAGAGGAGAGAGTGAGGGGAGGGAGGAGAGAGAGTGAGGGGAGAGAGGGGAGGAAGGGAGGAGAGAGAGTGAGGGGAGGGAGGGAGGAAAGAGAGTGAGGGGGAGGAAGGAGAGAGAGTGAAGGGAGGGATGGGGGAGAGAGAGAGGGGAGGGAGGTAGGAGAGAGTAAGGGGAGGGAGGAGGAGACAGAGTGAGGGGTGGGAGGAGGAGACGGAGTGAGGGGAGGGAGGAGAGGGAAGGAGGAGAGAGGGAGGAGACAGAGGGAGGAGAGCGAGTGAGGGGACGGAGGGAGGGAGGAGAGAGTGAGGGGAGGGAGGAGAGAGAGTGAGGGGAGGGAGGGAGGATAGAGAGTGAGGGGGGAGGGAGGAGAGAGTGAGGGGAGGGAGGGAGGGAGGAGAGAGAGAGTGGAGGGAGGAGAGAGTGAGGGGAGGGAGGAGGAGAGAGAGGGAGGGGAGGAGACAGAGAGAGAGGGGAGGGAGGAGAGAGAGTGAGGGGGGAGGGAGGAGAGAGAGAGGGGAGGTAGGGAGGAGAGAGAGGGAGGGGAGGAGATAGAGAGAGAGGGGAGGGAGGGAGGAGAGTGGGTGAGGGGAGGGAGGAGAGAGAGTTAGGGGAGGTAGGGGGGAGAGAGAGGGGAGGGAGGGAGGAGGAGAGAGAGTGAGGGGAGGGGAGAGAGTGTGTTCATTATCTTCTTCTGATACATTTTCATCCATTGCGTTACCATGGAAATGGCCATCTAATCCTCAGCAACTTTATCAAATAAAAGTATAACGCAAGAAGAAAAACACGGAAGTAAACATTTTAACTACAGATTGAGCGGATTGAGCGGATTGAGTGGATTTTTACAAAGCTTGTTTTCCCTTTTTGCCTTTCTTACCAGATTATATATAACATTAAAGCAATCGAGTAGGTGTGCTTGGCGTGTGAGTGAGTGTATGTTGCATGAGTTTGAGCAAATATGAGCAAACTTGTAAGTATGACTTGATCTGCAGCCCAGCAGTGTGACATAATGACCAGCAGAGTTTAAATTGTCCATACATACAGTATAACTGTGGTGAGATAACGTGAGCAAAACACATCACCAGAATAGTCCTTAGTATTATATATGGCCAAAACAATCATCAGAATAGTCATTAAACAATACATGTTTTGCATAGTCTAACTTACTTCTAGGCAATGAAATAATAACAAGAATTGAAATAACCCTCATTGTCTGGACCCCTGGTGTCCCCTGACCCCTCTTTGTGGAGGGGTCCACCTCACAATATTTAAGGCAAATTAAATTGACATTAAAAACGTCAGAGGCCAGAATGTGGGATCTATAAACACATTTACTACCCAATCAAAAAAAATTAAATAAACATTTACAGACTTTTTTTTAAATAGCTAAAAGCTAAAAGTGATGTTGTAATTTTGCAACCGAGGGCCTCAGGCTCCAGTCTGCTCGCCACTCTCCGAGTAACTATGGGTACTGCTCATGATGAGAACAACAAGGATGTACAACCTGCCAAGCAATACAATCTATTCTGATATGTTAAGAAGAAAATAAGCATGTTTTGTCCATCAAATATTGTGCTAGAGGTAAAAAAGGAAAAAAAAACGCTTACTTTCTCTCTCTCTCTCTCTCTCTCTCTCTCTCTCTCTCTCTCTCTCTCTCTCTCTCTCTCTCTCTCTCTCTCTCTCTCTCTCTCTCTCTCTCTCTCTCATCACAAACCGCGTTTCGACCCAAAGTACCCAGAACTTTTAGTCCCAGTCCGTTCGGCCCGTTGTCGCCTGCGTTTCCACCGCGGCCTAAAGAGCGGTGAAGATTAGACTAATGAGACCATCAACAAGATCTCAATCAGGCATTCCAGTGTCTCAATATAGTTAACTATACTAGAACACAAAGGACAATTTCCTACATACAGCAAGGCCCCACCCCCACAGTGCCTGTACTTTTAAAAAGAAATAGACATTTTGGGGGGTAAAATAATGTCCCCCTGATCCCTGTGATGGAAACGCAGTTCCTCAAAGGGTTCCTACTGTAGTTCCTGAGGAACGTTCCTGCGGTCGAAACGGGGCTATAGATACTGTATACAAACACTCTCTAATAATGTCTTCGTCAACATATTGCGACTTTATTTTCAGTAATTACAGAGCATAGCCTTTAGTGTTGTCCTCTCTTATTCACTCACGCACGCACGCACGCGCACATGTGCATGCACACCCACACACACACCCACACACACACACATACACGCCAACACACACACACACACACACACACACACACGCCCACACCCACGCACACACACACACACACACACACACACACACACACACACACACACACACACACACACACACACACACACACACACACACACACACACACACACACACACACACACACACACACACACACACACACACACACACACACACACACACACACACCATATGTCCTGATGACTGCATGCTTCCTTTCACTCGTCATCTCGGACTCGATGTTGCTCGGGCAACGATGATGCCTCGAGCAGGCATCCTCCGAAGTAGCCAATCAGGGAGTGAGTCAGCTGCAGCTGGCTCCGTGAGGACAGGAAGTGACCCTCGTCAGGGTAAATCTGACAGACAGACAGACAGACAGACAGACAGACAGACAGACAGACAGACAGACAGACAGACAGACAGACAGACAGACAGACAGACAGACAGACAGACAGACAGACAGACAGACAGACAGACAGACAGACAGACAGACAGACAAAGATAGAGATATTGAGGCACATAATCTAAGATAGATAGGCTTATAGTTGAGCTGACAGCCCATGGACATACTTTAAAGGAACATGCCAACATTATGGGAAACCATTTTTTCCAGAGTCAGACAAGAAGATAGATCCAGATTTCTCTCTATGTATTCAGTAGAAAACTAGCCTAGCACAGCACAAATTACAGTTTTTCTCAATTGCTTTGGTGCATTTCTCTGATCAGAATTAAAGTTCTCATAACTGTTAGTTCAACCTCCACAACATTTAGTCATTTGTGCACATCATAGTAGCAGTTTCTCATTCCTCCGAACAAATTGCAAATGCTTTTGGACATGCATCAATTGCTTTCATACAATTCTCTGCTGTTTTATAACATTATCTTTGCTTATGTCATGTCAGTCAAAATTAACTATACTTATGACTGCTGAATAGTCATTCCCTATAAAACTAATAGTCCTCATTTCATTGCTTGAGTCATTACATACAAAAATGTTGAACTAGTTGTCAGAATCTGTCAATTCTGGACCATGTTGTCAATCACGGCCTCACAATGGCTGAGGCTGGTCGAAGGGTGCAGCCAAATGTTGAGAGAACCACTGTAAATTAAATTACTGTATTCAAACATTTCGTCGGGAGAGCAGGTGTGTATACTGGACAGTAATTCAGCACTAAACAATCTGCACTGCACTACTGCCATTGTGTCATACATGAAGCGTGCAGTGGGACAAGAACTTGTCACTTTTTGCATTTTACATTTAGACTTACAGCTTTACTGCAGCACAGATTTACTGTATTGTAGTGTTACAGTAAAGATTTGCCATATTTACAGTATGGTACTGTACTGCAGCATCTTACAAGTGGGAAGCACTGTTATTGTACACTACAGTAATATGGGTTACTGTAAAGCAGTATATATCATGTTTGCTGTACATTACTGTAATTTTACTCTGCAAGTCAAGTCAAGTCAAGAGTTTTATTTGTCACGGCATTCAAGTATACAATGAAATGCGGGTGGTCTTGCCCGCAACGATGTGCAATACAGTAGTACAACATATAATGGAATCCAATAAACAATAAACAACATTGTGCAATAAACAGGTAACATAGTGGGACATCACAGTATTTGTACATAGTTATTTACAGAGCATGAAGGACATGCTAGGTCCCTTGGTAGTGCAATACACTGTTACTATACTATTTTTAAAGTGACCTTTCCTTTGTGGCCATAAGTGTGGGCGTGTGCAGCATGAGTGAGTTCTTTCTCATGTTAAAGTGGCTGCTAGTGTGCGAGCGTGCACAGCGTGCGTGTCGTGTGTGTGCTAATGTGTGCTTGTGTGTGGAGAGTTCAGTGTTCTGTGACCCTCAGTGTTCATTGTTCAAGGCTCTGATGGCCTGGGGGAAGAAGCTGAGCCGAAGCCTCTCTGTCCTAGTAGCTGGTGTTCGCAGGCGTCTGCCTGACCTCAGCAGCTGGAACAGGCTGTTATTGGGGTGGTGAGGGTCTTTCATTATTCTGCAGGCTCTGGATTTGCACCTCTTGTTGTATAGAGCCTGCAGGGGAGGTAGTGCAATACCCGTGGTACGCTCGGCAGAGAGCACCACTCTCTGTAGGGCCTTCTTGTACTGTGCCGTGCTGTTTCCATACCAGGCAGTGATGTTTCCAGTCAAGATGCTCTCTACAGCTCCGGCGTAGAAGGACTTCCCCGATACTCTGAACTTCCTTAACTGTCTCAGGTGGTAGAGGCGCTGCTTCGCCTTTTTTACGACTGTGTCTATGTGTGTTGACCATGTCAGATCCTCTGAGATGTGGACCCCCAGGTACTTGAAGCTTCTCACCCTGTCCACGGTGGCCCCGTTTATCCTCAGTGGTGTGTGTGTCTCCTGCTGTCCTCTCCTATAATCCACGATCAGCTCCTTGGTTTTACCAATGTTCAGGAGCAGGCTGTTGTCCTGGCACCAGCGTTCCAGTACCTCAACCTCCTCCCGGTAGGCCTTCTCGTCGTTGTCCGAGATCAGCCCCACCACCACTGTGTCGTCTGCAAACTTCACTATGGAGTTGGAGCTGAACTTGGCCACACAGTCGTGTGTGTATAGTGAGTACAGCAGGGGGCTCAGAACACAGCCCTGGGGGGACCCGATGCTCAGGGTGATGGTGTTGGAGGTCTGACCCCCCACCCTGACCGCCTGGGGTCTTTCACTCAGAAAGTCCAGTATCCAGGCGCTCAGAGCGGAGCTCAGACCCAGCTCGATCAGCTTGTCCACCAGTCTGGTGGGGACTATGGCGTTGAACGCTGAGCTGTAGTCAATGAACAACAGTCTCACATAGCCCCCCTTCTGACGGTCCAGGTGAGAGAGGGTGCTGTGCAGTACATGGGAGACCGCATCGTCAGTGGACCTGTTTGGCCTGTATGCAAATTGCATAGGGTCCATATCTCTGGGGAGGGAGGCACAAATGTGATCCTTGACCAGCCTCTAAAAACATTTCATGGCCACAGAGGTGAGTGCCACCGGTCTGTAGTCATTGAGACCTGCTGGGGAGGGTTTCTTTGGTACCGGGATAATGGTAAACATCTTGAAGCAGGCAGGGACCACTGTATCCTTCAGGGATCGATTAAATATGGTGGTGAACACAGGGGCTAGCTGGTTAGCACAGGACTTAAGTATGCGTCCTGTTATTCCATCTGGGCCAGCCGCCTTCCTGGTGTTCACCTGCATAAATGCTCTTCTCACACTGTGTACCGTCAATGAGAGAGCATCCCCGCCCCCCCGCAAATGCCCCCCCCCCCTCCACAACAGCCGGCGCACCAGTGACGTCACTAGCCGTTGAGCTAGCAGCGCCACTGTTTGCACCAAACCGCGCGTAGAAGGTGTTGAGCTGGTCCGCAAGGGAGGCGTCGTCGCTCCCCATTGAGGGGGCGCTGACTTTGTAGTCAGTTATAGTCCTCAGTCCCTGCCATAAGCCTCTTGTGTCATTCTGTGCCATTTGTGCCTCCATCTTGTCGGCATACGTCCTCTTAGCAAGTTTAACAGCCTTGCGCAGAGTGTAGACTGTTGTCTTGTACTCTTCCATGTTTCCTGACTCTCTGCCAAGGTTATAAGCAGTGGTGCGAGAGTTCAGAGCTGCTCTGATAGTACTGTCCACCCATGGTTTCTGGTTCGGGAACACCCTCGCCTTTTTTGTGGGGACAATACTGTCAGCGAGTGTTGTTATGAAGGACACCACAGTGTCTGTGAACTCGCTGACATCACTGGTGCTTCTCTCGAGCATTCCCCAGTCGACGTCATCGAGTGGGTCCTGAAGCGTGGCCTCTGATTGGTCGGTCCATCTTTTTACCTCACGTGACACGACGGCGTCACGTGATCTTTGTTTGTAAGCGGGGACCAACAAGATGGCGGCATGATCCGACGTGTTCGTCGCTCCCGCTAATGGTGGAGCCGGTACAGCCTTGTATCCGGCTATGAACGGGGTGTAACAGTGGTCGAGTGTATTTCCTCCTCTTGTGGAGCAGACGATGTGCTGAAAGAAAGACGGCATGACTTTTTTCAGATTCGCCTGATTGAAATCCCCGGCCACAATCATGGCCGCGTCTGGATGCTTGATCTGGTGTGTGTTCAGATGGTCGTGTAGTTCCGCTAGCGCCCTGCCGACGTTCGCCTGGGGGGGAATGTACACTGCAGTAATGATTACCGCAGTGAACTCGCGTGGAAGATGGAAGGGGCGACATTGGATCGAGAGGTGTTCCATGTCGGCGGAGCATGAACGGGAGAGTATCTGCACTTCCCCGGGGCTAGTCCAGCCGTTGTTGGTCATAAGGCAGAGACCCCCGCCGATGCTCTTCCCGGAGGCCTCTGTACGGTCCGCTCTGAAGATGGTGAAGGAGTTGGAGGGAGAGATGCTGTGATCAGGAGTCACTGGTTTCAGCCAGGTCTCCGTGAAACACAGGATATTGCAGTCCTTCATCTCTCGCTGGAATCGGACCCGTGCTCGTAAATCATCCATCTTACTCTCTAGCGAACATGCATTCGCCAGGAAGATAGATGGAATAGCCGGACGGTAAGCAGATCTTCTTAGTCTTAATCTGATCCCGCTCCTCTTCCCTCTGTGTTTCTTCTTTGTCTTGCGGCCGTCTTTTTCTCCTGCGTTTTCTTTGTCTCTTCTGATCTCCGTTGGCATTCTTGGCATGATAAAGTGTCTCTAAACTCTGAGTCCGGAGTTTAGGTCAATAAGTGACGTCCCCGCCAGTGATGTTTCGATAAAAAAAGTAGTAAAAACAAACATAATAACAAAAAATTTGCACATTCGTTGACTCGGGTCGCGCCATCTTCAGATTGCAAGACAACCTCGCAGAGGTGGACGAGGGCCCCTTTTTCCTCCGCAACAAGAGGAAGCCATTTGTGCAATGGTGATTGCAAACAATGCCATAAGGTTGAGAGAGATACAAAGCGCTGTTATAGAGGATGACAATATCTTTGGTAATATTGAATCCGTTTCAATCGCTACAATTGAGAAATGAAATGCGCATGAAACAATTGTAGTACAATGTGCCATTTCACCGGAACAGCGACAGAGTGAAGGAGATCCGGCACCAGTATGCACAGGTAAAACATTTATGTGTTCTATGCATACTCTAATGTTCAGTGCTGTAAACTGGTAATGTGTAACTGTAGATTTCAAATGGCTGTGCAAATAGTGTATAGTGCTGTCTTGAACATTTTCAGGTAGTGTCACCAAGATCTGACTTTTTTGCATTGGAAAAATGTGGTTTTCCCAATAAAAGAATTTCAATATACAGAGTGATCTGTCATAATGAAAACATGACAAAGCCATTTGACTATCTTGTTCATAAACAATGGTGTCAGGACTTTTCATTTTGATGACACTGACACTTTCATTGACATGAATACTTGCTTTTGAAGAAGGAACTATCCATTTTGAGCAAGTGACACGCTTTTGCAGGTTACCAACTAGGTTTTGCAGTTTGTACTAATTGTTTTGAGAAATGCACTAACTGTTGTGCAAATGTAAATAGTGATGTGAGAAATGCACCAAAGCGACGATCCGATACGGATCCTAGCTGTTGGCCAAAAACACTTCTCCCGGAGTTTTAAGCTAAGCAATCTGATTCGTATCCGCCTCCATACATTTGTGCTAAGCCAGGCTAGTTTTCTACTGAATACATAGAGAGGAAATCTGTATCTATCTTCTTGTCTGACTCTGGAAAATATGGTTTCCCATAATGTTGGCATGTTCCTTTAAGCACAAACTTACAGTAATCAACTCCCACTGATTGTGGATTATGCTGATCTATTATAGATAGATAGATAGATAGATAGATAGATAGATAGATAGATAGATAGATAGATAGATAGATAGATAGATAGATAGATAGATAGATAGATAGATAGATAGATAGATAGATAGATAGATAGATCGATAGATCGATAGATAGATAGATAGATCGATCGATCGATAGATCGATAGATAGATAGATAGATAGATAGATAGATAGATCGATAGATCGATAGATCGATAGATAGATAGATAGATAGATAGATAGATAGATAGATAGATAGATAGATAGATAGATAGATAGATAGATAGATAGATAGATAGATAGATAGATAGATAGATAGATAGATAGATAGATAGATAGATAGATAGATAGATAGATAGATAGATATTTACCTGCATGGTGTAGTTGGCTCCTGTCTTTATAAAGTGTTTTATCAGCTCTGCTGAATGTTGGAAATGAACATGTGCTGCAGTGGAAGACATCATTTCATGAGTTAATTCTAATAAAACACAAGTTGTGAAATTGTTATCAAATGTAAGCATATTTAATGCTATACGGCATATTTGGGCATTTGTAAGTGAAAGTGGTTTTCTAGAAAGGGAAATTCCTTGGACCCCAGTTCTCCGGTTAGGTCATCATGGAATATCAGGGCATTATCTTGATCACTTTAGGGTTGCATGCTTCGAAGCTTCAGTCACTGCCATGGTGAGCAATCACTATTCCACTGCTTAGTTTTCTTGTGTGTTTTTTACCCACTCCTAATATTAGTGCATCAGCGTTATAAATAGCTTGTTGAAAATAATAATCCAACATTAATTTAGAAAATCAGTTCTTCTCAGTCAAGGTCAACTTTCAGAAAACCTGTCCAACAGTTCACCCACCAAGCTGAAACTTGTGCGTGGGAAGACTGATGATAATTGTCCAAGGATGATACTTGTCCCTAAATCACTACACAGCAGTTTACCTAAATACAGGTTTTTCAAATACATAGTTCTACTGCATTCTATGGTTGCCACCGTTTTCTATTTAAAATCACCCGTTTATTGTTTTCCCAATTTAAAGTCAGTCAAGAAAAAAGCCTATACTGTACCGTCAGCGGTGCCATGAGCCAGGAAGACGCCACGTCCCGGCAACCCTTTCATGTTGGGCAACACTTTGGACACCTGGAGACACAGACAGAGAGAGACGGTTTAAGGTGCACGACATTGAGGAGAATCGCTTGGCCTATGTTAGTCTAGCATACTAGAAAACCAGTATTTTTTTTACGTCTACATTTACATTTAAAGGCCAACTTGCAGGTTAAACCCTACTCTTCAGTTATGGGTAGTTTACATCATTGGTATCTAATTTCATTATTTATTTTTTTCCATTTGACGCCGTAAATGCCACTCAGAAAGGGTTAAAAAGGTCCACGCACGAATAACATGCACGGAGCAAATCTAAAAGCTTATCAGACGCTAGCAGGGCCGTGATGTCACTTCAGGCAACTTATGCCTTATGCCTGTCCGGGTCATAGTACTACTGGCTATATGGCTCTGGCTAACGTTAGCATTATGGCTACTGTCGTGAACCATTTTAGATCGGGGCATGTAGAGGAGTTTGGGGAACGAGTAAAATGTGCAGGTCCTCTTCTCAGACCTGTGGGGCAAAGCACTGCACGCATCATGCCGGCTAGCAAGCTACACGTCGCGGCATGTTGATAGCACAATAGTAGCCCACTCGGTGCATCACAGTCACGAAACGGGCTACCACGATAGCTATTAGCTAACTAACGTTAACGTTACAAGCTCAAACACCTTATAACTACTACTATTGTCGTGTCCATAAGTTCCCTGGCAGAATACTTGTGAGGACAAAGGTATACAAAGAGGAGAGAACCATTTTAAATCGGGCATTGTTAGGAGTTTCGAGAATGCTGGCTACCAAGCTAAGCTAAGCTACGTTAGCTAACTTAGCTACTAACGTTATATACACAATATGTACAACGACACAATGATTTACATTATTACAAATAGGTAACGTGGTTGTGGCTTTTACAAATAGTGGTTAGCTTTAGAGATGAATGGCTATGATCACGGAGCAATAGTGTTAGGTGAAACAGAGACTAGCTCCTCGGCTAGTAGTAGCAAGGCTCTCTGCTTCCTGCCACTACCTGCCTATGACTCTCAGAGCCCCTCGCTGCCCTGCACCTGATGTGACATCATCATTAAGATGACAAACGCACGCTATGAACCATGGATTAAAATATGCATGTGCGTGAGGTTGTGGTTTGGTCGACAAAATGTTTGATAAAAACGCTAAAACTGGGTCAATTTCGATAATTTTTAGCTTCTTTTGCCCCATCAGCGAGGGTCTTCGTCAACGTGGAGACCAGCCTGTTGCGGTCCTCTCAGCCTGCGTTCATTGGTGCAGGTAAGGGTCCATTGGACATTTCCCCCCTCTTCCTTCCTTCCCCTTCCGAATGTTTTGTAATAACGATGTTTTTTCCAAAACGTATGTTGCTTCACTACATTTGGGGATGCGACATGTGTTGTGTGTGAATTGTTGGTATAGATTTCTCTCTACCTAGAAAACGGCATTGTTTTTTACGTGAGTAAAAATGAACTGGTTTTGTTGTATGATGAGAGGTTGTGTGTATTCATGTAACGTTAGACAACGGCTGGGTTAAAAACCCTGCAAAGCTATGCATAGTGGCATGTGATCGAGGGATGAGTCCCTCTCTCAGCTTGTGATGACAATAAACAGGTGGCAAGTTTCACATATAAACAGGGCTGTACATGTTCAAACAAGTCGTATCAAGGTGGTGAGGGGTGGTTTTTCCCCCGGTTTGCCCCTGGGCCCCCCCCCCCCTCCCCTCAAACATGATTTTGTTTACAATATATTGTTTCACTATGTTTGTGGGGATACGGTGTAACCCCTCAGCTTCTGCTGGGGTTGTGCTCCTGCTTAGAGAGGCAATTTTTTCCTGAAGATTGTTTGGTCGCTGTCATGTGGACTTAGCAAGGCCTGTGACCAGTACTTAATCGAGGACTTGTGTCTTCTCTCGTTATGAAAAACGGCGTTCCTCTTACGGTAGTGAGAGTGTACTTTTGCCTTTTTTGTTGTGATGGAGGGTTGTGTGTGTCGTTAAGATCCACAACTGGGTTAGGTGTTGGCCTACAGAAGTTACATGTGTAAGCTCTTGTACCAGGGCCCTTAAAAAGAAAGGGCCCTCTCTTGGTCTGTGTTTTTCTTCCTTTAGGAAAAGGTGTAAAAATTCAGGTGGCAGGTTCGCACATGAGCCTATGTGAAGCTGTTACCTTGACAGGTATACATGCGCTTCGTGTAGCACGCTATGACTGGTGTCATGGCTCTGCTTTGTCATTGCATCGTATCAGGGGTGAGGGGTCATGAGGGGGTGAACTGATAAACCCTCCCTCCCCTTTTTCTGATTGGTCAGGGGGTTGGGCCTCCTGTCCTTCGGGCTTCCTGTCACGTTGCTGGGTCAGCGCGTCACAGGGTAGGGAGGGGGGAGGGAGTTTCCTGGCCACGGAATTCCCCTGCCATAGAGTACGTCACTGGGCGCGTTTCTATTGGTTGTGAGACTTTTGTGAGTTCTTTTCAGGCTCCATGTTGTGGACCTCTGTTATTGTCAAGGGGAGTAGAACTTAAAAAGAGGTTCTGCTCTGTTGTATGTGTCTTGAGCTTGGTAGGTGATGCAATGCAGTAGAGACCATTTGTTCTTCTGCTCTGCTCCCTACTAGTAGTGTGTATATTGGGTCAGAGCCTCCTCCTCAGGGAGTTTCAGAGCCTCTTCCTCAGGGAGTTTCAGAGCCTCCTTGGTGAGTTCAGAACCTCCCTCTCAGTGAGGGAGCCTCCTCAGAGTTTCAGAGCCTCCTCCTCAGAGAGTCCTAGTCAAATTGTTACATAGCTCAATGTTGCATATGTCTTTTCAATTATTACTCACGTGGGAAGTCTCTCTCTGGGGGTTCCCTGTCTCCTCTCTTTATAGGGCAGGGTTGACAGGGGTGTTTTCCCTTGGGCGCATCATATGGGACCCATATCTGTGTCTTGGCCAGCTTCCTGCCGCTCTCCCAGGCGGCTTGGAGGGAACGTTATCTGGGTTCTTGTTAGAATTACCATTGATATGTTTTGGGTCTCGACGTGTACATAGTGCTGGCCCTGGGTGCTTCTGATAGGAACCACGCATGAGCTTGCTGTTTTCAGCAGACCCCTTTGGCACCTGTCTAGTCCGCAGTGCTCCAGGCTCAGGTCGAGTGGCCTGTTGCCTGGATTGAGGGATCGACCTCTTTTGGGGGTTGTCTCCCCGGTGCGCTGCCTGGTCCCGCTGTGGGTGTAGCCTATTGAGTGCTTCGGGGCGGTGTGCTGTAGGGGGGAAGGGCCTGCTCTTGGATGGGCCCTGTCCGAATACGCTGGCGATGTGGGGGGTGGTGTCACTAGTGACCGCCTGGTGGGGTCTCGATGCTGCGGCGTCGTTGGCCTCACCAGGCCCCCTTTTTCCGGGGGGTCCAGTCCCTTCCTGGGGCTGGGTCCTCCTTCGCGCTCCGCTGCTACAGCCTTGCCACGGGGTTGGGTTTTTGCCCTTGACCCTGTGATATTAGGGGTTGTAATGCGGGTTTTGTTTCTTCCCGTTCGTTCCCTAGTGGCATGTGGGTTGCGCGTTTGTGTAGTCATGGGTTCTTCTGTGGGAAGGTAAGTCCCACGGTCTGCTCACCCTGTGCGTTTGAGTTGCTAAACCCCTCTTCGCACAGTCGGATCCGTTTCCCTCCCGTCCTCCACTAGGGGGGTCCGGGGGCTCGGGTCCTCCCCGGTTCTGATGGTTGTGGGGGGCCTCAGCGGGTACATTTGTTGAGCTTGCGCTCTGCTCAGCTCCTGTATTCCAGTAGACGCAGAGCGGAGCTATACGATATATAACGTACGGTTATGTCTATAACCATAGTTATATGAGTATAGTGACGCTCTGCGTCGGACTCACTGAGGACCCCGTGGTCTTCGCCCTGGTGGTGAAAGACTTGGGAAGGAGCTGTTAGTATGGCCACACCCCTGCTTATGTAGAGGAGCGGATGGGGGTGTGGCCAGGCGAGTGGGTGTATATAGGTGCATGTGAAGATTTATTCAGTGCTAGTACTGATATGGGAGTGTATTCCAGTAGACGCAGAGCGTCACTATACCATATAACTATGGTTATAGACATAACCGTACGTTAACTCGTCCACTGCCACACAACAAAAGGGTTAACCCTTTCACTACCACACTACATAAGGTTAACCTTTTCACTACCAGACTACAGAAGGTTAACCCTTTCACTACCACACTACATACAGTTATCTAGAAGAAGACTATAACTTGTCCATTGCTGAAGGACTTCACTTTGTTGAGATACAAGGTTTTGTCATCTGACAGCTCTTGTTATAATAAACATGAATAATGACACCCTATTCCCCTGACGGATCATCCCATGGATAATAATTATACCATCAAACCTCTCTCTCTCTCTCTCTCTCTCTCTCTCTCTCTCTCTCTCTCTCTCTCTCTCTCTCTCTCTCTCTCTCTCTCTCTCTCTCTCTCTCTCTCTCTCTCTCTCTCTCTCTCTCTCTCTCTCTCTCTCTCTCTCTCTCTCTCGTTCTATTGTTCTTTCTCTCTCTTCCTCACCTTTTTATCCCCTCTCTCTCTCTCTCTATCTCTCTCTCTCTCTCTCTCTCTCTCTCTCTCTCTCTCTCTCTCTCTCTCTCTCTCTCTCTCTCTCTCTCTCTCTCTCTCTCTCTCTCTCTCTCTCTCTCACACTTCTCTCCTTCTCTCTCTCGACTCCCCCTCTAATCTGTCTTTATGTCCCTCTACACCCTCCCATTCTCGTCTTTTTCATTAGTCACCACTTCACTCTCTCTCATCATTTACTCTTGCTCTCCCCTCATTCCTGTCTTTTTCATTACTCCCATCTCTCTCTCTCTCTCTCTCTCTCTCTCTCTCTCTCTCTCTCTCTCTCTCTCTCTCTCTCTCTCCCTCTCCCCCTCACTCTCTCTCTCTCTCTCTCTCCCTCTCCCCCTCACTCTCTCTTTCTCGCTCTCTCTCTCTATCTTCCCTCGTTCCCTCTTTCAAAGGACTAGATGACTGATACGCTGCTGATTATTGTGTGATCAAATGGCCGCTATACTTTCCATCTCTGGGCATCATTTCAAATGTCCCCTCTGGTAATTGGAGGTACAGAAATAGCCCTTATCATGGCCCACTTTAATGGCAGCCCATTTCCAGGGATATCACACACTTTGATGGTGACCATTGACCAGCTCTGGCTGGGGCTATCTCTAGGGAATAGAGTACAATCTTATACCTTAAAGGAACATGCCAACATTTTGGGAAATGTGCTTAAGTCTTCTCCAGAGAGAGACAAGAAGATAGATACCAGTTTCCTCTCTGTGTGTTCAGTAGAAAGCTAT